>NC_080543.1:37462088-37786775 GCF_028640845.1 Ahaetulla prasina | reverse complement strand
GGAAACTAGTCAATTAATGATTAGCACTATTTTAGCATTAGATGTGGGTTAATGGAATTCGAGAGGGGTTGAACTTAGTCTGCTTGTGGCATCATAGAGATTCTAGACTGATTCCTCTCTTGACTACACCCCCCTGGTTTCTTCTACAACATGAACCATATAATTTAAATAGGATATTAAGGAGGAAGACTATATAAAGGGAAGTGGATCAAAGCTTATTTGGAAGACTTGCAATACCAGGAGGTTCAGCAGAATGAAGTACAAGCAACAGTAGAGGAAAGCACAGTCACGGACAGACATTTAATATGGAGGTTAATTAGTTAATAAAACAAAAGAGAGTTGAAGACAAAATGGGATGAACATGCTGTGGGACTAAAAGTTTGGCAGATTTGGCTGAACAAATGAACAATTTAAGGAAACTCAAAGCCTGTGATATGGCTACAAGTAATACTTCAGATAGGCAAGTCTCAAAAGACTATCTGAACTAAAAATTGAGTTGACAGGTTTGTGGAATCACAGCTGGAAAAATAATTTAAAAGAGTCAGAGAAAACTGGGAAAATTAATCTGACTACATGTCTCATCTCTAAAATTAATGACCCATGCAATGATTTGAACTTAACTAATAATGGTATTGAACATGCTTATTGATTTCACTCTTTTAGGAGCACACAGAAACCTAGACATTTTGCTTAATTTGTAAACAGATCTAAAGAGATGAAATTATAAGAAAATCACATGAGCTAGACGAGAATAAATGAGATAATATTTTTTTCTAAGATAATCAGTATAGCTATATTGCAGCAAAAAAAGGAATTTAAACCACTGACAGAAATTTGATGTAATCCCTTTTAAGTTAATGATTTTTACGTCATAAGGACAAAATTTTATTTCAGTTTTGACTGAGATTTATTTTTATTTATGTGTCTATTAAATTTATATGCACAACATGTGGCAGAGTTTTCTAACAAGGGAAAGAGCAAACAAATTAGGATTTATCCTTGGAACTGTGGAAAGCAGACTTAACCACAAGCTGCAAATTAGATAAACATGCTGCACTGAGCTGTGGAATAAAAGAAATTATATTAACTGTATCATCCTGTTTGAATTTTTAGGCCTAAAAGAAGTGGGGAAAGAAGGGAGTTAAATACGAGTGAATAAAATTTAAAAATAATGTAGGTAAAACGATGGCTAAGGAACTATTTTAATTAAATTTGAGAGTTTATTGGCTAGTGACAGGGAGAAAGAAGCCCACTAGGTGTTACAAATCCTTAGACTGAAGATGATCCATTAAGGATCCTCTGTAAATTGGTGGGGATGGAGGTTGGAAATAGAGGCATGACATAGGACAGAGGATGGCATGGAGAGAGGGACAAGGGTGGAAAGAGATTGTCTATGGAAACGGAAAGGATTTTAATCAGTAGTGGGATTCAAATCCCGTTGCTACTGGTTTGCTTGTGCGCGCACGCGGTGCTTCTGTGCATGTGCAGAGATGTCAGGGTGGGTGGGCAGAGCCTCCCGCCACTGCCGCTATTGGTTTGTCCAATCCAGGGAAAACCAGTAGCAAACCACCACTGGTATTAATGCAGGGAAAGGGGGAATATTAATGCTATGTACTGGCTTGCCATAGAATCAGGCTGTAAGCAATAAGATTTTAATAACTTTTTTGGTTGCAAGAGGAAAACTGCTAGGAAAAGTAGAGACATTCTAAAAATGTAGGTAATGTTTAGAGCAATATAAAATTATTTCTTTAAATGTCAGAAGTCTGGAGATTATCAAAATAAAAAGGATGGTTAATTGTATTAAATCGTTTAAACCTTGTGGTTATGTTACAAGAAATTTTTCTTTTTTGTTATATATCTAACTATATAGGGAATTTGATCATATAATATTAACTCTACTCCTATACTCCTAATCAGCAGTCAGATTGGTTACTGACAAAAGATTACAAAAAGAACAAAAGTAATCCAAATAATATAGACTTCAATATTGATGTATTAAAATCTCAGACTAGAATGCACAAGGGATTTCAAAATTTATTTTAATTCCTGAATTTTTACTTTTGCATTTTTGTACAATGCATTGCACCAAGAATCCTTTACCAGAATCTGGAAATAGTCTAAGGTAATTTGATCTTTAAATTGAATAAAGACTCCCAGGATTTGACATTTTATAAGCACTTGTTGTTTCTCAACACAGATTATAAACTACACTAATTTTTTAGCTAATCAATTAAAAGTTATTACAAGTAAAATTAACCATATAAATCAATCTGGTTTTATGTCACTCTGTATTAAATTTACTCAGATCAGAAAACTATTATACAGATTACTAAAATTAATAAATCTTCATTAAGCATATGTTTTTAGTTATATTAAAAGCCTTTGATTCTTTCAAAGTACAGTTTTTAAAACAAGTATTAATTAAATTTAAATTTAGCTCTAGGATCTACAAGATAATTGAAGATATTTATACACCAATTAAAATCCAGATAAGACTTAATTAACTGTTATGATTCAAATCCATTATAATTTCAAGCAGTACTAAGCAGTTTCTTATCACTTTTATTATTCAGCTTAACTATAGAAGCAGTGGCAATAGATCGCTAATCCAATAATCAGATTAATGGTATAAAATAAGAGATAAGGCATATCTTTTAAATCTATTTGTAGACTATATATATACTAACTATCAAATGCTTCTTACTCAGATAGTTATATTAAGGAATTAGAGGAATTTGCAGAAGTGTCAGGAGTAGTTAATTTTCATGAATCACATTTAATGTTTTCCCAATATATCCCAAAATATTCAAATGGAAATTTGTGCAGTTTTAGGAATCCCAATAGCATATACATCTTTCAAATACTTAGGTATTACTATAAACAAAATATTAAATTTTTTAGAAATAATTATGTACCAATTTAGAAGAAACTAAAGAATGAAAAAGTGGAATCAGAGGCAGGAACCACAATTTTACTAAACTTAATGGATTTTATGGTTTATCTCAATAACAGTAGCAATTGTTTATAATCTGATACATACCAAACTTTCATATGTATAATACTTGTCTCTTTATTTACACTGCAATACATCTCCTTGGTACTCGGCATATGTTTTCATTATCTTATTTTGTTTGGCTAAAACTAGTAACAAAAATATTTTTTTAAAAAATCTCTAGTCCTCAGAAAGATAAAAGGCAGGCAGGGAAAGCTCATTCAGACTTCTAAGATTCTGTATAATAAACGTAGCATTGACATGCATGGCTTTGGTTTCATTGTCTGATCTACCTTGAATAATTAACAGGTGAGAACTATTGCTGAAGTTAATAATGTGTTATTGTGCGGCATAATCCCTTGATTACATATGATTAAGACTTGAAAAAGGTTATATGATTTCAGATCATACTATCTATAAACTACATTTTCATATATGATATACTAGAGCTGGGTTGCAGTTCTTCAGATGGATTTTCTCCTACATACATCTAAGTTAAAATGCTATCCCTACCCTTGAGGTACATAAAAGTATGCTGATATAACTGTACATTGGCGGCCTTATTGCCAATCCTTATCTTGCCACAGTAATGAAGGGAATAAATGATATGTCTCAGATCTTTGAGGCAAGGTCAAAAAACAGGCATAGCAGGGTTTCTAGGAATGATGTTTATTATTGTAAGATTGTAAACTAACAACCTTGACAAGCTGTCAAGTTTCTTCTACCAAAACAAAAAAATTAAAGTGGGGATATTTTGACTTACTTTCTGATGCTTTCCTCTTTCTCAGGATTCAGTAATATTTTCTGAAACTTAATAGCTTGCTTGCTCATTCCATTGGTCTTCATGCAAAAAGAAACTATAGCCCAACCTATCAGAAACATAACTGTAAAAAACTGACTGGAAATAAAAGTTAAAATAAGCAAAAAAATAGTAAGAGAACACCTGTGTGATCTTGATGAATACAAATCACGAGGATCTGATGGATTACATCCCAGAGTTCTAAAGGAGCTGGCAGATGTCATCTCAGAACCATTGCACCACATCTTTCAAAAATCCTGGAACACCAGGGAACTACCAGAGGACTCGAAAAGAGCTGATGTGGTTCCCATCTTCAAAAAAAGGAAAAAAACAGACCCAGGAAACTACAGACCAATCAGCCTAACATCAATACCCGGGAAGATGCTGGAAAAGATAATTTAAAAAATCTGCCAACACCTAAAAACAAGTAAAGTAATAACTACCGTGTTTTCCCGATAATAATACATGTCCCAAAAAAAAGGCCAAGCTTGATTTTTGGGGTGGTCATAAATATACGCCCTCCCCCGAAAATAAGACCTAGTGGAGGGGTGGGCGTGGCCAGCACAGGATGCAGCCCTTCCCCAGTCAGCTAATGGCAACTGGGCCCCTTAATTGCAATCTGTGGATCAGCTGAGCTGCCTCTTTCCCCCCAGCGTTCTTGGTGCTTGGCTGCCTCCCATCCATTCATCCGTCCATCCCCCTCACCTGCAAACTCCTGCCCTGCTCGCAAGAGAGCAGCTGCCCAGCACTTCTTGCCCCATGGTGCCCACCCAGCATTGAGGATGGCTTCCCCTGCAGCTTCCAAACCCCAGCTGGAAGGCACTGGAAATGGAGAAGACGCCGGTTGGGCAAGCCACCTGCTATCAAGCCTTCTGGAAGCCGGGCCAGAGAGTCTTCCGGCAGCCGGGCCAGAGGCAGCAAAGAGTGAAGTAGCCCCGCATGGGGTCACAGCACCACCACCACTGTCATCTGAGCACTGAGCTTCCAAAACCCGGCTGGAAGCCAAGAAGAGGCCGATTGGGCTAGCCGCCTGCTGTTGAGTCTTCCAGGAGCCAGGGCAGCCACATGGAGTTGGAACCATAGAGCGGGAAGTGCGCTTCCAGAGCGGTTGCTGCCGGAAGACTCTGCATCAGCAGCAGCTGCTCTGGGAATATGTTTCCTGCTCTATGGTTCTAATTCCATGTGGTTGCCCAGACTCAACAGCAGGCAGCTGGCCTGACTGGCTTCTCCGCTTCCAGCAGCTTCCAGCCAGGGTTTGGAAGCCGCAGAGGAAGCCATCCTCAATGCTCAGATGGTGGCGGTGCAGTTTCCCCATGTGGAGCTGCAGCTCCCTTCGCCCTTCGCTGCCTCTCTGCCCTGGCTCCCGGAACACTTGGCAGCAAGTGGCTGGCCTGACCAGCATCTTTTATGTTTTCAGAGGCTCCCAGTTGGGTGCTCACCAGCTTCGCCCACATCGATGTGGAGAGGCCTAGGAGGTGCACAAGCAGGGGAGGGAACAGGTGTTCGCGCGGCTTGATGCCTTCGGACCGCTTGTATTCTCCCTCCACAGGAGGGGCGAGGCATGATAGCACATGAAGGGACCCTCTCTCTGCCAGACACCCCCCCCCAATAATAAAGCCAAGGCCATATTTTGGGGGTCAAAATAAAATAAGACCCTGTCTTATTTTCAGGAAAACACAGTAGCAGTCAGCATGGGTTTGTTAAAAGCAGATCATGCCAAACCAATCTTATTTCATTCTTCAACATAGTGATTAAATTAGTAGACCAGTGAAATACTGTGGACATAATATACTTTGACTTCAGCAAGGCATTCGACAAAGTAGATCACAACCTACTTCTTCGTAAGCTAGAAAAGTTACTGTGGAACTGGTGGGCGGTTAGAAAATTTTACTACTAACAGAAATAAAAAGGTGGGCGGTAGGTATAAAAAGGTTGACTACTCCTGCCCTAGAAGATAGGCTCAAGATCCAAAAGGATCTTGACAGACTTGAACACTGGGCCCTATCTAACAAAATGAAATTCAGTGTAGAGAAAAGTAAAGTCTTACACTTAGGTAAGAAAAACCAAAAGCACACATATAAACCGGGGGAAACCGGCCTTAAAATCAGTGACTGTGAAAGGGATCTTGGAGTCTTAGTGGACAATCAGCTAAATATGAACTAGCAGTGTGCAGCGGCAGGTAAAAAAAGCCAATGCAATACTAAATTGCATTAACAGAGGGATACAATCAAGATCAAGTGAGGTACTAATACCACTCTATAAATCCCTAATAAGACCACACACTACATCCAGTTTTGGTCACCACACTATAAAAAAGATGTTGAGACTTTAGAGAAAGTGCAAAGGAGAGCAACCAGGATGATTAGGGGACTGGGGACTAAAACATATGAAGAATGTTTACAGGAACTGGGCATGGCTAGTCTAGTGAAGAGAAGGACCAGGGGAGACATGATAGCTGTCTTCCAATACTTGAGGGGCTGCCACAGAGAGGAGGGGGTCAAGCTGTTTTCCAAAGCACCTGAAGGCCAGACAAGGAATAATGGATGGAAACTGACCAAGGAGAGGTTCAACCTAGAAATGAGAAGGAACTTTCTGACAATGAGAATAATCAATCAATGGAACAGCTTGCCTTCAGAAGTTGTGGGAGCTTCATCACTGGAGACTTTCAAGAAAAGATTGGACTGCCATTTGTCAGAAATGGTGTAGGGTCTCCTGCTGGAGCAGGGGGTTGGACTAGATGACCTATAAGGTCCCTTCCAACTCTGTTAATCTGTTAATTCCTTTCCCATTCTTTCACAGCAGTGCCTTATATATTTGGTCCAAGTTGAAGGATATGAGAATTCCTTTGACTTTGCTTTCCCTCCCACAAAACATTACCAGCCAATGGGAGAAAATAGTGGCACTTGTCATGTTTGTTTGTTCAACTTAGAGGCCAGGTGACTCCATAAGACTCTGTATGACTCACAGCATTAAAAACAAAAACAAAATCAGTAGCACAATTAATGTTGCTCAAATAATATCCTACACAAGTTCAACCAGGAGCTGCAAGGGGCAAAACTTGTAAACCACAGAGGGAATAGAATAGGAACATGTTTTTTGCAGAGCCCAGATGTTTGCAGAAAAACAGTACTTCTAACTTGCTAGGATTTGATTTGAACTTGTTTGCAGTCCTCACAATTTCCATACCAGATCAAAACCTGCATAGCATTTCAAGGCTATACTTGACTGAATTTATCCATCACATCTTGTGGGGTAGGCTGAATGGATGAATTAACTCAAAGTTAAAAGTCATCAGTGGCTTAGGTACAGAGATTGACAAAAATGAAATCATTTTTCAAAGAAATAGGATTTAAATATATAAAAATAAGAACCAGGAGAAATCATCCTATACAAATTCCTCATGAAATCAGGAAAGTATATGTGTGATGTTTAGGAATGTGGCAGCTAATATGTATAAGAGTTAAGACTGGGTTTAGAATTTGGAAATATTGTACGTCATTTAGTCATATGTTTAGAATTTAGCTACCAAAATATTTGAATTTTTTATTAACTTAAATTAGCTTCTTTTTAATAAGCTTTTTGTATGAGCATTTATTGTCCTTCAATTGAAGATAGAGTGGCACAGCAGATACATTTCATATAACAATACATTTACTTATTTATCAGCAGGGCAGCAAATGAAACTTTGTGTCTAATCTACCATTATCCTCAGACAATGGACTCTGTCCTTCTGACTTTTATTGAAGTTTTTTTTTTTTGCTAAATTAAAAGATACAGAAAATTAAAAAAGCAAAGTCAAAGGAATTCTCATAAAAATATACACGAGAGAAGAAAAAATGAATTAAGATGTTTAAATATTAATAGAGAAAAGAATCAAGATCACGTGAAGTATTAATACCACGTTATAATGCCTTATAAGACCACACTTGGAATCTGCAGCCGGATTTCATTGCCACAATGTAAAAAAGATGTTGAGACTCCTGAAATGGAACACAGAAGAGCAGCAAAGATGATTAGGGGACTGGACACTAAAACATATAAAGAACAGTTGCTGGAGGGTGGGAAGAGGGAATCAACCTATTGTCCAAAGCACTTGAAGGCAGGACAAGAAGCAATGGATGGAAAGTAATCAAGGAGAGAACCAACGTAGAGTTAAGAAGAAATTTCTTGACAGTTAGAACAATTAATCAGTGGAACAACTTGCCTCCAGAAGTTGTGAATTCTCCAACACTGGAAGTTTTTAAGAAGTGATTGAACTGAAATGATAAAGAGATTTGTCTGAAATGATACATGGTTTCCTGCCTGAGTAGGGGGCTGGACTAGAAGGCTTCCAAGGTTCCTTCCAATTCCATTATGTAACTCCAAAAATAAGAAGAAAAAAGAAATATTTAAAGAAATGATTTTCAGCAAATATTGTTAATATTTCTGCCCTATACATAACCATCTTCCTATATAGAACCCTTTTTAATTAGTAAATAAAAATCCTAATGGGCAATATGATATTGAATAGTAATCAAATCATCATAATACCTATTTCTGCATGAATTATTTTTAAGAGCAACACCTTTTTTTTTCATTTAGGAGTGTTAATGTTATAAAACAACTACCTATATTAACAGGTAGAGCTGAAGTTAATCCCACTTCTATTTTTACTTAAACTAAATCTATAGTGATCTTAAGATGCTTACGGTTGTTACATGTGTTGGCGTTCCTTCTACTCCAGTTAAACTTGAGCCACTGCAGTGACGGAAAATATTTGCGGAAACCAATTTAAGAAATAAGGATAGATTAATTGCCTCCAAATGGGTGCCAATGAATCAATGGAGGAAATCGTTGCTATGGAAAATTATCAATGGTATGCAAAATTCATGAAAGAATGCCCATCTGGACAACTCACCATGTATGAATGCAAGAAGGTCCTTGGCCTTGAAAATTCAACTACCCAGGCAAATAATTATGTTGAGAAAGTATTCAATATTTTTGATACAAACAAGGTAAGAGTTATCTCTATAGTGCATAGTTTTAGGTAACTGTGTGCTTCTTTTTCATTTATTGTATACAGAACATTTTAGCATCTTATGTCTAACATTTGTTTTAAAATTCCTTCCAAATTGATACTGCAAGATATAAAAGCAGCTAGAAAAGTATATGCCTATTTAAAAGGATTTTAATTTATCAGTGATTAAAATGTATATTATAGCTCTGATAGTTATCTTGATATTTCATACTTTTGTGTTCTTTATACATTGGTATCTGTGAGATGCACAGAATTAAGATGTATATAACAGAGATTGTCGTTTTTAATATGGTTGCCAGCTCTGTGCCTTCAATTTTCGAGAGGGTATGGAGCTATTAACTATTAAAATAAATATGCATCAATATTATTAAACTTCATGAATTTGTTATATTCTTTGAAATTTTGGCACCATCATATATATCATATTATACTTCTAAAGTAGGTCCTTTGATCATTTTTCTAAAATTGCATGCCCAGTTGTTGTTATATTTCATTACTACAATTTTATTTTTCTATTTCTATTGAATTACTACTGTACAATATTGTTTCTGAAATAAAATAAGAGTTGTGTATAATATTCCAAATGTATTTGCATCATATTTACTGTTTTATATTTGCTTTCCCTCCTAATGATAAACACTTTAAAAAACAAATGTGTTTATTTACAATTTATTTGTGACAGTTTCTTTGATCATACTTAATGTATTCATAAACCTTTTTTTTAATTGTCTTCACGAAAAAAAATTAGTCATATTAAGTGTAGGAATTAGTGATTGGCTTGTACTTTGAGGGATTATTGACTTAATGTCAGCCGTTTGGCTAAAGTCAAGTGTAATCTTAACTCAAGCAAATTACAAAACAGTAATGTCAGCCATTATTATTTGAAGATACAACCAGCCAAATAACTTTTAAGAATATAAGATAGACTTGTGAACAGTATTTTCACAGGCCCCAGCAACTATACTGCTTTCATTGAGACTTATAATATACTTGATTTACCTACTAATTTTTTTCCTTTGGAAATGTGACAATAGAATATTAGACGCTTAAAGAAAAGCAGAACTTCAGCAGAAAAAATTAATATCCCTAATCCTTTATTAAGTCAAAATAATGTGCTTCATATGAACCACAGTTAGCTCTCATTACTTTTTCTTAGCACTGAAACAGTTGCAGAAATCCTGGCAAGGGTTTCCAGTTAGGCACAGTTGTAAAACTGGAAAAAACAGTTTATACTCTTCAATTGTTGAGGTTGGGTCTTCTTTTCTTGATATGAGGGCTCTACTCATCTAACCATAAAGCCAAGCTATATCATTTCCTGGGAAGTGATAAAAAACCAGAAGCAAGATCAGTATATATTTAGGACTACTTTTTATGCAGCATGTGATTTCAAATTTAGTTCTTTTATTTATTTTATTCATTTATTTTTATTTATTAATTTTTTATGCAACCCATCTCCCCTGTAAGGCAACTCTGCCTTTAAATCACTATAATTTTTAAAAATATTTCCAAGGGTTGTCTACCCACTCACTGGCTGGCACCAATGAGAACTACCGTATTTTTTGAAGAATAAGACGCACTCTCCCCCCTCAAAAGAGGGTGGAAATGTTGGTGCGTCTTATACTGTACATCAAATACAGCTATTTTTGGCCTCCCGAAACCCCATCCTGCTCATCCCATTTTTGCAAAAAATGAGCCTGTTTTTCGCAAAAACAGGGTGTGCAGAGGGTTTGGGAGGCCTGCAGAGTACTCCTGAGGGCTGGGGAGGGCAAAAACACCCCATTTTTGCCCTGTTTTTTGCAGGCCTGTTTTTTGCCCATTTTTTGCAAAAATGAGGGCGTTTTTACCCTCTCCCAGCACCCAGGAGCACTCTGCAGGCCTCTCAAATCCTTTACACACCCTGTTTTTTGCAAAGACAGGCTAGTTTTTACAAAAAACAGCACACAGAGGGTTTGGGAGGCCTGCAGAGTGCTCCTGGGGGCTGGGGGAGGGCAAAAACCTTTTTTTTCTTAGTTACCTCTTTGAAATCTTGGTGAGTCTTATACACCGGTCCATCTTATACCAATCCAAAAAATACGGTAAATTATCTAACCTCTGAATTTTATTGCTTATTCATATGCAGATTCACAAAAGATGCACACACACAAAACACACGTTTTTATTGTAACATTCCTTAAGCTATAATCTCTTGCAAATAGTGGGCTCCAATGCCAGAACTGGCAGTTCTAGATTTCTAGATGTAATTCTTACAAACTGACAGTACAAGTCTGAGAGTTACAGTGCTAGCTCCTAGTATTCCATTACCAGCCAGGTAACACCAGGTAAGACAGTAGCCTCAGACTTTATTTGGCCCGTGATAGTGAACCTATGGCACGCATGCCACAGGTAGGCATGTGAGTGTTGTTCTAGCTCAAGTCTGGAGCATATGTGGCCATCTAATTTTCAGGCCTTCCAGGCCCAACGGAAGTCACGAAATAGGCTGTTTCTGGCTTCCAG
The DNA here is from genome assembly GCF_028640845.1 of Ahaetulla prasina. Taxonomy (NCBI): domain Eukaryota; kingdom Metazoa; phylum Chordata; class Lepidosauria; order Squamata; family Colubridae; genus Ahaetulla; species Ahaetulla prasina. Next base: position 37,775,474 of record NC_080543.1, on the reverse strand, counting down.
AGGGCTTCCAGGGGGGTGGGGAAGGTAGGATCTGGAGCCCGAGGAGAGTGAAAAATGGGCCTTCCAGTCCCACCAGAAGGCGGCAAATGGGCCATTTCCAACCTCAGAGGGCCTCCAGGTGGGTGGGGAAGGCTGTTTCCCCCCTCCCCAGGCTCCTTGAAAGCCTCTGGAGCCTGGGGAGAATGAAAAATGGGCTTTCCGGTCTCACTGAAACTCAGCAAACGGGCAGTTCTGGCCTCCGAAGGGCCTCCAGGGGGGGAAGGCTGTTTTCACCCTCCCCAGGTTCTGAGAAAGCCCCTGGAGCCAGGGGAGGGTGAAAAACGGGCCTAATGGGTCCACCATGCCATCGCGTACCAAAAGCAGGGGGGTGCAGTTGAGTCACGTGTGTATGAATGGGGGGGCAGGGTACATTGAATTATGGGTGTGGGCACACACGTGTGCGACCCCCCCCACTTCCCCCACTTTTGGCACGTGATGGCAAAAAGGTTAGCCATCACTGCACTAGCCTATTACATTACACTGCTGCATTTGAGCAGAAGACTACCGTGTTTCCCTGAAAATAAGACCCTGTCTTATATTTTTTTGAACTCTGAAATAAGCGCTTGGTCTTATTTCCATGTGCTCAAAAGCCTGATTGGGCTTATTATCAGGGGATGTCTTATCTTGGGGGAATCAGATAACATTTAATTTAATGTGAAAAATTTTCAGACACTTCCTGCAGCTTGTATTTTCAATGAACTACATTTGATTTTTGTCTTAAGAATTAAATTGATTAAATATTAATCAATTTAAGATAATTGATTAATATTCATTACTTCAATTGGCTAGAAAACATTAGTGATTTCTAATTTCAGCTTATTTGGATAAAGTATGTTTTAAACTGATTATAATTTCTAATACATAAAGTGAAAAAGTATGCATCGTTAACAATTATTAACATACAATTATTAACAATAACATTTAATTGTCTTATTGAAGACCTGATTGCACTTGCCAATCTACTTCTAAAAGTAGATTGCTTTTAGAAATGGACTTTGTATAGATAATGAAATATGGGCCTCATTTATACAGAGTATAAGTTGAAAAAAGAATGTTTTAGAAACACTGTATATATGTACTAGATTAATATTTGCATTAGATGAGTATATATAGACTGTGACTGTTTATTGTTAGGTTATATCATACTATATTTTTCTTTGTTATAGTTTTTTAAACTAATTAAAGCATTATTTATGTGTTTTTTGACATTGACATAATGACATTTGTCCTTATTTTTGTTCTCTTTATTTCTATTTTTGATATTAATTAAAAAGAAATAATAAATATTTAATAGTCCACATCTATAGGTACTGTGTTTCCCCAAAATAAGACAGGGTCTTATTCTCTTTTGACTCCCCAAATAAGGGCTTGGCCTTATTATCGGGGGTTCTTATTTTGGAGTGCAGGTGGCGAGCATGGGATTGGATGTCCCATCACTGCCGTCATGTCCCCTCCTTGTTCTTCATGCCGGCTGAGCGGTCCAACACATCCCACCCCATCCCAATGGCAACAGGTGCTTCCCTTCCCTGCCGTCTCTTTATCAACATGGGGGGCAAGTGAGGTGGGGGAGAAACGAGACACGTAGAGCAAGATGTGGCTCCCCTTGCCGTTCTCTTCTCCCTCCCCTTGCCAGGCATAACAGGGCTCCTGCTCCTCCCTTAGATACCCGCCCTCTTTAGGGATGCAATTTTGGGGTGGCAGGTAGGGCGGGTGAGAAACGGGACACGCGTCTTACTTTTCCAGCTCTGACGCGTTCCTCAAACTTCTCAAATTTTTCAATCAAACTTCTAGAACTTGCAAGAAAGTTTTCTTTTACAGCGTGTTTCCCTGGACACAATGGTGAGGAAAGCAATGGAGCTTGAAAGATAAGACCTGCATCCTGCTTCTCGCCCACCCCACCTGCCACCCCCAAATTGCATTCCTAAAGGGGGCGGGTGGCTAAGCAAGGGACAGGAGCCCTGCCATGCCTGAGGGATGGGTAGAAGAAATAGTAAGGGGAGCAACGCCTCGCTCCATGGGTCTTCCTTCTACCCCGCCCCACCTGCCACCCCTCTCGATAAAGAAATGGCAGGGAAGGGAAGCAGCCAGGCTGCTGTTGCCATTGGGGTGGAGTGGGGTGGGACGTGTTGGGCCGCTTAGCTGGCATGAAGAACAGGGAGGGGCAGGCTTGTCCCCCAGTTCCCCCTCCAGCCCTGTCTCCTCAACTCATTTTGGTTGCACGGCAAACAACCAGGGGAAGTGGTGGGACCGGCTACGCATACATGTAAGTAGTTGGTGGGGGGCAGGGGTGAAATGCTCCCGGTTCAGACCGGCTCGCCTGATCCAGTAGCGATGGCAGCTGGTAGTTCGGAGAACCAGTAGCAAAAATCCCTGGCCCCGCCCCCTGCCAAGCCACACCATCATCAGGTTTGTTTTTTCACTTTTAAAAGCAGTTTTTCTTCAGCTGAAAACATGCCTTTAAAAGTAAAAAAAAGCCTTTGATCCCAGCTCAGCTGGGATCATCAGAATCCTTTAAAAGTTTTTTTTAACAACCTCTTCGGCCGAAGAGGTTGTAAAAAAAAAAGGTTTTAAAAGGTTCCTGTGGCGATCCCAGCTGAGTTCCTCATCACCAGAAACTTAAAAAACATGTTTTCTACAAGCTCTTCAGCAAAAGAGCTTGTAGAAAACCTCCTTTTAAAAGGTTCTGGGCTGCGATGAAGCACTTACCTTATTACGGCTCCTTTCTGGCTGGGAAAGCCATACTTTACATTAGTTGCATCAGCTAGCAACTGAATCTGCCTGCCTGCAATCCGTCTCCTCAGTCAGCAACTTAATCTGCCTGCTTTGCTGGCTGAGGAACTCTGGGAATTGAAGTCCACAAACCTTAAAGTTACTAAGGTTGGAGATCCCTGATCTAAAAAATATAAATAAAATAAAATAAAATACTTGTGCAGCTTTCTGAGATTTCTGTAGTGTTTCACTCTAACTATACAAAAAGACAAAATCTCACAAAGCTGTATGTGGCATTTTGTGTGTGTGTATGAGTCAGTTGTGTTGTGTTGTGTGTGTATAAAGTATGAAAGTTGGTTTTTGAACTTTTTGTGTCTGTGTGAGGTTCCTGCATGTTGCAGGGGCCATTTTGGGTGAAGTGCAGCTGCTTTTATATTGTATGTTAGTCAGTTGTGTTGTTTTGTGTTGTGTTTGTGTAAAATGTTAAAGTTGGTTTTTGGTACCTATTGTTTTGTATACTTCGTTTATTATTTTTATTATTGGCCACGCCCACTCAGTCATCTGACTATTGGCCATGCCCACCAATTAAGCCATGCCCACAGAACCGGTAGGGAAAATTTTTAGATTTCACCCCTGGTGGTGGGGCTTATTTTGCGGGGGGTGGCTTATATTATCGCATGCGCTGAAAAGCCCAATTGGGCTTATTATCCAGACATATCTTATTTTCAGAGTAACACGTTACTACCCACCAAACAACCATAATTGGGGCTGGCAATGTCGCTAAATGATGATTGTTATGCAAGACAATACTTATCCACGACTTGCAATTTCACTACTGGCTTCTCTATTTACTCTACTTGTTGAAAGCCGACTGTCATGTTCGCAAATGATGATCACGTGACTGAGGGACACTAAGATAGCTGAAAGTATGAGGACCGCTCCTAAGGTTACATTTTTAGTGTAATTTTGAATGGTCACTAAATAGAGCAGTTGTTAACTGAAGACTATTAAAAAGTGCCATCTGTTGAGGCTTATGTTGCTTTGAAGGTGTGCTTGTATGAACATGCAGAGTCTCATGAAACCTGTGAACAAATAAAGTCAAACATTCACAAAATTAAGTTTAAGTAATAATCAGTTTATTACGGAGTTTTAATAATAAAACTCTGGGCTCAGAACCCCAGGGAGTCCTGCAAAAGCTCACCATCTCTGAATGAAGTTTTGAGAATCTAACAGAGAGGCTGAGGGAGGCAAATATGTGTAATGTTATCATGGAAATACCATATATTTTGTGTCAGACATTGAGACAAATATATAATTGCGACACTCAAATTATCATTTTGGTGCAGTTTGCTGAAGATGCTGCTGATTGTCAATCTGTTTGGGAAAGGTAGCTTTAACAGCTGTGCATTCAACATTCCAATTGACTTCATGCATGCTATAATGGGAAAATGATCCTTTCCTGCACCAGAAAGAGATCTTTGGGTGAGTGGGAAATAGTAAGCAAGCAGTCTAAGGATTTGATTCTTATACTTTATCACAGAGATAGGCAATTTGTAGCTCTGGCTTGCATATAGCAGAAAAGCTAGCCATGCATAGTCACTCTCTGTCAGCCTAACCCAGGGGTCTCAAACTGGCGGCCTGCAGGCCGGATGTGTCATACACAGACCACGCTCACCCCAGCTCCGTGAAGGGAAAAAAGTCACAAAAGTCATGTGATGGCAATGTTTGACACCTGTGGCCTAACCCATTCACAGGATTGTTGTTGTGAAGAAAATAGGAGGAAGGAGTAATATATATGTTCATTGCTTGAAGTCACTTATAAAAATAATAAAGTTGGGATAAAAATTAGCTATCTATCATCTGTCTGTCTGTCTGTCTGTCTGTCTGTCTATCTATCTATCTATCTATCTATCTATCTATCTATCTATCTATCTATCTATCTATCTATCTATCCATTTAATATCATAATTGTGCTCACTTTTCTGCCACATCTGTACTCAAGGCAACCACCAGAGTTTAGTAAGGGTTGAGTTAATTTGCACATATTTAATACATCTATTGTTTGCAATTTACAAGTTGCAAAATTATCGATACTCTTTGCGGTTAGTAATATTCAGCAGTAGTAGCGCTGGACCAGCTTTAACTGCACTTGTTCTTCTAATCTACGAATAGAATATTTACAATTTTTCAGAATTTGCTGGATCTCAGCTCCCAGCAGCTCTAGGTAGCAGACCAGTGGTATTAACGAATTCAACTATTCTGCATTATTATTCTTATAATCTCTTAGAGTCCAAAGACATTCACAAAAATGGTAGAAATCCTCTTTCATAAAAATGATTTGATAAAAGAAATCAACACAAAATGTTTAATTGTAAATATTTAAATTCCATCAGAGGAGGAACAAATTGTATCCTTTCTCTTGGCTTTCTGAATAGTTTATAGTATGTAATAGTGCTTACATACTATTAAAACATGATAGTTTTATTCTGATGAAACTATACATCTTATCCACTTTTTGAGTATTCTCCTTTTCTGTCTCATACACATAACTTGCATGAATGTAGCTGTTTGTGCAGCCATACTTACATACTTCTTTGCAAATTGTTGACAAATTTGCTTTGGACTTATTATTCAGAGTTGAACAATTTCAGCTGCGACACAATGGTGTTTCTATGGAATCAATAACTTCTTTTTTATATCCAAGATGTCATCCAATTAATAAGTATTAGATAAAAGCTATTTTTGCTGTACATTTTATTGTTAAGGATTTAATCCTGCAAGTGTATTTGCCCACTGAATTCAATGAGATTGCTTCTAACCTGTCTACTATGATTTAAACAAAAAATATTTTTCCAAAAGTGTCAGAGACAGCATTGAAGAAAAAAGACTCAAGAACTGTATCTGAAAAAGAAAATGACTACATGGCACTACATACCTGATATTCTAAAATAAAAGGCGAAGGATACTCCAGATGAAAGAGGATACAAATCAAAGAAACAAACACTTAGTGGCAGTTTGTAAATTAGCATTGCTCAAGGCAATTTGATCCAGCAAACAGTAGACTTTAAAAGACCTGAAACAAAAGATCCCAGTACAATTAATCCTGGACTGTTGCTTGACCAATTCTAGATCACTAGAGTAGGTGAGTACAAAATAAAACACTTACTTCCATAGAAGTAAGTGTTTTAAAATTCAGTGTAACGTATTTCTGAGAAGGTATGCATACAGCAGCTTTTTCATTTTGATAAATGAAGTTTCAACAATAGGAAAAAAAGAATTTTGGTAGAATTATTTCCTGCAAACATTTGAGCAATTGAAATTCCCACTATTACTATCACATCCCCCTTTGAGAAGTGCCATCTGATGCAGAATAGCCTTATCTGTATATTATATGCCTGCTGCAGGAGCATATAATAAACTTCTACAACAGTATTATTTTGTTACACTTTTATCCCAATATTGTTTCAACTAGATATATGCAAACATATTTTTCCTTGCATATAGTGCAGCACCTCCTCCTCCTTCTGTTGGAGCTGCTCTTTTTGCACAAGTACAGGTAATCCTCAATTTACAACAGTTCATTTAGTGACCATTCAAAGTTACAACTGAAAAAAGTTACTAATGACCGTTTTTCACTTGCAGCATCCCCATGGTCACGTGATCAAAATTCAGATGCTTGGCAACTGACTCATATTTATGACGGTTGCAATGTCCAGGGTTCATATGATCCCCTTTTGTGACCTTCCAACAAATGAAATCAAAGGGGAAGCCACATACATTTAACAACCATGTTACTAACTTAAGAACCGCAGTGATTCAGTTAACAACTGTGGCATGAAAAGTCGTAAAATTCATTTAACAAATGTTTCATTTAGCAACAATTTTGGGCTCAATTGTGGTCATAAGTTGAGGACTACCTGTAATAACTTTCCAGTGTCATGTGCCAATCATGAATATCATCCCATAACATTTCAGCAATATCACATATTTCTATTTCTGAGTTAGGATCTCTACTTTTATACAGGTCCTGTTTATTTTTCATGCTGTCTGTTGGAATAGAAATATCTGAGATTTTGAGCACCATCCATTGATCTCTTTGTTGTACTTTTTTTTAATTTACATTTATATCCCGCCCTTCTCCGAAGACTCAGGACGGCTTACAATGTATAAGGCAATAGTCTCATTCTATTTGTATATTTACAAAGTCAACTTATTGCCCCCCCAACAATCTGGGCCCTCATTTTACCTACCTTATAAAGGATGGAAGGCTGAGTCAACCTTGGGCTGGGCTTGAACCTGCAGTAATTGCAGGCTGCTGTGTTCTAATAACAGGCTTCTTACCAGCCTGAGCTACCACGACCCTACTTGCCTGTTAAACTCCAATTATCCACCAGGACCTCATGCTTTTTTCTTTTGTTTCTGAAATTTATGACCCGGTGCTCGGCAGTATATTCAACCCTTAGTTTTTGCAACTTACCTATCGTTGCCCTACTGTGCATCTTTCTCAACGTATTGCAGTGAAGTTTTTATTAACCGTGGCACAGTTTTATATATCTTTATATGTGAGTATATTTAAATGGAACAGCTTGGAACCTTTTTTACAATAAGGACAGCTAGGAACAAATTCTTGAAAAGAAAATAAATCAAAAGTACTGAATCAGTTGTGATGGATAGTAGCTACAAAGTCTTCTTCAAACTCTTCCCCTGCCTAATGCATAACTCAAACATGGCTTTTTCTGCTGCCAAAAAAGCCTTGTAATCCTGTCAGAAAGAAAATAATGAATACTCCTCACCTAAAATAAGTTCATTTAGTGCAGTGGTGTCAAACTCAAGGCCAGCGGGCCACATCCAGCCTGCAGGGTGCTTAGATCTGGCCCACAGGACCAGCCTGGAAACTGCAAAGGACTTTCTGCCAGCAAAAATGTGGTGCAGGAGGGTCTTGAGAAATGTTTCCCCTTTTGCATTTGAGGATGCAAGGGACAGGAAAGGAGAAAGGGAAAGACAAAGAAAAAGATAGGAAGCAAAAAGATAGCAAGGAAGGAAAAATAAGGAAAGGAAGAGGAAAGGAGAATGAAGAGGGAAGGAAAAAGAAGGGAGGGAGGGAGGAAGATTATAATGAGGGAGGGTCCCGTGTCATGCCCATGGCTATGCCCACCTGTCAAGCCCCTCTCGACCCTCTGAGGTCAAACACAACCCTTATGCGGCCCTCAATGAAATCGAGTTTGATACCCCTGATCTGGGAAATAGGTGAGAGAGCAAAGTTATCCATCCTCTTAACAATGGAATTCTCGGCAGCTTTGCTTGGCCAATACATTTTTCTTTGTTTAAACACCTATCTCACTTGCTCAAAATGTGTCCATAAATCAGCGCCTTCACATGTCCCGCCTTCAACTCAACAATTTCTATTGTTCGGGGTTCCTCTTTCTTGCAGAGCAGGCACCCATAGTCACTGAATAAAGATTGGTCATTTCCCCTCAGCTCTGTGCTTTTTTTGTGAAAATTCTATGGCATCCTGATATGACTAGCCTTTTCAAGAAAAGAGATGAACGACTTACACATTGCTATTTTTCACATGGAGCAAACAACTGCTATCACCCTCACACTCTGCTAGCATGCCTTAGATTACTGACAACGTGCTTTTTGTAAAATTGCCTTAACAGAAATTTGAGGTGCAGTAGAATGAAGCAGTGAGGCTGTTCTTCTCAGTGGCTAGAAACAGTTCTTGATGTGGAACTGCCGTTTCCATAATGAACAGTTCTGGTTTGCTGTAACAGCAGTGACGTTTCCTTAGTTTACCACTTCTACTTTTTAAAAGCTGGTGGGCAGCCTGAAGTGGTGATACAGAGGGGAAGTCTCCATACCACATTATTATTATTCTCATGATCTATAGTTATACAGTGAGTTGTTTTCTGTTTCTGGCCTTTTACTGATCTTTTTCCCTTATTTCTGAATGGGACAGAGTCTTCTGTAGCAAGAAAGTTACAGGATGAGGAAGTCATCAAAATATCCTTAGTTATTTTTGCATCCAGTTATCCTCTTATTAATATTATTGGCAAAATAGATGCAATTTCATATACTTTGCAAATGCACTCAACCTCTCCCCCTTATTGTTTGTTTGTTTGTTTTAAAGGATGGATTTATTGACTATTTGGAGCTTTTAGCTGCTATAAATCTGGTGATACGAGGGAAAATTGACCAAAAATTGAAATGGTATTTTAAACTTTATGATATTGACGGGAGTGGAACAATTGACAAAAAAGAAGTAATAAGCATGTTAATGGTGAGTAAACACACAAATTAGCAAGGAGAAGTCATTCTATGAGAGTTTAATACTGTGAATATACTGATGTTTTGATTATTGTAATAAATGCATGGCCAAATTGTCACTTATAATTTCTTTGATGTCCCAGACAAAGGCAATATGTATCTACACTGAGCTTTCCCCACTTCCATTAGATGAGACTGAAACTATTCAAAGCTGCTATCGGCTGTTGGTATTTTGGAGGAGTAATTGAGCTCAAGAGCACTCAAAGGAGCTGCTTTAACTAAGATAGTGCTCTGAGTGATCACAACTAAACATTTTAGCACATCTAGAGAGATGAACTACAGTGGTGGAAAGGACTGAATTGTAGGTGGGGCAAGAGTTTCATTGTTCTTGGGGGGAACTGAGTAACAGCTGTTTTACATATTTAAAAAAACTGGGGGGAAATGCAACTTTTATGTGTTCATTCTTATACCAGGTACCCAGTATCTCCATTACTATCATTCTTTGTGCTTTAAACAGATATGAAAGGGCAAGGCAGACAATTCTTAATCATATATTTGCAAACAGGATAACTGTTCACCCATAAAAAGTAAAACCATAGGTTTACTAAAATACTATATGTGGAGGAGCCTGTGGAGATGACCCAGAAGCTACACCTGGCAGGTCAAAAGTATTCTGGCAGGGTAGCATCTCTTCTAAAATCATTACACTGATTATTAGTATTTTAGTAAACCTATGGTATTTCTACATGGATAAATACTAAGACATTGTCACCATGTTCATTTCTTCATCTGCAATGAAAAATTAAAAGCAGTAGGAATATTAATAGTTTTTTAAAGTATTGACACACTGTGATATGCATTTCAACATAAACTTGAAATATTAATAAGTCTCTAAAGTTTTCAACTCTTTTAAATAATGTGAGTAGTTTTCAGTGTTGACTTAACTGGAATGCTTTTCAAATTTGCCTCAAATGCATGGTATACAAAAGCTACCTCTTACATTTGTAATATAATGTGGTTATTCTTACATGCTTATTTATTTAGGCTGTTCAAACCATTAGTAATAACAAAGAGATGTCTCCTGAAGAATTGACGAACCTGATTTTTCAGAAGATAGATGTAAACAATGATGGTAAGAATAAATAAATCTTGAAATCTTTATTTTCATCATTTTGCAATTTTGTAAAAGCATTCTGTTGATAAAGCTATAAAGTTAGTCACATATATTCTTCAGAAATATTATAACTAATTGAAATATGATGGACATTGTACAAAGCAAAAATTGATTATTATTTTTTTAATTCAAAGAGCCATTCAGACTGTATGGCTTAATTTCACTGTGTGTTTGCAGCAAGATGAAATTGAAGACAGCAAAGGGAATGTAGAGAAGTATGGTTCGCTCATTTCAAGCTTTATTTTTTAATTCTTTGTTCAGCAAATTTTATTAAATTGCTTTACAGAGATTCTATCAAGTTCACTGTATTGTAATTAATTGCCTTGCAAAACTTTTTTTTGTTTTGCATTTGATCCAGGGTATCCTGTCAGAAGTGCTTATTGGCAGCTAAATAGTTATTTTATACATACATACATACATACATATATGTTTTTGTAGGTTTTCACGGGTATGTTCAGGTCTTTTCCCGTGTAAGTTTGGAAGTATTTAGGCAACGTTTCGATGAGATCTCACTCATCATCTTCAGGCTGGAGGTTTTTTGGCTTTGTTCTTATGAGCAAAGTGTGGATTTTAACTGCTGTTCTGATGGGGGTTGTTTTTTGAATTGATGGCCTAGCTGTTGCAAGCTGATTGGATGGTTGTCTTATTACATATTGATTGGTTAATGGAGTTTTTTGAATCGCTGGCCTAGCTGCTGCAAGCTGATTGGTTGGCTGTATTGCTAATTGGTTAATGGGGTTGATGTTTGTGTGGGAAGTAGCATTTTGGGCCCTGGTCTGGTTCCGAGTTCAAGGTCTTGTCATGTGTTGATGTTTGTGTGGGAAGTAGCATTTTGGGCCCTGGTCGGGTTTTGAGTTCGAGGTCCTGTCGTGTGTTGGTGTCAATTTTTGTAGCTGGGATTCGTTTCTTGACTAGGGCTAGTTTCCAGATGTTTGGTAAGCGGGAGGTATCGTCACGTTTATTCATGTTATGGGGGTGTTTCTCTATTTCTATGGCTTCCATAATTATTCTCTTGTGGTAGTGTTCAGTTTTGGAGATTAATTTGGTTCCTTCAAAATCAATGTTATGTCCTGTTGCTTTAAGGTGTTGGAAAAGAGATGAAGTTTTTTCTTCTTTTCTGACTGCAATCTTGTGTTCTGCTATGCGTGCATTTATTCTCCTATTAGTTTGTCCAATGTATGTTGCTGGGCAGATTTTGCATGGTATTTTATAGACTCCTTGGTTTTCTAGCTGGATCTTGTCTTTGGGGTTTCTTAAGATGTTGGCTGTTTTTTGGTCTGTGCAGAAAGCTGTTTTGATGTTGTGTTTGTGGAGAATTTTGCTGATTTCATCTGTAGTGCCCTTGATCTATGGGAGGAAGGCGATGCCATTGTTTTGTTCTGTGTCTTGGTTTTTGGGTTGAGTGTCTCTTTGGATTAGGTTTGTAATTGTGTTTCTTTGGAATCCGTTCGAGATTAGTACATTTGTAAGTGTGTGTAATTCAGTTTCCAGGTGGTCTTTGTCAGCTAGGTGTTTGGTTCTGGAGATGAGAGTCTTGGCTACGGAGTTGGTCTGTGCAGGGTGGTGATGTGATTGTGCATTTAAGTACGACAGGACCTCAAATTCAAAACCAGACCAGGGCCCAAAATGCTACTCCCCACACAAACATCAACACATAACAGGACCTCAGACCCGGAACCAGACCAGGGCCCAAAATGCTACTTCCCACACAAACATCAACCCCATTAACCAATTAGCAACACAGCCAACCAATTAGCTTGTAGCAGCTAGACCAGCGATTCAAAAAACTCCAATAACCAATCAATATGTAGCAACACAGCCAACCAATCATCTTGCAACAGCTAGGCAATCAATTCAAACCCCCCACACACACCAGTATTTATAGAGAAACAGCAGTTAAAATCCACTTTGCTCACATAAGAACAAAGCCAAAAAAACTCCAGCCTGAAGATGATGAGTGAGATCTCATCGAAACGTTGCCTAAATACTTTCAATGTTACACGGGAAAACACCCGAACATACCAAAACCTGCATATATATATGCAGGTAGGTATGTAGGTCTTGGCATATTCGGGTCTTTTCCCGTATAAGGTTGAGAGTATCTTGTCGAAACGTCGGGAAAAGACCCAAATATGCCAAGACCTACATGTGTGTGTGTGTGTATTTGTTTTCGTAGGTTTTCACGGGTATATGTATGCAGGTTTTGGTATGTTCGGGTCTTTTCCCATGTAAGATTGAAAGTATTTAGGCAATGTTTCGATGAGATCTCATTTATCATCTTCAGGCTGGAGTTTTTTTGGCTTTGTTCTTATGTGAGCAAAGATTTCATTGAAACATTGCCTAAATACTTTCAATCTTACAGGGGAAAAGACCTGAACACACAGCTTGGCGCACCGGCCCCTGTACCCTTCGCTTGATGGGCGCACTCCGGAGATCACACTGCTCCCACCCTACAGCCCACAGGTGTCTCCATGCTGCCAGATTTCCACCAGAGGGACCCAGCAAGCAAGGGGCAGAGGGCAGCTGGTGCACCAATCTCTCCATTTGTTTATCTAGCTCTGTGGTTGCACAATTGGCAAAATCTGGGCGAGTTCGGCACTCCAACAAGTGGTGGGACAGGGTCACATCCACTTGTGTGAGAGAGGCTAGGGCTCAGTGGAGAAGGGGAGGGGCCAACCCAAGGCAAGGGCCTGGCACCCAAGACAAGCACAGGCTGCACCAACCCATGCCTCTGCAAAGGCTCTAGCAACCCCAGCAATGGTGCTGCTGCTTTGGCTGTTAGGGAACTGTTGCTGAAAATATGCAGTGGGCACACGTGGCACCGCTCAGGCTACAACAAAACAAAGCCTACAGAGACATGATAGATCTCATGCTTTTATACATTTCTGTCCTCTGTGCAAAAACGTTTTTCCAAAGAAGACAGAGGTGTGTGTAAGAATGCGAGATCTAACGAAAACAGCTTTGTAACAACAACTTGAGCTCTGGAAATCTTCCCAAAGTAAAGTGAGTAATTGGTGACTGGTGGGGAGAAGGCCCAAGCAGCTTTGGGGACTCCAAGGGGTGGGAAGAAAAGTGTGGGATATCTCAACGGGTGCAGAGAGGCCTTTGGTGGCTGGAGACAATGGTCTTGTCCCTGACTAGGTCTCCCATGATCTTCCCCACTCTTGAGGTACTTCATGTGCTCTTAATGACTCACACATTTGATTAACAAATGCACTGATAAAAGGAGGGATGGCACTCTTTCATTTAATGCAATTCAGTTAACGTTATGATCATAATGGGTAGGATCCATTACATTCGTAACTCGAGGATTACCTGTAATAAATATAGTAGTGGTTATGATAGTGTTTTCCCTAATTCAAGACAGAAAAAGTCTACAAAACTTTGACTCTAAAGAAGTGCGTATTGTTTTTATAATAGGGGAACTGACCTTAGAAGAACTCATGAATGGCGTGGAAAAGGATGAAAAATTCCGGGAAATTATTTCAAAGAGCTTTGAGCTCTCCAATGTACTGAAAATTTTACAAAGTGAGAGAAGACACAGCATCTGACATGTATTATAAATGGCACTTGTGACAAAAAGAACAATTCTGGTATCAAATACCAAGACTGACTGTTACATTTTCCATCCACTATTCAAAGCATAAGATGGTCTAGACAGATGATTACTTCAGAAGTGTTCTTTATTTATTGTCTCTTCCTTTTCTTTCTCACAACGTACAATAGTTTTTGTCTACATATATAACAAAAATCTTTGTAATGCAGAATGAAATAAACACAGCACATAACACTTGGTATTGGGAGAATATATCCAAATAAATAGATCAATACAATTAGAATTGGAAAGATATCTCTCTAGAAGATAGAGAATAGATAAATTACTTAAATATAACTTGTTTAACTTGAAATTTGGAACATGGTGATAAAGCATTATATAGGACTGGCCTATTTAGATCAATTTAGGGTGAAATATGTTTTTGCAGTAACTTAATATCTATACTAATCAATTTAAAAATAGGAGTATTTTTTCTAATTAACCCACCTCAATTAGTTTGACAGGCTAAATATAAATAACTATTTGGAAAAGTAGTTACTTTGATATTATGGGAATTATTTCAAATGTAAATGAACATGATGTAATGGTTTAGTTTTTAAAAGGCTTTTAAGGATTACAGTTAAAAAAGATCACTTTTTTAAAAAAAATTAGTTCATCATGAAATCAGACAAATTTGAGGAAATAATTAAGAAGATGCATTTCAAAACTTCGTCTTCAGCTATCAGAGATCAATTGCAAAATATTACATGAAACATATAACAATAAAACAATTTAAAATTACTTCTGAAATCCTAGAGCAAAGGCCAATGTTCTTTCTTGCTTGCATATCTTTTTCTTTTTCTTGCCTTTGAAGAAACATCATTTTCAGCCATTCCAAAATTACATATTCATACATCAAGTAAACTTTCCTTTTTCTGGCTATTAGCTTCTGGCAACATCCTTTACAGTAACAGTGCAGAAGTACATACAGCCATGCATGCACTCCTATCACTCTTAAGTTTTCTGAATATGAAAAAAGATGAAATCTTCAGACATTAGAACAATCTGTAATTCTTATATTCAGATTTGCCACCTAAGTAATTCCCCTAACTTTATAAACTAATCATGCTAAAAATTCTCTTATTTTCCCTCTCTTCTCAGAGGGAAAAAACTGGGCACAATTCTTTATTCTGTCTGACATATTATTGACAGTTTTCCAAATCCGGAAGTGAGAAAGTCCAAAATAAATGTTCATCGCACTAAGCTACTGAAAGAAGCTAAACAAAACCCAAAAGGCTTCTCTCTCTCCTAAAACAGAAATATTTTTCATTCTTACCCTGAAATTTAACTTTCTGTACACGAACTAGGCTATGATTACTATCCCTCAATCTCCTTAGCACATGTATATTTGTAGGAATGCTACATTTTAAAAATCTGTTGGTTTTTTGCTATCACAGGCAGCTTTAAAAATTATATCATTTTTTTTCTGCATTCGTTACAAATACACTTGTACATTTCATTAAAGTGAACCTCTTTTTGAAATCTCATTTCCCTGAACTTTCTCATATTCTTTGTATTGTGTTGTTTTCTATTGTATTGTTTTTATTGTTTGCTGATAAATAAATATAGAAAAAAAACCTCTTTGTTTCTAACTAAATTGAATAGATCAAGTTCTTCTCAGATTATTAGTTGTTTAAATGCCAGAAAGGGACAGACTACACATTTTTCTGGAATAAACTTTAACACATTTTGTCAACACTCCTCTTCCAGATTTCTTTTTTAAGAAAAAGGCAGAAATCTGGGGAGATGAAACAAGAACTTTCTGTGCCTGAGCTGGGAAAACAAGAAAAATGTTCAGATAAATGGCTGGAATTCTTGAAGAATCAGTAACAAAGAATCATAAATTCCTCAGGTTTTAGAGTATTACTAGGGAATAGGCTAGTAGTCTAGTTAGATGTTGTATTGTTGTACATTTTCTCTGTGTTAGAAGTCCTATGTTCTTGCATTCCTATTACTTTGTAAAAGTAGGGAATTCTGATTTGATATTATTTACATATATTTGCATTATTAACACTACATAAAGGATCTTTACAGTCCACGTGCCCTCTACTGGGAATTAAACATGAAATGCTGGTTTTCAATAGTATCAAAAAGTGAAAAAATCTAAATGATCTGTACAATCCATGTCCTTTTAAGGTTCTCACATAACAAGTTCTACATGACTTCTGGAGAATAGGATTTTCTATTTTTATACAGTACACAATATATAGTACTATTGATATGCACTGTATATAGTTATCTAAACTATGCAGAACTAGGAGTTCAGTTCCCAAAACGTTTCAGCCCCTAAAATAACATCTGACTAAACATGTGGGAGAAATCCCATGTGGTGTCTCCTGCTTGTCAATGTAACTGAAAATAGTAAGATATACACAGAATATGTCCTATCCAATATGGTGTAGCAGGCTAGAAATTGGGAGACTGTGAGTTCTTTATGCCTTACGCATAAAGGCAACTGGGTAGCCTAGGACCAGTCACTTTCTCTCAGCCTAGGAAGGAGACAATGTCAAAGCACTTCTGAGAAACCTTGCCAAGAAAACCACAGGGACTTATCCAGGAAGTCTCCAAGAAGCAGATGTGGTTGAACAGAAGAAAAAAAAATAGCTAGGATTATACACCATGTGCACAATTATTAGGCAAGTGAATATTTTGACCATATCATCCTTTGTATACATATTTTCCACCTTCAAACTGTATAAACTTAAATGCTTAGTGGATATGAACAGATCAAGTGATGTGTAATGAGGACAGTGTGGCCTAAGGAGATCAACACTCTATATGGGGTCTGCAACCTTAAAACACTCAGAGCCATTTGGACCCATTTCCCACAAAAAACAAAACACAGGGAGCCACAAAACCTGGATGGGTGTGGCCAACTCAACCTTACTCACTCCCACCCAGTCACACCTGTCAGTGCTTTTGGTGGAGTTTTTTCTCTCTGTTGTGCATGTACACTGCTTCACCAAGATAATTTTAAAATGAAGATTCTTCCTAGTTGGAAGTTCTTATAGTTTATCATTTCTTTTTACCTGAAAACCAGAATCAAATCCCAAATTAGCTGCTTCTGTTGGAGCAGAGGCAGGAGGGGGAAGGAACTTAATCCTTAAAATGCCATCCACTTTGCTTTAGTTTATGTACCCCAAAGTATAGCTAAATTTAAATTGCAGGGCTATGCAGCTGCCTGTTATAGTATAGGGTCTCCTGCTTGAGCCCGGGGTTGGACTAGATGACCTACAAGATCCCTTCCAAGTCTGTTATTGTTATTATTCTTATCCCAAAGGTGCTTTTTCAGGAGGCAGTAACTAACCAGAAGATCCAGTTGCCTCCTGAAAAAGCACCTTTGGGACAACCATGACTTGAATAACTGAGAATCTCCATAGACAGTTATCATTCTCAACACACTAATCTCATTATTTCTAATGCTTCTCATATAACACACGCGGACCTAAGAAAAAGCACAACCCACCTCCGACAAATACATATGCAGTCTTTCGGCATCATTTTAAAGTCGTCAAAATTAAACCGTCTTAGAACCAACAGAATTCCGGCGTAAGAAGAAAAAACAGGGCGGTTTCAAGCTTTCTCTTTTCATTTCTGTCTCCGCCCACGAGAGGAAATGGAAGGCAAAAATGAATGTCCGAACTTTCAAATAGAAAGATTGCAATCAAGACTGACTTTCTATCCTCCGGATTGGGCGGCCTGCAGAAAGCGACGCGAGCGACTACCTATCGGAGTCAAGAATCGGAAAACTCTTTGCGGGGATTGGAATGGCGCTATATTTGAATTGGAAGTGGGCGGGTTTTTTCTTTTTCTGTTTCAAGTCCCGGCCTTGGTACATCGGGAACAACCAATCCGCACTCCTAATGGTGGTGGATCCTGCACATTGAGGGGCAATTGACATGGATAGAGTGAGGCAGTGAGGAGACGGGGAGGGGAGTATCTTTATTATATCCCCTGCAAGTAGAAGAAGCAACAACAAGCACCATGGATTGGCGTTTCCGGCATAGCCGCTACCGCTTCGCTTCTGCAATGAGCAGCATTATCAACAAGGTAAGCACAATGAGGATTGAGCGTGGCCTTGATGTAGAGGGTCAGAACTGAGTGGGAAGGTTGGAGGTGCCCTTTAGGGTCCAAGGGGTTGACGATGGCTACCCTGCGGGTCTTTTTTTCAAACCGACCTCATAACGACAAGTAACAGTGATGTCTTCCCTCTTCCCTCCCTTCGATTAGTAGTAGTAGTCGTCGTGGCGGCGGAAGCGGTTGTACTTTAACATTACTTTATATCGTTCTTTCTGCCTGCATGAGAATGGAGGAATGGGAGAGCATTCCGGTTTAGCAGTCTGTCTAGGTATTTGAGGCCAATGAGCCAAAACTAAGCAGAAATAGATGTGCTTTTACTGCGGTTTGTGGAAAATACAGCCACACGCATTTAGTTCCTTGGTATAATTGCTTCACCAAATTCAGAAATATAGAATATTGTTTTGCCGCAAAACATAATATTGGGTTTGTATAGTTAGAGTGCACGTAATGCAAACTAAAAAAAGGAAGTTGATTTCTAGATGGTGACAGGAACAGTGTTCATATGAATTTCTGCATTCTGAGTTTGAAAGTCTTCCTGTGATCCACATCTCGTGAATATAAGTAACAAATCAGGCATAGAGTTTCTCTGGTAAAATCCATCTTCAATAGAAATTCTATTCCTAATCCTATTGGGCTATCCTGTTTTGAAAAATGTCTGTTTTATCTAATAGATCTACTTAATAGTTAGAAAACATGCAAAACTGATTTGACATTTTCTTAATTTAGTACAACTTTGCCTTTGAAGACGATGCAGTTGTCTCTATCAAATCATTGATTTATCAGACACAGGATGGTAAGATTATTTTCCCTTATTTTATTACTAATATTTTATTTTAAAACTATACAAATACAGAAATACATTGAATCTTATTTAAGAGTAAAATGAAAAATGAGCAAAGTTTATTGTATTTATTAGTGATTAGTTTTGTAATCCAACAAGATATATCCGTCTGTCTGTCTCTGTATGTGTATACATGAGAATGTATATACACACACACATACATCTTGAAATTACTAAGAATAGAGCTGCTTCTGTTACATAAAAATATGTAGGTAAGAAATTGTCCTCCTGTACATGTTGAAACAGGACAGTTAGAAAATCAAATACATTAACATGAATAGAAAATCAAAATATAATCCTACATTATGAAGTGTTTATATTGCAGAATCTACGCAAACGTACAATAGATTGCTACACTAAACTGGACAAAGGTGGTGCAATCATCCTAGATATTTTAGTGGCATTGCCTACTATCAACCACAGTGCAAGGGTTGAGAGATAGAGGCACAATGGCCGTTCCTTCCAATGTTTCCTCACTGATCATATACCAAAGGTGTTCAAGAAACAGATTAGATCCCTGGGTACTTTGTTACAAACAGCCTCATAGTTTAATTTTTTTTTCCTATTCTGTTCCAACACATACCTGAAGGTACTGGAAGAGATCATCTGTCACTTTGGTTGAAGTATCAGTATGTTGATGATACTCAGGTATACATCTCCACTTCAGGCCAATTGGAAAATATGGATGTCTGGACAGTATCAATATCTGAAGAGTATCAGAATTTGGGGGAAAACAGAGTCATACTTAACCCAAACATGAGAAAATGGCTGTTGATTACCATATTTAGTTCTTGAAGGGGTTGTGCTTCCTGGAATGCATAGATTCTCATCTGGGAGTCTCCTGGTCTTGGGGTTCTTGCTTGAAGAGCAGGTGAATACTGTACCCATAGCTCTGACTGATACACCAGCTATGGTTTTTAGTAGAACAAAATGAACACACATATATGCGCTTAACATATCTCATATTATAGAAGATGATTGAAACCTGGTCCAAAATGCAGTGGTATGTTACGTGGGTCTAGCTCAGGCAATCAAGCTAAATGTCATAAATACTTTTTATGGAATTGGATGGACTTTTTAGTTCTTTTATTTGAAATACTTAAATAAATGACAGCTAGAGTTAAATATACACAGAGAAGTAATCTAGGGTCATGGCTAATGTTGGATCAAGTGCAAGTGGTAATAGAAAATGTTCCTAACTTTACTACTTTAAATCTGAACCTAACACAGGAACCTGGGATCCAGTATCATACTTCTCGATGACATAAAGTTTATCTCCAAGGAATCTAAATTTCAATTAATAAATCGAAGTTGTTCTTAACCTCTCTTGGTCTCAGTTCCAATGCCAATTTACAGCAGGTGAGGGGACAAGAGAAGGTAGGGAAAGAGTGTAGAGAAGAGAAACAAAAAAGATTAGGGGGATGAAGGCTAAAACATATGAATAACAGTTGCAGGAATTGGGCATGTTTAGTAAAAAAAAAGTGGAGGGGGGGACTAGGGAAAATATGATAGCAGTGTTCCAGTGTTTGAGTGCCTGTCACAAAGATGGGGGATATTTTCCAAAGCACCAGCAGGAAAAACAAGAACTAACAGATAAAAACTAATTAAGGAGACAAGCAATGTAGTTTCCATTATTGGACATAGCATATAAAAAGTGAATAGAGATGGAAAATATGTTCTGCTCATTGATCCTCTTATGAAGCTCTTCCTCCTTGCCTACCGTCATAAAAATTAATTTTCAATTTTCTGTCATAGTCTGGAGTGGTCATTCCTTATTTGGAGGAAGTGTAGTCCCTAGCCCAGATGAGGTCTCTAATTTATTACTTTGTCCTAACTTAAATTTATATAAGATTACAATCTTAATCAGAAATATTTTTTCCAACTAATTTATTTATTCTTTTGTGATTTATAGGACCAAGAATTTGGGGAGACGAGTCAAATGTTGAAATTTTAGATGTATCTTATGAGGTATTAAAATTTATGCCTTTCATTCTTAACCTTGTTATTACTGATATAAAATTTATTTTCTAAGTTGTTGGGTCCATGTTTAAAAATCTAAAAACGTTGTTGGATGTGGATAGTGCCAGTAGTTGTTCAGAAGTTAGTCAAAATGGAACTAATTTATAAGGCTTTTAATCAATACTAACTTCCTTAAAGTTCAGAGACCAAAATGAGTTGATAGATTTATTATTATCAGTTTTAGGTATTTGACTATTATTTTGATTCTGAAATTGTAAAGTGTCAGCAGGTTTTTTTTAAAGTATACAGAAAATAAATATATTTCATATGATGGTTACAGTAATAAAATTTCCAATTTAAATTATTGTAATTCAATCTTTATTAAATAGGCATTGGATAGATCAGGCTTTTCATTAGATGTAATGGACTTAGATGGGACATTGGGGGTTTTCTAATGCATCCCATTGCTTTGGCAGGAAACCCTATACCATAGTTGTCCAATCTTTTCTTAAAAAACTCCAGTGTTTAGTATCCACAACTTCTGGAGGTAAATCGTATTTATTTGTTTTTGTAATCTGAATGATAAAATTCAAATATTGTTGTAACAGCTGACATTCCTTAATCAAATTTAGTAAAATAAATGTTTTAAAATTTATTACTTACTTTTTCTAAGTAAGAAAGGCAGATAATCTTGTTACTTTCTGAATATTGTTCTGAATACAGTTCATTCTCCTAATAGTTTTCCATTATGTTTGAGCATTAGTAGATGACTAATATAGATTAGAATTAGAATTTTTTTTAAAAAAATTAATTAAGATATGTTTATAGCACTGGAATTATACTGATAATTTCTCAAACATATAGTCTTAATGTTAGTTTACTATGAGTTATAATCAAGACCAAATATTTATTCATCAATAGACAGATCACTGAATGCCTTCTAAGTCTGGGGTCCTCCTGTTCATTGGTTATTGCTCATAGGTTTTTATTGGTAGAGTTTCTTAGTTCAGAAAGATACGCTGAGCTTCTACGAGGTATCCAAAGCCAGTAGGTTGAACTATTTGTAAAATTTCAGAGAATTAGTTCTCCTTGTTATTTAAATAATAGAATCCTAAAACTTGTTTGAACTTTAATTGACAAAGGAAGAAAGAAAAAAAAATCCTACAAACCATTTTGCTTTCAAAGTCAAATTGGAATCTACAGTTCAAACAGAATTTCCAGTTTATTTTGGACACAAACTTTTTTATTCTAATTGTAATGTTCCCAGTTTAAATATGTAATTCCAACAAATGGATGTTTCAGAAGCAATAGAAGGTAGGCTTGAGATATACTTGCAATTTAATCATACTTTCTATGAATTTCTTTATAAGATATTCATTATTACTGCAGGCAGGTTATAGCAACAGAAATGTCTCTAGTACAGTAATTCTGAAGTTTATTTAAATTATATGAAAGTAGTAGTTTCAAGATTGTAGATAAACATCTTCCTTCCTTCCCTGGACTTGTAGATGCTGGTAATTGTTTGATAATTTGTTATCAGACAATTTTGTTATCAAACAACAAAATTTTCAAGCAAATAATTGTTCTTTTATTACTGTTATAAAAGAATTCATTAACTGAAATCTTTGTTTAAAACCATAGAACAGTATAGAAGGCCAAGAAAACATAGGTAAGAAAAAGGTTTTGAAATTTCATAATAACTCTGTCTGACAGTGTGAAAGAATTTAGGTTTTAATTGTAACACATAAAAGTTCAAGATTTGGATAATAATTGGTTAGCAAATGCAGAAAAAATTGTGATGAAAGAAAACAAAGAAATAGACAATGAATTTGAACAACTATGTGAGAAATGAATAATTATTTTTATGCTTATGATACTTATGCTCAATAAGTATAAATTAAGAATAGTTATGTGTAGATTTCATAGTAGTTACTTTGAAAGTTAACCATGCAAATTCTATCATAAGATACTGATGTTTGCTTTTAATAGTCTTGAGAATTCTTAAGAGTTGGTTAGTGACAAAAAATGTTAAATTGCATGAGAGCTTGAGACTATTTTTTTTAAAAAATAGACTTCATTGCCATGTGATCTTCTGCTGTTAAACCAGGATTCTTGGTTTATTTAATTGCCCCTAAGAATTTACAGAATCATTCAAACTCTGATGTAATCTAGAATTTCTTATCCAAAGATAAAGTACCAGTAAATTAAGTACTATAATAAAATAACGACCATTGTTCTATATATAGCAAAACTGCACTCTGTCAATTCTGGGATTTCATTCAGTTAGAAAGATAATAAAAAGATAGATCAAAAGAATGGTAGCTTTTGGTTATACTGGTAAATAAAAGTCAATGCTTTTGAATTGAACTCAACTCCTAAATCAGATTAAATGGACAGTTTATTTATTTACTCAATAAAAGTACATGCTGCCCAATTTTTAATACTTGACTTTTTGCCCAGGTGTAATACTATAATTCAGTAATATCATTCAATCTCCCATTTAAACAATACAGTCATACCATTATACAAAACATTTGTACATATTTGTACAGTACATTTGGATGAACTGAGTATTTTGAATTTATCTCTAAATATAAGAAAGATGTTCATCAATAAAATATCTGGTTTGTATGCATTAATTGGCTTTATATGCCACTGAAGATGAAATTTTATTTTCAGATGTGCATATTTAATTAAAATTTGTCTTTTTAATTAAGTGCAAAAGCAGAATTCTGATTTTGAAGAAGACTCTACAGATGATCAGGTATGATATGCCAGTAGCTTAGGAACAGTAATATATGCAAATATATTCATCTTCTCATTCTCCAGTTCTACTCTTATGCCCCATATTTTTTTAAAAGAAGTTTAAACACTTATCTGTTGCTTTCCGTTTCTTCCCTCTCCCCTTCTTCATATTGATAATTTTATTTTTATTGTGATTTTGATAGCCAATATAATATACTAGGAACAGGATTATCTTATATTTTTAACTGTATCAGTTATTGGACAAACCTATTCCTTTTTAATTGTGAATAAAGAATAATATAATGTATAAAATATATCGGAGAATAATGCTTATCACTGTTTAATTGAAATATTACAACATAGCTTATTATGAGAAGCCACTTTGGAAAATTTGTCATCTCGTTAAATGTATTTCATAGCTTTAATTCTTAACTGTTACCACATTGGCTCTTACTCCCAAGTACCCTTAAAACATGATATTCCTGATAAATCATAGAATAAACCATAGAAGCATTTAATTTATAAGCTAGTATCTTATTGAAGGATCTGCCCAAGGCTATTATGGTATGTAAACTTCAGTATATTTATATTTAAGGCCAGAAAAACTAGATTATTTTGTCTATGTTTCTCATTGTGGCATTGTCCTATATAAAAATGGAAATTAAATCTCAGCCACTCAGAGTTGCCTGATGGGTAGCAAATAAATTTGATAAATATTAAGTCAGCAAATTATAGTTTTGTTTGAATTCTCCTCTCCCCCATCCCATCATATAATTGGCAGCAAAATTACAAATGCATATTGATTGATGGCAGCCAATACAGTAGTTCTACATGTTTGGAAAATATAAAAAGAAATTGGAAGCATTTTGGAGCAAAATAATGCTCCAAAGTTTGTAAGGTAGTGCATAATAGAACATTGTAAGTGTGTGCATTTGTGTGTGTGCGCACACATTCTGAGAAACTATTTTTATGTCATAACTAGTCTTTGTACTAACTTCTTTGTAACATTGATTTTGTACACTAATTGAAGTTAATGCAATGTTTGTAATTTTGGGTTTTGAAAAAGACATTTGAGGAAAGTGACTTCACCAACTTACATGAAGAGAGTCAACTCACTTCAGGTAAGCACAAAACATGTAACCCTGAAAATTACTCTCAGTTTATCTACACACATTTTACTATGTGTTAAACTTATTTTAAAATGCATTTAACTAATACTTGATCTGCAAATACAATTCCTATATGTCCCACTTTATTTGTATTTAACAATGCCAGTGTATCATAAACCTCGTCCTGTGAGTTAATGAATTACAGAATTTTAGCCCAAAATGTAATGTTTATTTTTGTTTCAAGCAACATGTTTGGTATCTTTTTGTACAAATGAATACTCAGATTGTAATATCTGGATTAAAATGTATTTAATCTGTAATTAAGAATTGTACAACATGCATATGGAATTGTAGCTCCTTTTACCCTTTTAAATCATTAACGTGTTGTTAATTCATTATTATGAATTATTTGAAGAATGGATGATCGTATTTGTGTCATTATTTTTTTAAACCTTGATTTGGAAGCTTTCTGTATGACATTCACACATAGTCTCCCACATACATTTTTCAAAGAATGACAGTACAACCAGGCAATTTAAGTGACATCTGTCTTATTCTAGTTGTACAGTAACTTGTCAATGAAATGCTTTTAAAGGCCATGGTAATCACAGTGCTGGCTATACATTTTTTATATTGGCAGCAATATAATGTTTGTTTTATTAATAGCTACCAAAAGAAGAGTAAATCTTTATTTTCCCAAAGAAAGGTGTGTGTGTGTATGTGTGTGTGTTTAAGTGAAAAAAATCCTATATGACAAATTAAAACTTGGTATTAGTTAAATATAATATATATAAAATATAATTTTTATTTTATTTTGAATTGCAGAAAGCAAAAGGAAGGCTGAGTTGGCGTCTATTAAATGTCAGTTGGCCAATATGCATATCCAGGTAATAGCATAGACAAAAATAAAATTTGGCACACAATATTAGGATGTTTGTTTTAGGTATTTTATAATAATAATAATAATAATAATTAGTACTATTATTTGTAATTTTAAATGGGGTTTTATGGTTTTATGTATTTTAATTTAGGGGCCAAATTTAATAAGTTTTTTATTAGTGTTTTTATTTGTATTGTATCCATTGATTGTTGATTTTATCTGGCTGTGCACCGCCCTGAGTCCTTCGGGAGAAGGGCGGTATAATAATAATAATAATAATAATAATAATAATAATAATAATAATAATAATAATAATAATAATAATAATAATAATAATTAATGTGAAAATTAGTTGTAAATTACTTTTTATTCCATCGTAACTGTGAACAGTCAGTAAACAAGGAGTTCACTAAAGAAGTAACATGACAAGGGATATGATATAATCTGAACTACAGACTTCCCTAACTTGCAAAAAAAATCCCAACTTGTCAAAATCTTTCCATATAGTCAGCAAATATTTATAGCATTTTATCTACACAGACAATTGTGCCTTCTATTCTAACTGGTGTGCATGTTTGGAATTGTGACATTTTGTCATGGAAACTGCTTCAAAATCACCATGGAGAAGTGGGGGGAGCTTTCCATTAACAAAATTACTACTATTAAAAAGATAATCACAAATCAATGATTTTTTTTTAGAATAAAACCTGTTCTGTCCCTTTACTATGAGATACTACTTAATGACTCTACCCAGAATTAAGGGATTACAGAGTCGTTCAAAAGGAGTTACTTCTTGCCTTCCTCCTTTATGCAAACAGATATGATACTAAACATTAGTTTCTGTCTATTCACTCTCCAAGAAAGCTTACGTGGACCAGTTCAAATGAAGATTGTGCTGAAAACTATTTTGATTTGCAGCATGACAATTTACTTTTTATTAAAGTATCTTGTATAAGCAGTAAGATAAAATAGGAAACTTAATGAGTTTGGGGCACAGGGCAGAGCAGCTGGGTATGTTATTGCCCGCAGATAGCATACTGAACATATAATCCTAAATATAGTGATCTAACAAATTATATAATACAGAAAATGTATGACAAAAAGTATATATGCATTACATTTTAATATCTTTGTGATTCCTTTTTAGAGGTTATTCTTACTGGGTAATTTTTCCAATAAATTTGTTTACACATGAATTGGGGCATGTCAAATTTTTCACCTTTCAATTTCCAAACATTAGAGGTGCTCAAAAGTTGTGACATTCCTTTGGAATTGTAAAAAATAGTTTGGTTACTTTAATATAATTTAGATGTGCCTGGTAAGTAATTACATAAATATTACAACTTTTTAACATTTTGTTTGTTTCATTGCATGACATGTAATCTTAATCATTATTATCTGACAGTACCCTGTTCTTTGGTAGTATACTGCCATAGGAAAAAATAATGTATGAAATAATGCTTAATAATCCTCAACTGAAACATTTATCTAGTTTTCTGCCATTCATCTTGCTTTAATGTTAATGAATCCTGTTGAATCCAGGTGACAGTTGATTATTAACTCATTAGTAAATTTAGAGGGAATAGTCCATATCCAACTATCTTGTTCATATAAACTGCAGGATTTCATTTCTATGTCCTATTTTTTATTGAAAGGAGAACATCCCACTTGAACGCACTTCTGGAACACCTGCGAAGAATAAATGCAAAGTAGAAATGGATGTTCTATTGAAAGATTATGACAATTCTGTTCCAGCAATGTTTATGGTAGTGCAGCTTCTAATTCATTCTACTGAAATTTCTTCATGTTATAACTGTATAGTCCATATTTTTCTATCCATGATCTGATTTCTGCCCATAGAATTTCAATATATTGTAAAACCTTTATATATTTTCTATACAGTAAGAGCCAAGGTGGCACAGTAATTAGAATGCAATATAACTCATTGCTCACTGCCCAGAGTTCGATTTTGACCAGCTCAAGGATGACTCAAACTTCCATCCTTCCGAGGTTGGTAAAATGAGGACCCAGATTGTTGGGACAATATGCTGACTCTGTAAACTGCTGAGAGAGGACTATAAAGCATAATGCAGCAGTATATAAATGTAAGTGCTGTTGCTATTAAAAGGAAAACAATCTGCACAATCATTCTTATCAGATATGTAGATTAGGACTTTTGAAATTAATTGTAAATGGTTAAAATATAGTACTCACATTCCTGCTTCCGTAAGAAATTAAATTAACTGGAATGCTTAAAGCAACACAAAAATATTTGTACTTAATCCAATCCACCAGAATTCTTTTACCATAATGAACAACCAGATGTAACTTCACAAAAAGGACATAGGTATAATAGCATCTTCCTATTGCCTCTGAGGAAATAAGTTTGACTCTTCTGGTTCATTTATTTTACAATTCCATGTTTATATTTTTTTAAATATAGTATGTATATAGTATTCCATGTGTTATCATACCATACAATTGTTTACCTAATGATTCTCTGTTGGTTTAATGTTTTTTTTAAACTACATTCTTTATGTAACTTGGTTTAGGTTACAAAACCAAGAAGTATTTGTCGGTTGTCTCCTTTGCAACAAAGAAGGAAATTGGAAAATAAATCCTTAATCGGTGAGCTTTGCAACAGCTTCTGGATGCTTTACAATACTGAAAATAAGAAAATTTCTCTTTTTCCTTTTTAAATTTTTTTAGGAAATTGTCCTTATTTTTAGGATTTTTTTCTTTTTTTATTAAAGGAAAATATCAGATGTCTCAAAAGATTTTCAGGTTCTTTGTGTTCAGAGCTTACGCTTTCTAATTGGTTAGCCAAGAACTGTATTATTTGGTTCACTAAAAAATTTCTTGGAATGATGCTTGTTAGATATGCTACCTAGGTGAGATTATTTTTAAAGTACTGACTGATCTCGTGTTATATGACAATTCTAGGACATTTATTTAGAAAAGAAAACTCAAATGTAGTTGCACAATCTGGATCCAATAAGGATCATATACCCTCTTTTCCCTCTCTTATTTCAGTTTTCTTCAGCTCATCTCTATACCATCTGCAAAGAAGGAAATGAGCAGTCAGTATTCATATCCTGCTTTTTTTACATAGCTGGGTCACAGTCCCACAAATATTATTCTTTAATATTTATTCTGTATTAGTCTTTGAATAATTGGCCTTTAGAATTTACTTTAAGACATAACATTATTGTTAGCTGCAGACAATTGTTATAGCGATAGCCCTCAAGATAATTTAAAATGATTGTGCTAAGAGGTACCTATTGATCTGTAATTCACCAAACACTCTAAATTTCTTTAGACAGATAAATAAGGTTAAATGTTTTCAAACAATTAAATACTACTTTATCTCACAGGAATATTTTCTAGTCCTCCATCATAAAGTAATCTGCTCTATTCTCCTTGTAGAATGATATGATTATATTTCACAGTTTGACATCCTGTGCCGTATTTGTAAGCTTAGTTTAGATATATAAGTCTACATTTTTCATATCCCTGTTTTGACTATGTAATTTATAAAATAGCTTTGGAGATGGCACAGTTTAAGTGAATTTATTTCTGAGATTAAGAATAATTTTTAACATATCTTTGCTTTCTGAATATCATTAGATAGTTACATAATTAATATACTTATCTAAAGCAAAAGAATCCGTAAAAACAGCCTGATTTAAGAACGATGAATTTATGAAGCATTCTTATGTTTCAACATCATCCAAGCATTTTAGATCTGTGTTTTCATTAAGCATGTATTAGCCTGTGGTACTGTTAAAAGTTCAAAGTGCTACACTTGATCTTAGCCAAAAGGCCGAGAAGCCATATAGTAGCTACTGTCTATAATGGATGCTATATGGGCTGCTAGCAGGGTTTGGGGTACAACTGAAATCACTAATTTTGAACCTTATTGATTTTTATTATTGTTTTTTATTATTTTGTTGTAATATTTTATGTTTTGTGCTTGTGGCTTAGATCCATGTCCTACCTAGTTCCTTCAGTTGGCTGAGGGTGTATATGAATGAGATAAGCTAGGAATGGGAAACAATTATTCTGAAGGTGTCATATCCTTAAGGAAAGTGAGTTACTGTTTCTATAAAAAGCATCCAGCTGTCTGATTCTTCCTTAAATTGTGAATTACCCCTGAATGAGTAGGACCATTATATAGGAATATTCCTGGCTAGATCTAATTGAATCATGAGCCTTGGCACCAGTAATTTATAGCTTATTACCTTTAGACTAGAGGGCTATGATACACTTTTTTCATGAAACTTTGAAGACTACTTGGAAACTGCTATGCTTGAAAAGTGCAGCTTCTTGCATACTGGAGAGCAAAAGCCATTACACCCATATAATATCTGTACAGTATTATGGATGCTATATTGGCTGCTGATAGGTTCCTGGGTATAACTGAAATCACTAGTTTCGAAGAGTTTTTACTGTTGTGTTTTATAATTATATAACAACATTATTTTATATTTTGTAGTTTTATTTATTATAAAGTGAAACAGGACCATGCTTGATTACCACAGTATAAAAGTAAAATAAATAAATAGCTAGAACTATAGTGAATTAAGAATTAGGGTACACCACAAATTATTTTAACGAGTCAAGCTATAGAGTGACAACATAATAGCTCATAGACATTTTAGAAAATATTAAGTATCTTTATTAAGTAATGTAAACAATTCGATACTAAGTGCTACTTTTTTGTACCTTCATTTTATTGGATCTAAATAGGTTGTGATACAATCCAGAGGAAGCAGCTGTCACCTGTATTGCTGAGATCTCCAGAACTGTCCATTTCTGCTGCTTCACATTCTATGAATGGGACAATTGTGCCTAAAAACCAATCCCTTCTTAATAATGGAACTGGCCCTAGAAGCTTTTCAGAAATGTATGAATCTGCAGATGAAAACTGTTCGTGGAATAATGTCACAATAGCAGACTTGTATCCAGGAATGGTAAAAACTCTTAGTAGACTATTGGATAAATCTTTTTCCAATTCATTAATCAAGCAATACAAATATGGATATTTTCATTCTAAAAAAGCAAAATTTAATTCCAACACAGAGAAAACAAGAAAGTCCAGAGTACGAAAACTGACATCTGGCTTCATTACCAAAAATGCTGAAAAGAAGAAATTATCTATAGGAAGTAATGGTGACAAAAGTCCTTTTTACAATTCAAAGCGTCAAATACAATGCTCTGAAAAAATTATTTACGGAATAGAACCTACTGTATCTCAGAACTCAAACAGAATGGTAATAGACTGTTCTGGTATTTTAGAAGATTATTCATACAGGGAAAGAACTGGAAAACGTGTTACAAGGGAAACTGTTTTTCCTAAAATTCTTTGTGCAGATGAAACATTTTTGGTCAAAAATACAACTTGTTTCCCTTTATCTTCAGACAGCGTAAAAAAGAATAAAAGTTTTGAAGACTGTTCCCATTCATTTTGCACTGTGGATTTAGACACAACTTTTAATCCAAAAGCAAAAAGTGAAACTGATGAACTGAGTACGATGGCATTCAACACTACCTCAAGTTTAAGTTTGTCCTTGAATGGCAGCACAAACTCCATTTTACAAAGAAGCAAGTCTCCAGTGAAAGCCTGTAATAGACTCAAAAATCATGAAATTAAAACTTTTGCTACCACTGTTTCACTACCACGAAGTCATTCTTTTTCATCGCTTCATGTTAATCGAAGTCCCATCTCTTATAAACAGAAATATGAAGATTCATTTGAAAAAATATATAAGGAATTATGTTCTCCAAAATTGCAGAAGCCATTTAAGTTTTTAAATATATACACAAGCCCTAGAAACTCTGCAGACGTACACACTTCTGCTTTAGATAATCTGTCCTCAAATTTCTGTAAAATAACAAACAGTACAATTGAAGATGTGTCCCAGAAATTATGTTCTGAAGGCTTTCCCAAATTTCCAACATTTCTAAGAGCCGCAAACTTAAAAAAATACGAAGGAGTGCAGATGTCTGAAACTGTAAATGCCCTTGTTAATTCTCCAGTAAGAACTTTGCCTGCTGTTGCCCGAATGAAGAGAGTGGCACATTTTTGCAATGAAGATTCTCAGTATTCACCTTTAAAAAGGTTAAAAAATAAATCTGATCGTTCTTACAGAATATATCAGAAATTACCTTGCTGGAAAAACATAAGTAATACAACTTTCACATTGCATTCACCTGTTAAAAACAGTTTGGCATTAAATATGGTAAGTGAAATATAATCTACAATGCCTTCAAACCTAAAAAATTTTAAAGTACCAAATCCTTTAGAAGTATTTTATTTATAGATAACATTTCTAAAATACATGAACTTACCTTTCAGGGCAAAGTCCTACATGTACCTAGATATAAATCTCATTGAATTTAGCACAACTATTTTTAACTAATCTCTTAGCCTAAGAGTCTTACTAGTTGTTATGGCACTGTGTGATTCTCCCTACCGCTGTTCTTTTCTAATACGTGAAATTAGATTATGGAAGAATATTAATATTTGGATGTTAGTATTTTTTTTCTTTTAAAACCTTTGCATCCAAACAACAGATTTAACATGGTATGATAGATGAAAGATAAAGTAATGCTTGATCCAAATCTTTTGCAAAAATAGCTTGAAACTTAGAAACGAAAGTGATGCAGAATGGAAAAAAAAGTATGGTAGAAACTTGTTGCTAAATAACATTTTACTCTGGGACATCAGCAATCCAGGTTGATGATGTTAGTTAAAAATCTTAAAACTTTTTAATTTTCAGAATTACGGAAGTTCCATTTCTTCAGGTCATAGCTTTCTGGCCACTTCAATTGCTGATATGGAAGGTTGGTTTAAAATATTAAATGCAAACTATATAGCAATGTATTGTTCTTTGGTTAAGTTAGGCAGTTAACTGTTTATTCCAAGAAACATTCAGATATTAGATCAACTAGATTTTTAATCCTTTATGCTCTATAAAAATAGTACAGGCAACAAACAACAGACAGGGTTAACAGATGCTGACAGAATAGCACAAACTCATAATTTCAGGGTTGTTTTAATGACATACCAACATTGCTTCTTTTGTCTGAATCTATTTAATAATATTACTAATTCCTAATATACCGAATTAGGGATATTTTTTCCTAATATTAGATCATTGGGTTGAAGTTTTTGAGTCTATTTTTAACTTTTGTGTGTGTGCATTGACTGACAAATCAGTCTGCATTTGCTTTGGAAGTTGGAAAAGGGTGTCAGAAAGTAAATGCAACAGTATGTGTATTACATAATCTGGAAAATATGATTTAGGATGATATAATTAAAAATATGAATGGAACTCATTTTTTAGTATTTTTTCCATTTCTGAATTGCCCATCTCAAAGCACATTTGAAGTTAGTTTCAAATTGATTTATAAGAAATTTACAGTAAGAATAATATTTATTCAACCTGCTAAACAGTATTTTACTTTTCATATCTTTGTCTTCATGTTTTTTTTTCTTTTTGAAATAATTTGCAATCAACATATTTAAACAGATACTTTTTAATCCTTATTTAACTTGTTCAAAGAATCCAGGATTACAGATATGAATGAAAATATTCCCAGGAGTTTGCGCGGACATGGGTTTTCAAGAAAGTCTCAGAATTATCTACCAAAGTAAGCAATATTTAAATTCCTTTTTAGTATTTCATTTATCTATCAAATGTATATTGTTGTCCACCCTGCCTAAACTGATAACAATTCCTTTCTTTTATTTCTTTGTGAATGGGTAGAAAGGAGGAGACAAAATGCTCAGGTGTATCTATTAGCTACAATTAAGGCAAGATTGATAATCTTTCTATTTCCATGAATCACACACAAAAAAAAGCCCTAGTGAGCAGGAGAGATATTCATATAAAATTGGTAGATTTGAGTGTTTTTCTTGTTTTTAAAATATGAAGAGCTTTACTGTACAATTGCATTATTATTTTGTATCTACCTCACAACAGGAAAAGAGGAGTGGTTAAAAGGGGTCCCAAAACTCCCAAAGGAGTTGCATGTGGTTTTGAGGCTAAAATTTGCTTGTGGGTAATCTAAGACATACAGGGACATGGTGGCTCAGTCGCTGCTGAGCTTGTTGATCAAAAGGTTGGAAGTTCAGCGGTTCAAATCCCTAGTGCTGTGTAACGGGGTAAGCTCCCGTTACTTGTCCCAGCTTCTGTCAACCTAGCAGTTCGAAAGCATGTAAATAATGCAATAGGGACCACCTTTGATGGGAAGGTAACAGCATTCCGTGCACCTTTGGCATTTAGTCATGCCAGCCACATGACCACAGAGATGTTTTTGGACAGAAGTGGCTCTTTGGCTTTGAAACGGAGATGAGCACACACACCCCTAGAGAACGAGTAGCTCATATGTGTGAGGGGAACCTTTACCATTACCTTTTTAATCTAAGACATGTTTTGTAGGATTACAGAACAATTTCTTGCACTAAGACATAAGATACAACATAGAAGATCATCTGTGGTTTTTTTATTTATTTATTTATTGTTCTAATTTGTATACCGCCCTTCTCCCGAAGGACTCAGGGCAGTTTACAGCCAAGTAAAACAAGAATATAAAAATTAAAACATATTATTAAAAAGCTTATTCAATTTGGCTAGCTAATAAAATACAGTAGGAACTAAAAACTTAAGTTAAACTCCATTAAAAACACCATTTTGTAGAATGTTTTTATAGAATGTTCTATAGTACATTCCTTTCTACATAATACTCTGATGGCAGGAAGCTCAGGGGATGGGGAATTGTCATGAATAATCACAGATAAATAAAAATAAGATCCAGTCAAAGCAACATTATTTTTCTCTGTGTGTTGCTCTATGTCACTGGATTTATTTAATCACTGTCCGCTGAGATGATTAATTATTCCTTTATCAATATATTGAGATGATTATTGTTGGTATATTGCCTATGGAAAAATGATGGGCATACCATAGAGAGAAGTGAGAAGAAAAACAGGCATTAATAGCCAGAGATTATCTACCATTACAGTTGGTTATTCATTTCTTTTAGAACCAAATAAAGAGAAGTGAATAGATGAAAAGACACTATATTTTAGCTTACTGCAAAACAGTCATTTCTTTGTGTAAAATAATAGATATCATTTGAAACAATATGTTTTCCCAAAATGATCAAATCATTTTCTCAGTTATAGTTCTCCCAATTGATTGACAGTCATTCAGAAGAGGTTAAGCAATAGTTTTTCCTGTTTATAGAAGATGGAATCTTCTGCAGGAAAAGCATATGCTTTGTTATGCAGCTGTGCTCTTCCCCAGTATATTTTCAATGTGGGGAAGAAAAAGATACGATGGGAAAAGGCTAATTAAGAGATTTATTTAACTTTAGTCCAAATAAACTAATTCATAAAAAAAGGAAAGAAAACAATGTTATATCAAGTATTGTTGGATGAACTGATTAGACCAGATGACAGGTAGACTTGTCTAAAGGTAATATAATCAACATCAATTATATTAAGTTAACATTCGGTTCATTCAGATGTCCAGGGTTGTTATTTTTTTTAAACAACCTGCATATGTTGATGTACGAAACTTCATAACATATACTTCTTCAATATTCACAATCTCCCCAACAAACACTTTCATATGAAAATTTGAATCACATAAAAGTGATGGATACTAGCAGATAATTATATGTTCTGCTGTCAGTGTTAAGGTACAACGCATATTGGTTGATCACTATATTTCACTAACAGAAATCAATGATGAGTTTCTTGTACGGTATGCATTGTTGACACCACAAGTGACAGTTTTGTCATTGCTGATATCACAAATGACAATTACTAAAATCCTAAAATTATTTTGCTATGTTGTATATGTTAAAACATTCTAGAGTTAAAATTATTATTTTCTGAAATACAGCATCAAGATCAGTAGCATATTATGCTTTGATGGGCTTTATACTTCTTGTGTGCTGGGAGCTCTTTTGCTGCTTTTTTGGTATTTGTATCAGTCTAATCAAGTTTTATTTCTTTGCTAGAGTTTCCAGAAAGCTGAGCTATAATGATGGGAGAATCAGAAGAAGAGAACTCATACAGAAGGATTATGAGGAAACATTTCTGGAAGGATTTGGAGAGGAAAATGATGTTTTTTAACAAAATATATTTTAATCCAGTAATTTCCTGACAGAATACAGATTCAGTGGAATAATCCTGAACTAAAGTGGGAAAATATTTTTTACCAGTTCTTTAACTCATCAGCTCTACCACAGGGCTGTAGACTTAAAAGACTGCAGTGAAAATAGAGAAATAAAAACTATTGGTATAATTCAGCATCCAAAATCTATGCAATTATTCTCTGTCATTGGAAAGTTATGGAGATAATGGAGACCTTGTTTCTAAAATTCAATAGTTCAGCTAATTGGATTTTTTTCCCCCTTGGTGATTTATTTAGCTTAAGTGTCTATGAGAAACATCTTTTGCGGTCCTTAATTTGTTTGATCTGCAGCTTTAGAAAGAGGTTATTGGGACTTGGATGTAAATGTGTTTTTATAAAGTGCTTTTAACTTACTATTCAATAAGCTCATGCTTTAGGAAAAATCAATTTCATTGATAATATATTTGAAAATATAATTTTTTAAATTTTATTTTAAATATACCTAAGATTATACCTAAGACACATATATCTTCATCTAATAAACCTTTCAATATGTTTGTATTTTGACTGGATTTGTTATAAGCCTGCTACTGGAATATGTAAGACTGTTAATTTCACCTAGGATAAGTCTTTTCTTATTTACTTATCAATTTTCTAGGCCACCCAAGACAGAGCATAGAAGGTTTGACTTATGGGAAAAAACTATAAATTAAAAATAAAATACAATAGATAGTGATATCTTTGGGGGGGGGGGGCGGACAGCAAAAAAAAATTGTTCCCCACCATTGGTCAGCAGAAATGAGGCCAACAAGAAAGGCTCCATTCTATAAAGCTATCTTGTGAAGGAAAGTCATTTCAATCTAATTTTTTTGCTTGAACAGGTCAGGTGAAATGGGGAATCTATATACCAGGACAAAGAACATCTAAGGCTGATGATGTTACCTAGTTAGGGTAATGAAACATCTGCAAAAAAAGAAGCAAGCTCAGAGAGCACCAAGGAGCTCTCATTTCAACCCTGAGTTACAAATCCTTTATTGATAAGTTAAAATACATTTATTAAATAATTATTAGAAGAAGCATTACATAATACATATTTTGGAACTGGTGGTTTATTTTCATGTCAAATTAGATAAAATGTCGTATTTAAATATTGACTTCCTAGAACTACACCAGCTATATAAATTTTCTCTCGAATTTGTTCACTATAAACAAAAAGCAACCATTACTAGTAATCCAAAAAAGTGTGTCAGATTTAAAGGTCACCAACTAATTTCAAGAAAATAAACTATGCTTAATTCAAACTTCATTGCTATATTATGAGATTTCCAATGCATTCATGTAGTTTTTATTGCAAGACAATGTTTTGGACTGAGTTGAACAGGTATATCTGGGGAGCAATTAGGAATATCACTTCTTATAGAATACACTATAAAAGAGTGGTGTAAAAGTCAATAGCAATCACTTAAATACAATGAAAAATGTCAAATTCTTCCTTGGAGATTTATTTTTATACCTCATTTACTACTTTCTTTACAGACCATTTAATTCAGATGCTCAAGACATTACATACTCATTGAGTAATTGGGATTGACTTAACAGTTCTTAACTAGCAGGAAACTAAATACATGCCGACATTACATTTGCTAGCTGTACAACTGTTAATTAGATGAATCAAAGCTGATACATTATTCCCCAATTAACCTTAAATATTTCCTGATGTTATTACATCTGCAGTATGGCAAGTTATAATTATACTAAGCAGAGCTGAATGAGTAAGTTTTTCTCAGAAAGTTAGCAAAATTGTTGTTAGTGATTCTAATCTAATTTATTTATTTATTTACATTTATATCCCGCCCTTCTCCAAAGACTCAGGGTGGCTTACAGTGTGTAACGCAATAGTCTCATTCTATTGTATATTTACAAAGTCAACTTATTGCCCCCCCAACAATCTGGGTCCTCATTTTACCTACCTTATAAAGGATGGAAGGCTGAGTCAACCTTGGGCCTGGTGGGACTAGAACCTGCAGTAATTGCAGGCTGCTGTGTTTTAATAACAGGCTATCTTACAGCCTGAGCCACCACGGCCCCGATATTCCGATATATAATGGAATATAACTGCTTTATAATAAAGACAGTAATTTGGCTCCTACTTATATATGAACCAGATGGAGGATATAACCAGTTCCACACTGGCCTGTTAAAGGACCAAGCAAGTTTCTCCATTGCCCAGACAACTTCTTGCATGATCCAGACTCTTCTGAGCACCATGTCAAAATGTAACTAAAGTCTCAAAAAGTTATATGAATCATTCTTCTACAGAACTCAATGGCATAAATTATTTTGTTCACACAATCATTTATCTAACTTGGTAATTGACTGTCTCAGTGAATGTTTAAATTGAGAAAATGATTCGGTTACTAAAACATGACATTTGCATTGTGTTTTAAACCAAACTCTTTGAATGAGTCAATCAGAAGTATTTTCAGACAACTTATTTTCAGCACTCAGTTGTTCACTGTTGAGATAAATGCAAGACAGCGTGGAGTTGTTTTTGGTAAGTTGATTTTCACCCATTTCTAATGTAGGATATTTCTTTTTGGGCTGAATTTTGTGCTTTCTTCGGACACTATGATCAAGGGAAGCGTAACACATTTGGCGTTCAGCTATCTGCTACAAAAAAACAATTCATATTATTAGTCATGCCATTTAATATGTCAAACAGCTAATGGTAAAAGTAATAATTCAGTTGTATGATACACCTAAATGAAATATAAATTTGCAATTTCGTGTTTGAACATTGGACGCTATCTAACAAAATGAAATTCAATGGTGAAAAAAGTAAGGTTCTACACTTAGGCAAGAAAAACCAAATGCACAGCTGCAGTATAGGTGGTACCTGGCTCAATAGTAACTGAGAGGAATCTTGGAGTCCTAGTGGACAATCACTCTAAAATGAACCAGTGGTGTGCTGCAGTTGCCAAAAGAACCAACACAGTTCTAGGCTGCATTAACAGGGATAGTATCAAGTTGATGCGAAGTGTTAATACCACTTTATAATTCCGCGGTAAGACCACACACTACATCCAGTTTTGGTCACAATGTAAAAAAGATGTTGAGACCCTAGAATCTAGAAGGTGTGCAGAGAAAAGCAACAAAGATGATTATGAGACTGGAGGCTAAAACATGTTGCTGGAATTGGGTATGTCTAGTTTAAAGAAAAGAAGGGCTGGGGTGACAGGATAGCAGTCTTCCAGTATCTCACGGCTTGGCACAAAGAAGAGGGAGTCAAGCTATTCTCCAAAGCACCTGAGGGCAGGACAAGAAGCAATGTGTGGAAACTAATCAAGGAGAAAAGCAACCTAGAAATAAGAAGAAATTTCCTGACAGAATAATTAATCAGTGGAACAACTTGTCTCCAGAAGTTGTGAAGTTGGAAGTTTTTAAGAAGAGATTGGACAACCATTTGTCTGAAATGGTATAGGGTTTCCTGCCTGAGTAGGGTGTTGGACTAGAAATCTTCCAAGGTCCCTGCCAACTCTGTTATTCTGTTCTGTTATTCTGGTAACTACTTGGAAACAACTTAATTCATTGATTAAGATTATTATGGGCAGCTTAATATAAATAATGCTGTCACTGCAATACTTGATTTTGATATGGAGTTCACTTGATCCACTTGAACTAATAGTTACTTGCTAGCTCCGTATGCATTTGAAGAAGATTATATTTTTTACTGATATTGCATAGGCATGCTATATAAGTTACCGGAGCCAATTCGCTGTTCCATCCCACGCGCCTGATGGACCCAGAGAGGTTCCAAACGAAGCTTGGGCCACTACCTGAGGATTTAGCCCACGGCTCGGCTGGAGACCTAGTCGCCGCCTGGGAAAGGGCCGGGGCGGGGGCTCTAGACCGCGTCGTGCCTTTGCGGCCTCTGACCCGGTGCCGGTCTCGATTAGCTCCTTGGTATTCCGAGGAGCTGAGAGAGATGAAGCGCCAGAGAAGACGCCTAGAGAGTAATTGGAGGGCCAGCCGTTCCGAGTCTGACTGGACACTAGCTATGTCTCAAATTCAGACCTATCTAGTGGCGATGAGAGTGGCAAAACGGGAGTATTTTTCCGCTCTCATTGCGTCAGCAGATAACCGCCCAGCCGCCTTGTTTAGGGTGACCCACTCTCTTCTTCATCAGAGAGTGGTGGAGGACCCCTTACATGGACATGCTGAGGAGTTTGGGCAATATCGGCACGATAAAATCGCTCAGATTCGGGAAGGTTTGGATTCCGAGTGGGTAGGGTCGGGTGGGATGGCGGAGGCTGGTCTTGAGATTACTATCTGGGATGAGTTCGATACTGTGGCTCCTGAGGACATGGACAGGAGACTGGGGAGACTGAATGCGACCACATTTATTGGACCCGTGTCCCTCCTGGCTGGTGCTGGCCACCCGGGAGGTGACACGAGGCTTGCTCCAAGGAATTGTCAATGCTTCTTTGATGGAGGGTGTCTTCCCTACCGCCCTGAAAAAGGCGGTGAGGCCCCTCCTCAAGAAGCCCTCCCTGGATCCAATAATTCTAACAAATTACCGTCCTGTCTCCAACCTTCGCTTTGTGGCGAAGGTTGTTGAGAGTGTGGTGGCACGACAGTTCCCCCGGTACCTGGATGAAACTGTCTATCTTGACCCGTTCCAGTCCGGCTTCCGGCCTGGGCACAGCACAGAGATGGCCTTGGTTGCATTGGTAGATGATCTCTGAAGGGCCCGGGACAGAGGTTGTTCCTCTGTCCTGGTCTTTCTAGATCTTTCAGCGGTTTTTGATACCATTGACCATGGTATCTTGCTGCGGCGGCTCGGGGGGTTTGGAGTGGGGGGCACTGTTTTTCAGTGGTTCTCCT
The DNA here is from genome assembly GCF_028640845.1 of Ahaetulla prasina. Lineage (NCBI taxonomy): Eukaryota > Metazoa > Chordata > Lepidosauria > Squamata > Colubridae > Ahaetulla > Ahaetulla prasina. Next base: position 37,735,041 of record NC_080543.1, on the reverse strand, counting down.
CCTACCTCTCGGACCGTTCGCAGACGGTGTTGGCAGGGGGGCAGAGGTCGGCCCCGAGGCGCCTCCTGCGTGGGGTGCCACAGGGGTCAGTTCTTTCGCCCCTTCTGTTCAACATCTATATGAAGCCGCTGGCCGAGATCATCCGTGGTTTTGGGGTGGGGTGTCATCTGTACGCTGACAATACTCAGCTGTACATCTCCACCCCTAACCACCCCAACGAGGCTGTTGAAGTGATGTCCCGGTGTCTGGAGGCCGTACGGGTCTGGATGGGGAGAAACAGGCTCCAACTCAACCCTTCCAAGACTGAGTGGCTGTGGGTGCCGGCATCCCGGTACAGCCAGCTGACTCCATCACTGACTGTTGGGGGCGAGTTGTTGGCCTCACAGAGAGGGTTCGCAATCTGGGCGTCCTCCTGGATGCACGGCTGTCGTTTGAAGATCATTTGATGGCCGTCGCTAGGGGAGCTTTTTATCAGGTTTGCCTGATACGCCAGTTGCGTCCCTTTCTAGACCGGGCTTCGCTCTGCAGTCACTCATGCCCTCATTACGTCCCGCCTAGACTACTGCAACGCTCTCTACATGGGGCTCCCCTTGAAGAGCACCCGGAAGGTCCAACTGGTCCAGAATGCGGCTGCGCGGGTGATAGAAGGAGCACCTCGTAGCTCCCATGTGACACCTCTCCTGCGCGGTCTGCACTGGCTTCCAATGGTCTTTCAGGTGCAATTCAAGGTACTGGTCACCACCTTTAAAGCGCTCCATGGCAGAGGACCGGTGTATCTACGGGACCGCCTACTACCACCGGTAATCTCCCATCAACCTGTGCGCTCCCACAGGGAGGGCCTCCTCAGGGTGCTGTCAGTTAAGCAGTGCCGGCTGGCGACCCCCAGGGGGAGGGCCTTCTCTATGGGGGCTCCTGCCCTCTGGAACGAGCTGCCTCCGGGGCTTCGTCAACTCCCCAACCTCCGGACCTTCCGCCGCGAGCTGAAGACTCTTTTATTCCATCGTGCAGGGCTAGTTTTAACATGATTTTAAATTTTTAAATGGGGTTTTATTTATTTTAAATCTTATGCCACATATTGAATTAGTTTTTTAAATGGTTTTTTAACTTTTGTTATATGTGTTTTATTGGCTGTAAACCGCCCTGAGTCCTTCGGGAGAAGGGCAGTATAAAAATCTAATAAATCTAAATCTAATAAATTACCAGGTCATTTTGCCTATTTTACTCTCTATTTGGATGAAATGGTTCAATATCTTGATTTCACACAATTCTACTTTACATGGGGCAGTGCCTCCTACTTTGTCCCCACCCATATACTTCACTGGAGGGATCTTATACAGGTTAACAAACTGTATTTGTACTATCTCTGTAAATGGGTTATTGCAACAGTGTTGCTGTGTAATGAGATAGCCAGAGATAAATCTCTCAGAGATTATTCCATTAAGGCTCTGGCAATGTCAGTAATTTCTCAGCACAATTGTCACTGACCAAATTTACAAAGCAACCACATCAGAGCTGGGTTTCAGCAGGTTCTGACCAATTCTGGAGAACCGGTAGCAGAAATTTTGAGTAGTTCGGAGAACCGGCAGTAAAAATTATAACTGGCCCCACCCTCATCTATTCTCTGTCTCCCAAGTCCCAGCTGATTGGGAGAAAATTGGGATTTTGCAGTAACCTTACCCTGGATTGGGGAGGGAATGGAGATTTTACAGTATCCTTCCCCTGCCACGCCCACCAAGCCACGCCCACCAAGCCATGACACTCCCATGAAGCCACACCCACAGAACCGGTAGTAAAATATTTTGAAAACCACCACTGAACCACATACTTGCACACTTAAGTTTTATTAGTTAGATTTATGGCAAAATATGAAACAGAATTTGGCAGTGGTTCTTCTCCAATATCCTGAAAATGAACCCCTGACCATTTATGTGAAATCACAGATTCCACCAGTATCTGAAACAGATAACATTTGAATGCGTATCTATGATTCACACAACCCATCTTCTATTTCCCAGCTCACTGGTTAATGTGCTGATCTTGGGAACTGAGCTGTAAGTAGGAGCCACGTTCAAGCATATTTAGGCATATCTCCTATCAAACTCAGGAGGGTTCAAAATTAATCTTGTTAATACACATCCCAATTCTGGGAATTTACAGACCCTTTGTTAATCGTAATTAACCAGGTTATGTTATACTGAATCATTGTATTATTACATGGAATGTGTACCTGCAGCAGCACAGTGGGATGATTTTGCAAACTTAGACCTTTCCTAGAAAGAGATATCAGTCAGGAGACTACAGTCTTGAACTGGATGGCAAAGAGGGGAAGAAGTTCAGAGTAACCTTAATTTTGACTCTCTTGGGGATATGCCTAGTAGCCTCTAAAAGGGTCTCCAACACCTGGGCTGCAGGCTGGGCCTCTTCAGAACCAGGCAAGTGATGGGCGAGCATGTGTGTATGCACAAAGCTTCCCTCACATGAGTGGTGGCCTACTTGCCTTTTGCAAGAAAGTATCCCCTCTCCCCCACCTCCGCCAGGCCGCCAAGCCAGAAAGGTTGGGGACAGCTGACCTAGAAAGTTATAGCTTTAGTCTGACAAGACTCTGTGTATTAGGTATAAGCAAATAAAAGATTAGGCTCAATGATATATCACTGTCTCATCTCTGAGCTTGGCCCTGAAATTCCATCTATATTGACCACTAACTACATGTTACTTTACCTGCAATATCTCAGAACTCTTGACTCCATAATTTTGTTATGGAGTAATAAGTTAAAATAATAAATGGGCATAAATAAATGTGATATATCTACATAGAATTGATGAAGAAGATTTATATATATTACAGGGCTGGAATTGGCCAAGATTTTGCAAGTAACATTCTGTATTTTAGGGCACCTAAGATCCAGACAAATCATTCATCACCTTGAAAAAAGCTGTTAGAAATTAAAGAACATTTATATAAACAAGCATGTACAAACCTGTACATCAGTGGTGGATCTAGGAGAAGGGACATTCATTTGCTCATAGCAACTTTCATCTGAAAATAAGTTTTGATGTAGAATGTTTTAAAATAGTTACTTTATATTATTATCAATCACATAAAGTTCTGCAGTGACCTGTTATTTTTCAATACCATGCAGTGTGGCAGCTATAACTATACTGTGCTGGTAAATACCTGACGTATCTCGCTTCCTCTAGATTAGGGGTGTCAAACTCACAATGATACATTGTTGTCACATGACGTATCGCAACTTTTCCCTCCTTCACTAAAATGGGTGGGCATGGCCACATCCAGCCCATAGGCCACAAGTTTGACACCCCTACTCTAGATTAAGGAAGGGGAGCGCAGTATAATACTCTGCATCCACTTTCTTGCTGGGTAGATATTTAAACTGAACTGAAGTGGCTCCTTAGATGAGAAGCGAAATGTTTTCATGGAAAAAAACCCAAAGTACCATATTTTTCGGAGTATAACCTTTTTCTTCCAAAAAAGAGGGTGAAAATTTTGGTGAGTCTTATACTCCGACATGTAGCCCTGCCCAATGGAGGTTTCAGAGGTGAAAAAAAGCATCAGAAATGAAACTTCAGAAAAGAAGCCCCCAAACAGAGCTTCAGAAAAGAAGCCCCCAAACAGAGTTTCAGAGGCTTTTTTTCTGAAGCTGTTTCGAAGGCTTTCAGAGGCAGAAAAAAGTTTTTTCTGAAACAGAGTTTCAGAAGTTTCAGAGGCAGAAAAAAAAAGAAGAAAAAAAAGAAGAAGCAAGGTACAATGCTCACAACCAAGGAACCTGTTGCTAAAATTCACCTCTGGGAACAGCCGATTGGGGGTATCCCCACCTGCCAATCAGCTTTTTTCTTATTTTTCTCCTCAAAAACTAAGTTGCATAATGAAAGCCAGCTGGATTACTTTGGGCCAATCACTCACTTTCTCAGACCAGCCCACCTGACCAGGGCTATTGTGAAGAAAATAGAAGAAGGAAGTTGTGTTGGATATGTTCTCCACCTTGAGTTAATTGTAAAAATAATAAAGGTAGAATATAAATTAAATAAACAATTAAGCATGAACTATTATATTTTTCCTATAAACTGCAACATAGTCTTCCAGAAAAGAAGGAAAGAAAAAGAGGTAATGCCTACAATGATTAGTTCAAGCTAGCCATATGAATCTAAATGCAATGAATGGACAACTTTATCTATATCTTACTTAGCATCTCCTGTTGGTAGTGATTAAGATTGTCATAAACTGGACAAGCTTCTTCATGAAATTCCTCATTACTGTAAAAGAATGCAAGACAGTTTAATACAAACAATGTGGACATATTGTATTAAATTGTATTTGTATAATTTGTTTAGAAAAATATGATTTATATGACTAGGTGATTTATTTTAGTTTCACTGTTTATTTTTGAATAAACAATTATTTGAAAATAATAGATTGGATCCCAATATCTCTCCTTCCCTCTGCACTTCCTGCTCCCCGCATCTTTTAATTCATATTACTTTAATTGTTTATTGTTATTGTTGTTTTTATTGTTTCCTTGCTTTATTAATGTTAAGTTTACATTTTTCATCATTTTTCTGTTTTTACTGATGTAAACTGCCCAGAATAAATGGAGCAAATAAATTTAGCTAACAAAGAAACATAAATAAAATAACTATCCAGATTTCCATTTATAAAAACAGATTCCTAATGTTCACCGTAGAAGATGCAAATGTGGTTTCTTCTGATTTCTCCTCTTCTATTTCCAGCAGTCCCCTGAAAAATCTAATCAGTGTGAAATGTCTTTGAATATTAGTAGCTCGGATTGATAGTTATGTTGTTGGTTTGAGCTTCGAGCTTGGCGCTTTGGTTGCAAATGTTTCATCCCCATTCGACGAGAAATCTTCAGTGTGCTTGGATTGTGCTTGTCTGGGGAAGCACTGGCCTTTAGATACCTTTCTGAGTCCTAATCTAATTTCAGGTTGTGTGATTGGCTGGCTATAGTTGCTGAGTCATAGTCCTTGGTTTTAAGTACCATCTGTCTGATGTAATTAGTGCTGGTGTTGTTGTTTGGCTCAACATAGCACAGTTCTACAGACTCCTGAAAATACACAAACACCCCACTCCAGCTTGATTGTCTCACTCTCTGGCATACCCACCTACAACCTTGGCAAATAAATGTGGAAACACCCGAAGCAGCTGTTACCAACTGGTGACCCATGGACCACAGGTGGTCCACAGAAAAATTATTTGCATTTTTTATATTGCACTTAATACTATTTATCTTTTTTAAAAAATTCATATTAGTGGTCCACGAGCTTTAAAATTATGAATTCAGTGGTCCCTGAGATCCTTTGCACATAACTGATGACTCTCAATACTCCATAAACAACGCCACACAATTCCTCGACAGGCTCAAACACCTACATATCAACAAAGATGAAACAATGATATCATTTTATGTCACCGCATTATTCACATCTGTAGACCTCAAACTGGCAGTTGACCTAATCAAAGAACTACTGGACAACACATAGCCCCCCAAGAGGACCACTCACAAAAAGAAAGCCCAAGCAAACTCCTCCAACTGTGCCTAACCACCAGTGGTGGGTCTAACCGGTGTTACCACTGGTTCACTTCGTGCATGTGCTTTGCGCAGCTAAGCATTGGTGTACAGGAAGACAATGCACACAGATCAAATCCTCAACTTCCACAACAACAAAATGCCATAAATAAAGCTGCATCAGAACACTATTTGGGAGAATCAAATCCCATTGCAACCCCACAGACTCCAGATCAGCAGAAGATAAGCACTTATACAAATAGAGAGAAACTTTATCCAGAGATGCCTACACCCAAACAACACAAACACACCAAACAACACAACTACCACAAAAGCAACAATGACCAGACATCACAATCCCCTATGTGCAAAATGTTTCAGAAATGACAGGAAGATTGCTGAGTGAATACGACCTCACAGTAGCCCACAAACTAACCTCAACCCTCAGATGGACTCTGTCAAAACTGAAAGGGCAGACAGAAACAAAACCAATGATCAGGTGTCATATATCGGATCCAATGCAGCAACTGTGAGAGCTGTATCGGCCCAACAGGAAGAAAACTATCAACCAGACTGCATGAACACTTCCTGGCTATCTAGATCAGGGGTCTCCAACCTTGGCAACTTTAAGATTTGTGGACTTCAACTCCCAGAAGTCTTAAAGTTGCCAAGGTTGGAGACCCCTGATCGCCCTCCATTCCTCATGTCCATCCACGAAGACTCAAAAGGACACATATTCGATCTAACTGGGACCACAGTTGTAACCCAGGCGAAGTCAAGGAGAGAAAGGCAATTCTTGGAAACCTGGTTTTCCACCAATAAATCAATAAACTGACACATTGACATCGATCCAATCTACCAACCACTCAGAATGAAAGAACAACATCAACCATGATCCTAAAACAGTATTTAAAGACCAATAAACAGCCATGCTGCAAACAGTTATAACAGATCACAAGAAATCGGACCACATCATATGCAGCCGATCAAATCAAGCTGAAACCAGGCCATGACATCATCATATCTCAACAACAACAACAGCACTAATTTACATCACACACACAGTACTAAAAACCAAGGACTATGACTCACCAACTGCAGCCAATCACACAACCCGAAATCAGACCAGGACTCAGAAAGGTATTTAAAGGCCAGTGCTCCCCCAGACAAGCACAATCCAAAGCACACTGAAGATGTCTCCTTGAATGGGGATGAAACGTCAGGTCGCCAAGCTTGGAGCTCAAATCAACAACCTATCTAATCAGTGTGTGAATATTATTATTGATTCCAGCAAATAAAGTTCCAATTTTAAACAATGTAAAAATAGTTTTAGTGGGAGCCTGAAGTGTTCCAAAAATGTATCAGCCACATATATTAAATTGGGATCTAAAATCCACTGGATAAAGGTCTTTCCATGTAAGCATACCATCTCAAAAAAGGAAGATTTTTGCCATACCTTAAATAATATTCATTATAATCTTCACAACTTTTGCCTGGAAAACATTTTGAAGAAATCAGTAAAATTTACCAAACAGGTGTTTAGCATTTCAATATAACTCATTTTTTAAGATGTGATACTTCTTTATTTCTTTATAAAGATACTGCAAAGATAAGAGGGAATGCTCTCTGCATTTTGCTTTCCTATCATACACTTCTAACTGCTATGACCCCTTGGTTTTGCTACCTCCCTGATATAATTCAGTGCTATATATGGCTTCTAAAGCCTATTCTCTTTTTGGTCTTCCTTCTGCCAGAAATCCCCCATGCTTTTTGTTCCCATCTCTATTTTTTCTTCCTCTTCCTTCTTTGATAAACCTACAAAGCAGTCTACAAGCAATAAATAGCAAAAAACCAGTAGCCAATATTTATACTGCATGTATTGTATATTCTATACTGCATATAGACTGCTTTATAAATTTGGGTAGAGTAGTGTTCCAGGCCCAAAATGTTTCTATATATTCATATAGCCTAGAATACTTTTCAAGAAATAAAAGTACCAGAAATACTATATGCAGATTGTATATTTCCCCCCCCCTTTTTCAGTAAGTTTTTGAGCAATGTATGAATGTTGGAAGAATGATGATTGCATATGTGTTGATTTAGAACATAGAAATAAAAAAATAGACTTTAATCATGCAACCTTCACTGCAGATATAGAGTTGAAGGTTAGTTGCTAATGTTGGTAAGAGTATGCATGTGTGAAAATAAATGGAATGCTACTGAGCAAAGGGAAGATAGGATAAGTCATATCTCCTCTAGAATTTAATGTATCTATAGAAAAATATATAAGACTGCTTGCAGAAATGTATTGCTGGGAATGGAGATGTAAGTGAAGTTCTGATGCAAAAGAAAATGTGTTTGCTGACAATCTATACCCATGTTGGCGAACCTATGGCACAGAGTGCCTCTCTGTGTCGCCCCAGTTCAGCTCTGCCACACATGTGCACGTGCCTCCCGCCGGCCATCTGGTCATCAGGTCTCTGCCATGAATGCGTGGGGGTTGGGGGGCATGTGGGGGGTCGTGCATGGACGCACGGGGTGGAGCACATGCGGTGGGGTCATGCGTATATGTGCAGGGGGCGGGGCATATGTGGGGGGTCCCGAGGGGGCAGGGTGCATGTGGGGAGTCACATCGGGTCTGTCATGCATGCATGGGGCAGGGCGTGCAGGGGGTCATGTGTGCATATGCAGGGAGGTGGGGCGTATGTGGGCGGCATGCACATACAAGGAGGGGCAGGGTGTGTTGCATTATGGGGGTTCAAGTGCCTGCACGCCTTGGGCACTCCATCTGGAAAAGGTTAGCCATCACTGATCTATACTATCTAAAACAAAAGTTAGATGATTTGATGTAACAAATAGGCATCTGAACATTTTTATACCAAAGACTAAGGTAATTATGTTTTATAATGGAATAAATGATTGAAAGTGAATGGCAAAAATTAAAAGTAATTAGAATGATATATAGAATGGTATACCAAGGTGGAAGTTTTATAAAAAAGGATAGATGCATGGAGAAATTTTAAGAAATAGAAATGCTATTAGAAAGAAAGTAAGTAACAGGAGCCGATCTGAGGCATATTTAGTTGTTGAAAAAAATAATGGTTGTGTATAAGAGTGCATTTGTACTCAATTTGTTTTTGTAGAAATGGGTGTTTGGCAGTGCCAGGTTTCTACCAGTTCGCCCTGGTTAGGGTGAACTGGTAGTGGCAGCCGCAGGAGGCTCCACCCACCCACCCAGACATCATCATAGATGCTCTGCGCATGTGCAGAAGGTTCTGTGCATGCACAGAAGCGCCGCGTGTGAGCGAAGAAAGCAAGCGCTCCCGATTCTGAACCGGTAGCGAAGGTAAGTGGAACCCACTACTGGTGTTTGGTATGTCATGAAAAACACAAAAGTTGAATGGGAGAAGGAATGGGATACTTAAAAGGATTGTCAGGTAAAACAAGAAGCAGTGGAAGCAAGAATGAATGGGTACCGGATTAACTGAATAGGTCAAGAGGAAGGAAAAGACTAAGGAAGTTGGGGTTGGATGGAGTTCATGCAATTCAGAGAGGGAGGGAGGGAGGGAGGAGGGAGAGAGATAACTATTAAAGAGAAAAATGCCAATGTATGACACATTATATACCAAGCTGGACATAAGAACAGTGAGCAAAGATAGAAAAGGTAGTGAATGGTACTGAGTTAGAATTCATTGACCTTTTTTCTTATGTTCTGCCTTTCACGTCTTTGCTTACTGTTTTGTTATTCCCATTCTGTGCTTTCTATAACAGGCTGTAACAAAAAAAAAACCCAAATAGAGTTAAATACATGTATGTCTGTATGTAATATTGTAGCTTTGCTCTGCAGTATTCCACAAATTTTCTGAACTTTTGCTGGATCCTTTTTTTAAAATAATAGTTCTAGGTTGGCGACATTAAAATCTGGGCTGTTTCTGTTTTCTGGCTGAGAGGGGTGGTGCTGGCAGTGGCTATTAGAATTTCATTTTTGGCTCATATGGTACCTGAAGGCATTTGGCTTTTTTATGACAACTAAAGGCATCTGCACATAGTAATACGAATTCAGCAGCTTATATAATTACTAGAAACAGCTGTAAAGAAGCTTCAACAACCATCATGCTATAATAGTCATTTACTAAGGGAGGTTTAAACTTGACAAATGCCTACGGTTTCTTCTTACTACATCTGGCACAGTGAACATGCTTATTTTTGAAATGGGTGATGCTTCTTGTTAAACCGCAACTTAAAATATCTCATAAGTATAAATAGATCTGATATTATTTTTAATGTGGCCTTAGTAAAAATTAGCACTACCTTTACTGAGATCAGATAAAGGATTAGTCTTTTTATTCCATTGCAGATGAAACAGAAAGCTCACTTCCTGCTATTTCTCTAAGTTACAACTTACATTATTCTAGTCAAAAGTGTTGTATTTCTTGTTGCGGTTGAGTTTGATTTGCCTCCAAATCAAACTCAGCTTATTTTCATTAGTTCACTGCTGCCATTTTACTCATATGACTGCATTAATTAAGGCTTAGTTTAATTTAAAAGTCTTCAAATATGCCAATATATATTTATATCAAATATATATTTTGAGACACTATCTTACTACCATCAATTATGTTATCACATAGATTTACACTATATCAGAATATTGGTACAGTATTGTTTACGCTAATGTTAATATGTAGAAGCTTCAGTGCTACAGATATTGTCAAACTCTAACTGACATCAGAAACAATCTGCAGAGCTATTGGTCAAAATCCATTTCACTATATAGGTAGTTCATTTCTATCCCAGGGATAAATCTGTTGAATATTTAAGTAAACCTGTTGTGTATTCTCTACTATTCAGCTATAAACTCTCCTTTTGCTTAGTTGTATATCAGAATTGCAGCTAAATTATTCAATTTTATTTATCATACTTTTCAGAGTATAAGACACACTCGCCCCAAAAAGAGGGTGAAAATTTGGCTACATCTTATACACTGAATGTAGACCTGCGGCCTCTGCATATAGCATTTTTGGCCTCCACATACTGTTTTAGACCTGTTCCAGGCTGCGGGGATCGCCGCAGCACATTGCCGCCTCTGTGCCTCACATTTTTGGCCTCTGTGCGTTGCAATTTCGGCCTCTGAATGCTCCATTTTAGACCCATTCCAGACTGCGGGGATCGCGACAGCACATCGCCTCCGATCATCACTTCTGCGCATCGCATTTTCAGTCTCCGCACGTTGCATTTGCAGCCTCCGCATGCCCCATTTTGACCCCCGTGCATTGTGTTTTCAGGTGGGTTCCAGGAGGTGGGACAATCCCCGCCCCTTTTAACCATCTGAAAATGTGATGCACAGAGGCCAAAAATGGGATGTGTAGAGGCAGGAAACACAATGAGGAGGCAGAAAATGTGACACGCGGTGGTGCTGATCGGTGGCGATATGCTGTGGTGATCCCTGAGGCCTGGAATGGTTTTAAAACAGAGCATTCGGAGGCCAGAAACTCAAGGCACAGAGGTCAAAACACGAGACACGGAGATGGCGATGGTCTGTAGAAATCCCTGCAGCCTGGAACAGGTGATTGGGGGTATTCCAGGAGGCCGATCCACCTGCCAATCAGCTGCTCATGCTGAATCAGGCTGTAATAATGTGCGGAAGCTGACCAGCCTGTTTGCTGCAAGGATGCTAGCCAGATGAATACCGATAGATGCTGGTAGGCAGAGGCAGAATTTTTTTTTCCTCCCCAAAAATTAATGTGTGTCTTATACTCCAGAGCGTCTTATACTCTGAAAAAAATGATAATTTTAATTTTAATTGTATTTATTTTCCTTTGATTTACAAAAAAGCTGAGAGGTTTTTTATTTATATCGTTCCTATGACAATAATGATTCTATTATAGGAAAAAAACGTAATTAACAGTCATACTCCTCTCTTCTACATCTGTTCCTTCAGTTTGCCTTACCTTTTTGTTTCTTGTTTTTTAAGAAGTATAAAACATTTTTTAGTAAAGAAATTATCATAATAACAGTTACAAAAGAAAGAGGTATCCAGCAAATGGTACACTGATTAGCTTCCATTCCTGTAAAAAGATAACAAATGTAAACAAAAATAAGAATTTTGTTCATTTAAATTTTTCAATTCAGCATTCATCTGACATGCTCTATTCATATATGAATTTTACAAACACTACTTCTTTTTCTTTGAAAGGATCTTTGGATATGGGTAAATACATTATATGAGATGTTCAAATTCTGAACAACTAATTATATCTGTGTGTTCCCATTTCAAATGTATAATTTTATTTGCTCGTACATTAAAAAAATAGATATCCATTTTTCTAATATTAAGGCATAACCAGTTAACAATTACTATAGAATTATTAAACAAAGGAGAAAATGTAAATTCTACTTCAGGAAGGATTTAAAAAACAACTGCATAGGAATGCAGGAAATTACAAACCTGTATTAATTCTCAATTTTTGTGCTAATTCTGCAAACTCTATGAAGAATGTATCAGAAAGTTTGTGATTCTTTTTTCCAGAAATTTTGAAACCATTGCAAGAATAACAAAACAAGTAAGATATTCTCCACACTTCGTAAAATCAGGAAAATGAAAAATATGTGCACTTTGCTTTATTTGCTGACAAATTTACATCTTTTAAAAATAGATAGTTTATGTACTGAGTATCAGTGAAAACATCTTAATGAAGCTATCCAAAAGTATCAAATAATGACAACTTTTGTTTTCTCGAAAAATCTGGTCAGAAATCAAACAAAGCAGGTAACATTTGCAAACATATGAGAAATATAGGAAAACATAAAAGAATATAGAGCAGGTCAACATTCAAAACAAAAAAGGGAGTTTAATGAAATGTATTCTAGGATTTGTACCACCTACCTATGCCACCACAGTGCTGTAAATTCGAACTTCAATAGCTATGCTGAGTAACTTCTAGCTCAGAGAAAACTGTGCAAAGGCACCTTTGCAACATTTATTCTGGAGCTATGGGGCAAACAGTGTCCTAAAAGTTTAAGGTTCCCCTCACACATATGTGCTAGTCGTTCCCGACCTGTTGTGTCTGCACCCCCCGAGCCGGGCCTCCTGCCAGAAAGTGACTTGGAAAGTGAGGGGGAAGGGCTGTCAGGACTTACCTCGGGAGCACCGACTTTCCTGGCTCAGCTCCAGGAGCTAGAGGCAGGCCAGGTGGAAGAGATAACGAGGCCTCCGTCCCCTGACTCTTCCCCCCCCAGGCCACACCTCCAGACCCAGCTGATGGCAATCAGGCCTGGCTAGACCCTAGGTTCGGTAGGCAGGAGAGGCGGGAACAGGGGTGGGGCAGGCCTAGGAAGTGCTGAGCCATGGAGCCACACCCCACAGGATATAAAGGCAGCAAGAGCTGCTGTGCCACTTCGTAGCAGGCAAATTAACTGCTTAACTAAGAGCTGAAGTACTGTTTGACTTATCGGCGTCGAGGGAGATAACAGAGACACTTGGCAGATACTCGCTATTTTGCTGCCAGAGCTGATAGTGCCGGCTAATTAAGCCATCGCTCGGACGGAGGCGAAGGGGGACAGAACACGACCCTAGCAGGCGGTGCTCATCTCCATTTCAAAGCTGAAGAGCCAGCGCTGCCCAAAGATGTCTCCATGGTCATGTGGCCAGCATCACTAAATGCCAAAGGTACATGGAACGCTGTTACCTTTCCATCAAAGATGGTCCCTATTTTTCTACTTACATTTTTACATGCTTTCGAACTGCTAGGTTGGAAGAAGCTGGTACAAATAACAGGAGCTCACCCCGTTACACGGCACTAGGGATTCAAACTGCTGAACTGCTGGCCTTTTGATCAACAAGCTCAACATCTTAGCCACTGAGCCACTGTAAACAATGTCCTACAGATAGGGATTTGTGCCTTGTCCTGCCTCCTCTCTCTCTCCTGAAGCCTGTTGTGGTCCGCTAGCAGCCTATGGAGCTGGCAACGGAGTCAGACAGCGATGAGGCTGAGTAAGAACATGGGCCAGTCCTGGAGGCTGGGGAAGGCCCAAATGAGGGCTCTGTCTGCATTGGAGGCAGAGGTGGGGCCAGGCCATCTGGGAGTGATGTGCGGACTCCGGAGCCTCCAGAGGCTGACAGTAGTGAGGCAGAGGAACAGAAAGAACCGGTTCCTAATGCACGCATGAGAAGAGCTGCCAGAAGGCAAGAGCAGCTAAAGCAAAGAGGACGACTTGGAGTAGGGCCAAGAGATGATTGGCCCCTCCCATAAGGCTTAAAAGACCAGGAACGGCGTTTGGGCTTTTTGCCAGAAAATAACGTTGATAGCTTTGCTTCTTGTCTTGCTGCATTTATTTCTTGTCGGCGTCTTCAGCTTTTGAACTTTTGCCAAGAAAAACCTTTGGCAGATAAGGTTTGGTGATAAGATTGAAAAATTGTGTTATGAAGAATTTGCTTTGATTTAGTTTGGACTACGCTGAGAATGAGTTAATTCTCAGCTGTTCTAATAAAGTTTGTTTGTTTTTAAACTGACTGAGTTTACTACTACCTACTTGGGCCTGGGTCACAACAAAGCCAAAGTGCCTTAGAGACTTAACCACCATCATTTATTTGCCGCACAGTCAGCAGCCTTTTTCCTTACCGCAAAAACTAATGCAATGAGGAAAATACATACTGTGGTCAGGAGTATCTGTAATGATGGTCACTGGATTTCAAAGTGGCAAGCATAGCAGGGAGATCAAAGCTCCACCCCTTTTAATATGTGGCACAGCACTGCAGGCTTGCAAAAGGGAACAAGGCTTCAATCACTCAGTTGTGCCTGTCATTATGTAGCCAGTGACTATCGTAGCAGATATCCCTGATTGATGGAGTACTTTTTTCCATTCCAACATCTTTTGCATTCAATTTTATCCTATCCCAAGCAAATGTACTAAATGTACACTTTGTGACATTGATATTAGTTATGATGATAATGCAATGAAGGCCATGATTTTCCCAACTGCTGACAGTCACTTTTAACTGCTTTGGCTATGCTGCTACTCTTCAGTTGCTGCCAACTTCTCTCCAATGCCACTTTAGCTGGGCAGCAGGAAAGGTCAAGAATCCAGTATTTGCCTGTGTAATGTCTCCATCATACATCGCAAAGCACGCACCAGACATTCCACGGACTGCTTATCTACACATGTGAAAAAGTAAAAACCTTTTACCTTCGCCAAGAGGCATATTGGCAGTGATTCAAGCAAGAAAGGAGTCTGGGGTAATGGCACAGGCTGTCTATCAGATGTTTTAAAAGAAGCTGAGGCAGGTGAGCAAGAGAGAACAAGAAAGATAAATGAGTGAATAAAACTCTTAAATGAGCAAACGTAAGTAACAAAGCTGAGCAAATACGAGAGAGAGAGAGAGAGATGAAAAGCAATCAGGAGGCAAAGAGAAGAAAGCAAACAACAGAATGAGAAGTCTTATTAGAGAAAAGCCTCCAAGAAGCAAGAATGAAAGAGACAGCATGAAAAATAACAAGCATAAGAGTATTCTAATAAGAGAGGCAGAGATTAGCAGTACTTTAATGGGGACTCTTTTGTGGGGGCTGATCCACAGGATGAGTGTGGGCTTCCAGCAAAGCAGAAAAACTGTAACCCCACAAATCAGGTTCTGACAGATAACCAAACCAATAGGTTTCCAAATGTCGAAGCCCCTTCTTGTGTTAGCCCTATTCCATAGTATGGAAAGCGAGTAGTAGATGTTTTGTCCCACTTGCAGGATATACACCAATGGTTGGGACGCTTGCTGCCTCATCATCAAATCAGGTTAACACTTCAGCGACAAGACAACACAAACTATACCAGCTTTTGAGTCGCTGTATTTCTCGGATTGGAAGAATGCTAAAGAATGCAGTACAGGATCAGATATACCCCTATCCCAAAGGTGCTTTTTTAAGAGGCAACTGACTTTTTTTTGTTTTTTCTTGAAGGCATTTCACTTCTCCATCAAGAAGCTTCTTCAATTTTGAAGGATTTTAGCCTAGGACATCTTAGCCGTGATTATATCCAATAACAAAATGTTCGGGCTGTAGAATTCAATGGAAAGACAATTTTTAACTAACAGAGTTCAATTATTTTTAGTTGTCAGAGGATTTTCCAGTGATTGCACATAAACTCTGGATCCCTCAGCCTGAACAGACTAGGCCAAGACTCTATTAATCGGCTCATTTATCTTATTTTCTTAAATAAATGTATTTAAAGCTTCATTGAAATTGTTGCATTTGCCTGATCTTGATTTAATTATGCTTACTTTGTTGTATTTCATTTATTACAACTGTTCTTCTATTTGATGAATATTAATTGTTTGAAAGTAAACCTTCGTGGTACCCCAGCACTAGACTGCAATATAAATAAGTTATCATAGAAATAAAATATGATAACCAGCGGCTTGGATCCACCTTGCCTAAAGACCCATTTTTTTATTCTATATTCTGTCTCTTTCTCTCTCACACACAAATATATACAAATTACAATGGTAAGATCTTATGATTCCAACAAATAATATTACAAATTGAATGCAAGAATTTACAGCAAGAAATATTATTTTACCAGCATTATTCCATTGAAACTAATACGCTGCAAAATTTGCAGTTAGTCAGCGGTACACACCTTGTTTCATGTGAAGGTATGGCTTTAGCTCTTGGATGATATGTCAGCAGCACTAGACTTTAAAAAGGTCTAGGTAGGCCATAATAAATAACTAAGATATATGAGAGTTAAATTTGATTTATGTAATTAAAATAAAATTAACATCATTCATATGATTATTCCCTATGTACTTAATTGTTTTCCTTCTATTGCATTGAATTATGATTGAGAGGCAAATTTTTAGAGGGGCTATGGAATAACATTGCTTGGAGCTTTGATATGTGTAGCTATGGTTTAGATATCTCTGGCATAAATCAATAAAATTGATCAAAATGAAATGTATTTATCGTTGTAGAAAAAATACTAAAACAGAATCGCTCTACGAAGTGCTCACGTCTATCATTTTGTTTTTAAGTGTAGCTATTCTATTTTTATAGAATATAGAATACATAATAGTATCAAAAACTTTGGTAACAACTATCTCATTATCTTCAAATTTTGCCCAGAATATAATCATAATTAACACCAATTAGTAAATCCCCACGGATGTTATCGCTGTACAAAAACTGTATTAAGACTACAGTATGAATATACATGCATTCATGTTTCCCTTTATATCAACTCTGATTCAATCTAATCAGACTTCTCCAACTGTTACTTTTTGGATGTGCTGGGGTCAACACCAGTGGTGGGATTCAAGTAATTTAACAACTGGTTCTCTGCCCTAATGATTTCTTCCAACAACCAGTTCATCAAACTGCTCAGAAAGTTAACAACCGGTTCTCCCGAAGTGGTGCGAACTGGCTGAATCCCACCACTGGTCAACACATCTTGTAAAATTGCTGAAATATACTTTTAATTGCATATCTATAATTGTCCCTTTCTTACTGTCATTGGGATATGTAATCTTAGAGCAATAATGACACATGTTTCTGGAGAAAAAAATGTAAGAGCAGAATCTTTATTTCCTATCAGTAATTGATTTTATTGCCTACTTCTTATAGTAATGTTGTTAATTTACAGCCCTGTTTTTGCAATGCTGTATGGACCTTTTTTAAAGCAACTACCTCGGTCAGACTTAATCATACGCTCACTTGTCATTATATGTGAAACCTTCATTTTGTCAAAAAGTGTCCAGATTACAATATAATTCTATATGGGTAATTCCGTTGCATACTTTTGTCTTGAGAAATTATAAAAGTGAAGTACTGGCTAAAGGGAGATCAACAACTAGGGTTAAAATCTCCATATCATAAAAGAAATGGCCATCACACTGTACTGACATAATATGTAGAAGCTTAACAGAAGGAAGTACTTCTTGGCATATTAAGGAAATACTGGATACATTTTTCCTACTTTTACTGTCTATACCAGTTTACAAAGCAAATCACAGTAGGGAAAATCCCAAAGGAACTAAAATAATTACTGACATTAAAATGAGCACCAGTACTAATTAAGTGGAGTAAAAATTCTGAATGCTTTAAACAGTTGATGTATGAAAACAACTAGAATAATGATTGCTGCTTTATATCCACTTACCTGGGAATAAATCTAATTGAATTCATTAAGACTTCAGTCAATGTAGACATTACAGCTTAAGATAAATATATTTATGAGAAGAATTCATATCTCTAGGAGTATCAACTGTTTTAATTAAGGAATCACCTATGGCCTATTGTTATCTCATTCCATACAATATCACTGAAAGGTAATGCAATTTATATTTCAGAATTATCATTCTGTCTTTGTCTTGGAACAAGCAAACATTCTTCTGTCTATATTTGTGCCATAAATAAAGTTCTGGAGCCCCCATCCCCTCAGTAAAAGCTAATCTATTATATGATTGAATAACCCTGAACCAGCACAAACACAGATATGCACTGTTAGAGTAAGTTTTAAAGAGAATTAATCAAAATTTAGCTGGGTTTTTAGTTTGCTCAGAAGCAAAAGATACAGGAAACAACTATATTTTGTATACAGTAGTAATTACTGAGCACTAACATTAGTTTTTCCCAACAAATATTTAATAATAATGTTTCTTTCCACTTATCTAAAGATAAATTAAGATTTACAAAGTTTATTAAAATGAATAGACATTGAATTCTTTTGGCAGCCTGCCTTTGGATTTATAAACTTTTTAAATATGTTTTTTTAAAAAAGATACTTGAATTTGATGGTATAAAGGAAAGATACTTACCTTTCAGTTTCCTGCTGGTTATAGAAACAAACGGAAACAAAAATAGGTCTCAGTCAGAGACTTAAGAACTGACTTTTGTTTGTTTAACACTGAGTTGATCTGGGCATTTAAAATTCAAATTTAAATCCTACAAACAGGAAATGTGGTAGGCCATTCTACAACAGCCATGAATAAAAGCTCAATTATTTTTCTTCATTGAATTAAATTCTTTTATTGAATGTCATGTTGCAAGTATGAAAGTAAATATCTTTATCATGAAGATTATTAAATTTTTCATTGAAAATTCAAATCTATATAACATATTGCATGTTGACATACAAATAGAACTTACTAAATCTGGAACCTGTAGATTTTTAAATTTTAGTTTTAATCATTAAAGTACATTATGTACTAACAAATCTTTCTTTGGGCAGAAATACTGCAAGATAAGTGCTCAAATGTTTGAAGATTTACTGTGATTTCAGTCTTCCCCAAAGGGCTGACCTCCAGAGTTGTTAGACTTTAGCTCCCATAATTCCAGTGAGAAAAAAAATGCAATTGTTTACTGCAGTAATAAATCATACAAAGAAAATATTGGATAGATAATTTTATAGATTGTGTGACATTTTGAAGTCAAGTCAGTAGACTGCAGATTTATAAAGTATAAATACTCCTTTCACTTCAGCCAGAAAACAATACAAAGGAAAAGAATCAAGATTTGCTTTCTTCAGTTATGCACAATTTCCTGTTGTCTCTTTCTACATTATCTATAACTCAGTTATTACTCAGGTAGGTAGGTACGTAGGTAGATAGGTCGGTAGGTAGACCAACCAATCTATCTACTTTAGGTGAACAGACAAAAATACCGTAAAAAAATTTGTAGCCTTTAAAATTTGCCAGAACTTTCCATCAGGAAGGATTAATAAGTTAATTGTTTTAATAATGACAGTAATAGAAACAATAATAAAGAGAGCATTTATTTTTGTTTCCCCAAAAATAAGACCTACCCTGAAAATAAACCCTAGCCTGATTTTTAGCTGCTCCTAATATAGGCCTTATCCCAAAAATAAGCCCCGATTAAGGTCATCATCAGTAGGAGGGACATGACCAGCAACAGAGGTGGCAAGGGTATCGGGGCCAATGGTGTCCAGCAGCAGCCTGCGCAGCACAGGTAAATTGGATGACTGGCTGCAGGGTCCTGAGGTAAGCTGGTGCAGGGCGCATGGGGTGGCTCTACCCACCCCTGCCTTGCGGCGATGGCATTAGTGCACTACGCGGCCTCCTGCCCCATTGCGGCCGCAAGCAAGCAGAAGTGGGAATCCCATGCATGGGAAAAAAAGTAAAACATTCCCTGAAAATAAGCCCTAGTGCTTATTTTGTATCTCCAAAAAATATAAAACTGGGTCTTATTTTCAGGGAAACACTGAATAAGAAATTGTATAAAACAAAAATGTGTAAACATTATCAATAACCCACAAAATTGTTAGCACCTGCAACAGTCAAGTGCAGTGCTGGAAAACATATAATGGTAGCATTCATGAACATCTGACCACAATTATTCTTGCACGGTTTTGGGAGGCTATGGAGACTGTGCAAAAAAGGGGTAGGTTCCAGACCATCCAGAAGTCATGTGAGAAGCCTATGCTCTCAACATGCCCTCCACATCCTCAAAAAATAAGTTTGATTTATCTGTATTTCATTTTTATTTGGTGTTTCTTTATATAACACATGGCAACACATGATTGGACTGTATTTTTTAAAAAATAAACAAATAAATAAGTAAAGAATTGTTTCTCTTTTGTTCAGGAGACAGATGGCGATATGGCAGCAGACTCAAGTTAGGCATTTTCCAAATGTTTGACATGGCCACTCCAAAAGATTTGCCATTACTGTTCTAATGGCTACTATTTTATAGCAATAAGCACATTCTGTTATTATAGGAAGGATTTAGTATTTTCAGCATTCAGAGGATAAACGCATCAGTAAAGAATCTGTCCCTGTTTCGATATGAGGTTGGATAATACCCATTACTTTCATAAATTTTCTTCTCAGCTCAAGTAACCTGTGGCACTTCACTTTATCCAAAGAGTATCCCAGTGTTTTGGATTTTCCTATGCAAGCAAAGTTTATATTTAAGTCCATTTTCTGAGGGAGATAAGGAGAAATTTCACACTTATTTTCATGATTGCTTACAAAGGCTTCAGCAAGTCAGATGAAAATTTTGGCCTTGTTTGTTAGAATTTCACTAAATATATCCTACTCTATTCAATGATGGATTAAGTGTAAGAACATTCCCTCATAGTATCTTCTAGTTCAGTCACAGATATGTTGGTTGGCACAAGGACCATTGGAATTATTGTCCCATTTCCTCTTGACTTTCTTATTCCAATAATCTGGTTAAGATTGCTAATAAAATTCCACAACTTGGTCATTCCTAGTCAAAGTAATCTTTTTCCACCACATTCTTTTTTTTTTCTTGTCCCATGCAATGATTTTTATGGATATGTTTCAGTAAGCCAGTCCTGACACTCTGTAGAACCACGAGTAGCATCAGTTTTGCTTTAACCTATGCAGGATTTCCTCTTTTTAAGTGGACAAAATACCCCAGAATTCTCTACCCATGAATTTTCATTGTCCATTATTGCCCTGGGCTTACTTCCATTTTTGTTACAAAGGGGAGCCTTTTCAGTCCTGCCTTGCTACTTTTTCTTTTCTTGGCTGGTTTCCCAGACTAATTAGATCTGGGAAGATAAAGTTCCATAGAATACTTCTCTTATTCATCTTTCCCCTGCTTTTGTAATGTTTTGCTTATGTTCTTGTAGAAACATCTGCTATTTTTGTTCTTCCTGCTGTGGCTACAGATGAGACTTTCATGAACCAGTTGTCTACAATAATTGCTTCCTTTTCACAATACCAAATGTGATTTCTTGCTTCCACCCTGAGATTTGAACCCAGGCTTCAATCCATAGCAGTTTTCAAATATGGCCAAAGATGGAAGTGATAGCTTCTAGCCCCTATATGTATGTATTGATGACTAGATGTGGTGTTACTAGAAGTCTCTCACTGCAAGAATCCAAGATCCGTCCTGGGCATTGACTTCTATCTGTACCATGTCCACTTTCTAGGAAATAAGTCAAAAGTGACTTATTTTGCAAAGCACAGTTAAATTAAGTGTTGCTAAAAACAATATTTGAATCATCTTAATGAATGTGTGATTCAATAAAATTTTAACTTGAGACTGCACAGCTCCCAGCTGAAATGCTTGGGCCTTATAGAATGACAGTTTCCATCACCTCATTGCACTGAGTTATTATGATTTTACCCAGAATTTATTGATTCTCAATGGACCGATTTATACAACATGCTAATCCCAAACCTAGAAAACCACAGATTTTCTTGATTACTCATAGGAATATAATCAATCAGAAGCATATTTCTTTTTATTATCATTTTTATATATTTTCTCCCAAAGGATTCTGGAATAATATATCAAAAGAATATAATTTTGAATAAAATTCTACCATAAAACAAGACAAAAATAAAAAACCTTAAAGGAAAGTATAACCAAAAAAATTGAGAACTATCTGGTGCATGTATTTTCCTTAGCTTAAAGGTATATCAGCTTAAGGGGATTTGCCTCAAAGAGATTTATCATATTAAGCCTGGGTGTGGTCAGCCGCAACTGGCAAATCGACTTAATAGAAAAGAGCTTCTGAGTATATGTAGCATATGCCCAGAAACTGCTATTGTGGATACAAATCAAGTGGAATGGCTAGACCAGCTTCCAGTCAAAACTGGAGCTTCCTAGATCCCCTTTGAAAGAGCAGTCGAATCTCTCATGAAAACAAATTCAGCTTTAAAGATATGCATAGCTGAATACACATGCAATTTACATTTATGTTGCCAGACTGTTCAGTTTTCAATGAATGCCCTCTGTATATTTAAACTACAGAGATATTTGCCGTTTTAACAGTATTCAAATTCATGTTGCATTTTGCACAGGAAGATGTGACATCCTGCTCATGCTCTATCTGATGCTATACTTTGTATGATTCTACTTCAGGAAGCATGACAGCAAGGCTGATTGATTTCAATCAGGGTCTTTGTCTCAAAGGAAGTAGTTGCTGATGCAAGCATAGACACCACATTCTTCAAATGAAAGGAAACATCATGGCTGTGCTGTTACTGTGGTAACGCTGTGCTTCACCATTTTGCATTAAGGAAGTGCTTCATTTGAAGCTTCATCAGAACAAAATGCCCCCTTAAAATACTGGAAATGTAATTCTTCAGCCCCTTACAACCAGCTGGCCAGTTTGTGGCACTATGGTATTTGAGAGAGAGGGTTTTTCCCCTGTTCCCATTTCCTTGTCTTTCACTTTTTGTTTATGAGCTTGGTATTTCAGGGTTTTCTGCCATTGTTCACAGGTACTGTGTATATTGCATACATGATATTCTTGTCTGTCTAACTGAATGTAGTTAGATAATCTGTAGACTCTGCTTATTCCTTCCATATGTTTCCCTAAATAAATCATCTTTATATTCAAGTTATAACATTACTCACTAATCCTGGCTCAAGTTAGATCCCCATTCTCAGGAACATTCATACACATGCACAAATGGTTCACTTCTAACAAGACTGAAGGCCCTTCAGACAGTCACAGTCTTGCCACCTCACACCTTGACTACTGCAAAACCTCTACATGGGGCTGCACTTGAAGACCACCCAAAAAGATTCAATTAGTCCAGTGGCATGTGCAATGATGGGCATGCCTTGGTATGGCTATGTGATGTCCCTTGCTTCATGAATTGTATTGTTTGCCAATTTGCTTTTAAGATGCTGGTTATTGCCTAAAAAGCTCTGCATAGCATAAGACCTGGTTTCTTGAAAGACCACTTCTCTCCCATGATATTAGTGAGACTGGTTTGATCCAACGGTTTGGTGCACTCCAGGTTCCTTTGATAAAACAATGCTATTTATCAGAATCCTAGAAGCATGTCTTCTCTGTAGCAATGCCTGTCTTCAGGAATGAAGTTATCCCTGAGATCCAGGTAAGTCCCACCTATTGACATTCAGAAGGTCTTGACTTCAGACTTGATTCTACTTTCAGATGTGAAGCTAGAGTGGTTGGAGCACCTACATATCATTTTTCCTCATTAATCAATTTTGCCATCTAGTTATTGCTTTTGTTCTATACTTTTGTATATTTGTTGTTTGTTTTTATTTTATAAGCCACCTGAGGCAGTTGGAGTCAGGTGGTATCTAGATTAAATAAAATTAACAAATAATTACTAAGCAAATAAAGTAAAGCGCTATACACCCCAATATGGAGAATTTTAAAAAGCGCAGCTATTAGACCAAAATGTAGCTGTCATAGTTTATATGATCAGAGTCAGAGATGGTCTTCTTCAGATGCTCATGTACCAAAATAACTTGGGCAACAAAGAAAACTTTAATGTACTTGTGTGACATATCAAACAAACAATATTAATGACTAAGCCAGCAAAGAAAAATTATAGACTTATTCCACAAAAGTAATATTTAAAGACACGAAAAAACAACCAGAATTAAAGTATTTCCT
Source organism: Ahaetulla prasina (assembly GCF_028640845.1). Classification (NCBI taxonomy): domain Eukaryota; kingdom Metazoa; phylum Chordata; class Lepidosauria; order Squamata; family Colubridae; genus Ahaetulla; species Ahaetulla prasina. The sequence continues at coordinate 37,711,141 of NC_080543.1, read as the reverse complement.
ATGCAATAGCATGCACATTTCTCATAAATAAATCCCACTAAGTTTTACTAACTGGTACATGATATATCTGCATTTAAATTTAAAGGTAAATGCAATATCAGCCAATCAACTGAGTAACTGTAAAGGATGGAAAACCATTAAAAAATATCAAATTCATGTGAGCCTTACATTTGTTAGAATCAAACAAAATATTATAAAGTTAATATATTTTATGATCTTTTGGTTAGTCAACTGACATTTATATGACTGTACTGAAAGTACAGTAATTAATACAGTTTTCACAAAATGTTATCTTTTGTGTAACAGAATATTTTTATTGCCCTAGATTTTTAGATATTAGTAGTTAATAAAAACTGATGTTTTAAAAGACAGATGCCTTGTAAAAGGTGGTATCTTGCAAGATAAGGCCAAATAAAATATACATATGAGAATTCTAAGGAACATGCGGTTTCTTCATATTGCATCTGAACAATTATACTTTCATTCTTACCAATATGAACATTTAATCATTTCTTAGATTAAGTTTACTTAAATTGGTTAATAACCCCCAAAGCTACTCACAATCTTGGTTTAAAAAGCATATAACTGTTAAGTACTGTAAGTCCAAAAAAAATTACTACTACAGTATCATCTGCAGCTGAAAACATTTGTTCTTTTAAACAGCACTGCAGACTTCCGTTGGAGAAACCACTCAATTTTTTCCAGGACTTTGAAGAATGCTTTCAGAATCAAAGTGCCTAGATAATTTTGTACACACACATTTTCCATTGACATGTGACATGTGCAGGTAATCCTAGACTTATAACCATTTGTTTAATAACTGTCTAAAGTGACAACAGCACTGAAAAAAATGGACTTATGATGGGTTCTCACACTTGAGATCAAAATCCAGATGCTTGCCAACCAGCTTATATTTATGAAGGTTTCAGCAATCCAAGTTCATGTGATCACCATCTGCAACCTGCAACCTTCCCAGCCATCATCAAACAAGCAAAGTTAATGGGGGAAGCTGGATTTACTTAATTCACTTAATAACTGCAGTGATTCACTTAACAACCATAGCAAAAGAAATCATAAAATTAGACATTTCTACTTTGCTTAGCCGTGAAAATTCAGGTGTCAATTGTGGTCATAAATCAGGGATGACCTGTAACGGACACTATACTTTTACATACTGAATCGCCTTCTAAATTCCTGATTCTTTTAAAGTGATAGAAGAGAAACATTTGCCTGGATAGTGTTTCAAGGAAATGCAATCCCATATTTAGAGAATAAAAAATGGTTTCCCCAGTAATTGTCACTCTCTTTCATGCTGTAAATGTTTGAAAGGGACCCATATAATTAAAGGGCAACAGGATTGTACTAATGACATCATTCTGCACCCGTTCTTTATGGAAGTCATACATGATGAACCTATGAGATCTTGAGGAGCAAAAGACAGATATAGATTTTATGCAAATGTTCATGAAGCTAAGACAAAATACAGATTGTAGTTTCAAGGTTGGATGTTTGATGGCAGGTGGGTAATCTTTTGGCAGCTGGGGGCTACACATGGGGTGGGATTCAGCCTATTCGACTGGTTCGGTTGAACCAGTAGCTCTGAAATCAGCTGAGAGTGAACTGGTTTACTCCAACGATCAGGTGGGCCTGGCTGCCTGGCCCTGCGCTATACTGACCTATATTTCCTTTGTTTGAGGCCCAGCTGATCGGTGCAGCAGATCGGATTGCATGCCTCAGCTGTTTTACTCACCATGGCTGCACTAGAAGGTAAGTTTTAGAGCTGTTTTCAAATGCACCATGTACGCTCACTCAGTGAACCGGTTGTTACACTGGTTGAATCCCACCACTGGCTACACAGTTGTTTTGGAAAGGTTGTGGGGTAGACATATAATTGCAAATATGAAAATTACCACTAGTAGACAATAGAAAGAAAAACCATTGGGGGCAGGGATGAAATCTAAAAATTTTCCCTACCGGTTCTGTGGGCGTGGCCTAATTGGTGGATGTGGCTTGGTGACCAGGTGGGCGCAGCTTGGTGACAAGATGGCTGGTGGGCGTGGCCAAGTCGACTTCTTTGCCCTTTTTGGAGCAAGCAGGAGCAGCTCACAGCCCCAAAAAGCCAAAAAAAAAAAAAAAAAAGCACTTTTACAGGTTGTTGGGGCGGTTGAATGCCACCACATGTTTACTGGACCCGTGCCCCTCCTGGTTGGTGCTGGCCACACAGGAGGTGACACGAGGCTGGCTCCAGGGGATTATAAATGCTTCTTTGATGGAGGATGTTTTCCCCGCCGCCTTGAAAGAGGCGGTGGTGAGGCCCCTCCTCAAGAAGCCCTCCCTGGACCCGGCTGTTTTAGAAAATTACCGTCCTGTCTCCAACCTTCGCTTTGTGGCGAAGGTTGTTGAGAGTGTGGTGGCATGTCAATTACCCCAATACCTGGAGGAATCTGTCTATCTAGACCTGTTCCAGTCTGGCTTCCGACCCGGGTACAGCACGAAGACGGCTTTGGTTGCGTTGGTTGATGATCTCTGGAGGGCCAGGGACAGGGGTTGTTCCTCTGCCCTGGTCCTATTAGCGGCTTTTGATACCATCGATCATGGTATCCTGCTGCACCGGTTGGGGAGTTTGGGAGTGGGAGGCACCGTTTATCGGTGGTTCTCCTCCTATCTCTCTGACCGGTCGCAGACGGTGTTGGCAGGAGGGCAGAGATCGACCGTGAGGCCCCTCACATGTGGGGTGCCGGAGGGGTCGATTCTCTCGCCTCTCCTGTTCAACATCTATATGAAGCTGCTGGGTGAGATCATCAATGGCTTTGGGGTGAGGTACCAACTGTACGCTGATGACACGCAGCTGTACTTTTCCACCCCAGGCCATCCCAACGAAGCCACTGAAGTGCTGTCCCGGTGCTTGGAAGCTGTACAGGTCTGGATGGGGAGAAACAGGCTCAAACTCAATCCCTCCAAGACGGAGTGGCTGTGGATGCCGGCACCCCGGTACAGTCAGCTGCAGCCGCGGCTGACTGTTGGGGGTGAATCATTGGCCCCAGTGGAAAGGGTGCGCAACTTGGGCATCCTTCTGGATGGACGGTTGTCTTTCGAAGATCATTTGACGACCGTCGCCAGGAGGGCTTTTTACCAGGTTCGCCTGGTTCGCCAGTTGCGCCCCTTCCTCGACCGGGATGCCTTATGCACGGTCACTCATGCTCTGGTTATCTCTCGCTTGGACTACTGTAACGCTCTCTACATGGGGCTCCCCTTGAAGAGTACTCGGAGGCTCCAGTTGGTTCAGAACGCAGCTGCGCGGGTGATAGTGGGAGCCACACATTGCTGCCATGTAACACCTCTCCTGCGCAGTCTGCACTGGCTACCTGTGGTCTTTCGGGTACACTTCAAGGTGTTGGTGACTACCTTTAAAGCGCTCCATGGCTTAGGGCCAGGGTACTTACGGGACAGCCTGCTGTTACCGAATACCTCCCACCGACCTGTACGCTCGCACAGAGAGGGACTCCTTAGGGTGCCGTCCGCCAAGCAATGTCGGCTGGCGGCCCCCAGGGGGAGGGCCTTCTCTGTGGGGGCTCCCACCCTTTGGAACGAACTTCCCCCTGGACTTCAGCAACTGCCGGACCTTCGGACTTTCTGCCGAGAACTGAAGACCTATTTGTTTGTTCGCGCAGGACTGGCATAGGATTTTAATAGGATTTTAATTAGTTTCAATGTTTTAACATTTTAAAATTTGGGTTTTATTCTAAATGTTTTAATTCGGCCATTTGTAAAATAAGTTTTTTAAATTATGGTTTTATGTGTACCCTGTTGTTGTTTTTATCATGGCTGTAAACCGCCCTGAGTCCTTCGGGAGAAGGGCGGTATAAAAATTTAATAAATAAAATAAAATAAAATAAATACACTTTACACACAACACAACACAACACCACACCACAGACTCACTCACAACTAGGAAACAGCTGTGCCTGACCTAAAATGGTTCCTGCAGCAAGCAGGAGCAGCTCACAGCCCCAAAAAGCCAAAAAAAAAAAAAAGCACTTATCCATCCACACAACACAACTGACACACACACACACACACACACACACACACAAAATGCCACATACAGTTTTGTGAGATAGTGTGTGTTTGTGAAACACTACAGAAACACACCAAATCTCAGAAAGCTCTCACAAATATTTATTTTATTTTATTTTTAGATAAAAGCAGCTAAATTTAAAACTTCCTAAACTACAAATAAAAAAACCCCCTCAATTAACTAGTTTTTTAAAGCTTCCACCAAAAAAGAAAAAAACTTACCCAGTTGAAGGGACAGAACAGGCAGAATCAGTAGCTCACAGCCTCACTGATGAAGAAATACTGCTAGCCGATGCAATCGATAACAGGGATTGCAGGAAGCGAAGGAGGCAGACGTTATAAGCAGCGGCTGGGGATTTCGTCTCTTCAGAGAAGGTAAGCAAGCTGGAGGCTGGGGGGAGGAAAGGTGGGTGGTTAGCCAGGCCTGTTGTGTCTCGCTCGCTCCCCCTGCCGCAGCCGAGCCCCTCTTATTTCCTGCCAGACGCTGATAGTTCGGAAGAATGTCCTGGCATGCCTCCAGCCCCTAGCCCTGGCACCATGCCCAGGCAAACGGAGCAACTAAACGCCTCCCCCACAGCATGTGAGCCTGAAGAATGTGAAGCCAGTCATGAGCTCAGATTACCAACAGCTGGAGGTTGGAGAGATCCTCGCTTCCGGAGAATTGAGAGGCGACGTCAGTAAAAAGAAGGGAGGGGCAGGCCTGGATAAGTGCTGAGTCATGGAGCTACACCCCATGGCCTATATAAAGGATCTGCTTTCTGGCATTCTCTGAGTCAGGCAAAGTCTAACTGGGATTGCTGAAGTCACTTCCTGGTCTCCTGCCTGCCTTGAGAACTCTGATAGGACTTTGGCAGAGCTGCAGAGGCACGCTTGATACGGACTTCCCCGACCCGGCCATCAGCGGAGGAGTGGGACACGACAAGGCCAGGCAGGTAGGCAAGGGGACCAGGGGACCGTAGGGGGGTAGCACATGGCCCGCAAATCATCCCCAGCAGCTGTGCGAACTACACGAGCCCGGGGATGGGGGGGGAGGCGGCACGCTAGGCCTCAACCGGCGATCCTTACATTTTTCAGCAAGTAGAAGTCGGCGAGGTGTCCAGGCAAGGCGAGGAGTCGAGGCAAGGCAAGCCGGAGGCTGGGGTGGGAAAGGTGGGTGGTTAGCCAGGCCAGGCAGGCAGGCAAGGGGACCAGGGGACCGTGGGGGGGTAGCACATGGCCGCAAATCATCCCCTGCGGCTGTGCGAACTATGCGAGCCTGGGAATGGGGGGTCGGCACGCTAGGCCTCAACCGGCGATCCTTACCTTTTTTGGCGAGGTGTCCAGGTGAGGCGTCCAGGCGAGGTCCGAGGCAAGGCGGCGAGGTCCGAGGGGCCAGCAAACTTCTGGGTGAAGTAGCTAGGCCGTGTAGAAAGGGGACCTTATATAGGCCGGGGGTATAGTGGGTGGGCCAGAAGCGCCAAGTGGTGGGAAAAAAGCACCGAGTGATTGGGAAGAAAAGCGGCAAACAGGCGACTGGCGGAGGGGATGAGCGGGGGAATGAGCGGAGGGGATGAGCGGGGGATGAGCGGAGGGGGGATGTGCAGGGGGGGGATGAGCGGAGGGGCGGGGCCACAGATTTTTGCTACCAGATCGGCGAACCAAAACCAATTTCCGCTACCTACTCGCGCGATCTGGTCCGATCCGGTAGCATTTCACCCCTGATTGGGGGTGGGGAACTCTACTTGTATAGAAGATACAAGGAAATCCAGTACTATAGACTGAACTGGAAAAAGAAAAGGGCCCAGAAGATAAGAATGGCAAACCACATTTTTGTTATTGACAACATAACAATGTGGGCATGTCCATGAAGTCATCTGGAGTTGGTTTTAATAAATAACCTTCTTTTCCACAGGCATTTGTTTCATGGTTGGGAAGTTATGTAGGATAATATCTTGAAAAGGCAACTGGAGTAGATAACAGCAAAATAACTGTGAAGCTGAAATCTAAACAAGGGTTTTCTGAATGTACTGTATGGTGGCATGTTAAATACAGTTAACAATGTTTGAAAATACAACCATGATACAGGCAGCAGAAATTGGTATTGTTGAAATGTGGCTAAATTGGTAAAACTATAATGTTAAATATTAATAAAACTCGCAAGCTTCTATCAGTTTTCCAAGAATTTCCAAGTTTCTTTTTTACTGACAATATAAGTTTCCTGGAAATGGTTCCAATATTAAGAAATTCTCAAAATATTGGTGGAATCTTTCTCTTTTGCAACTTTGAAAAAAATATTTCCCCTTTCAGAAATGATTATTTAATTATCATATAGATATTAGAGACCTTCAATTTAATGTCAGATGTCAAATGTCAGTTTAATTTGACATCTGGTGACTTTTACCTACTTTAATAGACACTTAAGAGTTTAAAAACAATATATGATTGTTTTACACACACACACACACACACACACGCACGCACGGAATTTGGAACATTTGTACTTTTGCTGTGAGATCCGAAATACAAATATGCGAGTTATGGGAAGAAGAGTTTTGTTTGTCCAGTAATTTTAAAAGAGGATGAAGAGTTATTTTGTTAGTTTGTGCTCAACATTGTTAGCTTGTGCTCAATTACCTTTGTTTCTTTTTCCTTTTATATTCTTTTCTGTTCTTTATTTCTCTTGCACTTTTTACACTTTTTATTTTTCTTTAACTTTTTCAGTTTAATTTGTTTTTGTTTTTACTATGTCTTTCAAAAAGTCGATAAAATATTTAAAAAATAAAAAATTTATTTCAATTATTTTTTTATATTATTATTCTTATTTAGATATTATGATAATAAGCTTTAAATTATTGGGTAAATTTATATTATACGATTTTTTAAAAAATCAGATAGTATTATATGGCAATAAATAAGACTGAATGTGTGCTTTGGAAAAAAGGCCCAAAGTTCTCTAATATTAAATGTACCTTTGGATTACAGGTTTCTCAAAATAAGAAAAAAGTACCAACTGACCTATGGTAGGCAGGTAGAAAGGGGAATTTAAACTTTCTTGCCTTTGGATCTGAAGAATTTTTTTCCTGTGACACTATAATTTATACTGAGAATTTATTGGTGCCAATGGAAGTAAAATTTCTTTCCTGTGCAAAGACCACCTTCAGAGATTGGCTATTCTTCAAGTTAATGGCAAACAGGAAAGAATTATGTTCTCCTTTTTCACCTATATCATTCCAGATTTTTTTTTCAGTCTGTCCCATCTGCTACTATACTTTATATAGCTACATTAGCCCTTAGAATGTATTCAGAGGGAAGGATTTGAAAATGCCAACTTCTTCTGATTTTCCTATATCCTCCCATTGTCAGGACTCCTTGCTGAGAGAAACTTTGAAAAAGGAAAGGCAGTGAAAGTGTTACATTCTGTCAACAACTACATGGAGACATCTTGTTATGGGTCTGAGAATTGTAGGCCTCCAGAAATTTCTCATCTTGACTCTCAGCATTCCTGTTTTCAATGCTGAGTCAGTTCAGCCATATACAAAGAGCCTTAGTTTTCCCATTCATGTTCATTGTCAAAGCAGTGACTTACTTTAGAACACTGATCTACTAGGCTTAAAAATTACTGTATCGTAGACAAAAAGAAAAAAATATTTAAAGAGAAGAATTGGTGTTGTCAGGCTAAAAAACAACAACAAAATTGAATGAGAGGACTCTTCCCATGTTCCCTTTCGTTCAATCAGATTCCCTGACAAGAATTCATGCTTATTTTGCATGGTAAATTATAGGTATAAGTTCAGGGTCTCTAAGACAGCGAGTACATAAATGAAGTAGAACCTGAGGTGCTTTACTGAATCAAACAAGAATAATTTTAAATGCAGATTATTGGCAAGAAATATTCACGGGCCAAGGCATGGCCAAACAAACAAGAAAGAACAAAACAAGAAAGAACAAAATTAAAATTCTTTCCTCTGTTGGAACCTTTTTCTAACCAAATGTAGCAGTACATTTTCCTCAGATTATTCTGGCTACTACACAGCAGTTTCCTGGACAGGCTATGCTGAAGCTCTTTCTTATTTTCTAAAGATTATATAGTGCTATTTTGCAATTATTCATCCAGATTAATTATTGTTTACACTAAAGATTTATGTGAGACACACCCAATATACGCAAGCAATCCTCGTTTAATACCCTTAATTGGGACGGGCAAGTCCATTGCTAAGAAATGCACGACAACACCAGACATATGTCACTTCTGTTATGGTCTTTAAGTGAATCACCCATTATTGTTAAGCAAAGCATCAAAGGACAGTGACTTACAATCTCATTTACGACTTCTCCATTGACTCTGTTTATTGGAAATTAACTGTTAAGTGTGAAAATGGCAATCGTGTGACCACCAGATGGTTACAAAACACCCAGATTCAATAATACAGCAACAGGGATGCTATTATGGTTATAAGTGTGATGACTGGTCATTACTTTTTCAGTGTTGTCATAACTTTGAATGGTCACTAAACAGTGTAAGCTAGAACTACCTATACAGGAACGCTTACCCTACCACAAATGGCTGATCTTAGAACTGGCAAAGCATTTTTAAAAGAAAAAGATATCAAGTCAAGTCAAACTGCATCAAATGACAAAACAGCTGTATGAAAAACAGTGTGTGGTGGGCAAGGCTTTGGGAAAAGTAGTTTAGGTCCAATAGCCTTTCACTTTGCTACTCTCAACAACTTGCAACACACACACGGACACAGTATAAAAAAGAAATGCATTTAACCATCAGCTACAACTGAAGCGTTTGGCCCTTATTCTATCTAATCAAGTATCTATTGTTGAATCAGCCAAAGAAACATGTAATGACTATGTAGATATTCAGCAAAGAGCTCATTTTGTTCACACATCAGTCCCTGTATTTAATAGTTGCCTCACAACAAAATATTCAACAATATATATTTTTTTATTTTAAGAAGAAAAAATAAAAAATATTCACTAATTTTTCTGGTCTGTATTAAACATGATGAAAATGTGTAGAGGATTAGATGAAATAATTAGAGGGAGAAATGCAAGTGGTATGAATAAAAGTTGGCATTTTCATTGACACTTTTCTTTTGCTAATGACAGGAAAACACATGCTGGTGACCTATTTTCCTAAGCTTAATTGTCTGATTTGATACTAAGCCAGTTTAAGCCTTTATTATTCTTAATTGACATGATTTTAAGGTAACATCTCCAAATCACATATATTGTAATCTTAACTTAGCCCCTCAGTTTTATAAACTGTCTCTGAGCTTCTTGCCAGCAAGTATGACTGTCATCTATAATTAATTTGTTCTTATGGTCCACTTAATAATTAAACAGTCTTAAAAACGTGAACGTCCATGGTAGTAGTCATATTTGTGATTACTTGTCCCTGTCTATGGAATGCATTGCGAAGTTGAGTACATAATATTCTGAAAAAAGCAACCCTTTGATGTTCTTGCTTTGTACGCAAGAAACTTGCAAGGGTGCGCAACTTGGGCGTGCTCCTGGATGGGCGGCTGTCTTTCGAAGACCATTTGACAGCCGTCTCCAGGAGAGCTTTCTATCAGGTCCGCCTGACCGCCAGTTGCGCCCCTTCCTGGACCGGGATGCTCTATGCACGGTCACTCATGCTCTCGTTACCTCTCATCTGGACTATTGCAATGCTCTCTACATGGGGCTCTCCTTGAAGAGCACCCGGAGACTCCAGCTAGTCCAGGTTATTGCGCGGGTTATTGAGGGAGCCGTTCGGAGCTCCCATGTAACACCTATCCTGCGCAGACTGCACTGGCTGCCTGTTGTCTTCCGGGTGCGCTTCAAGGCGTTAATTACTACCTTTAAAGCGCTCCATGGCTTAGGACCGGGATATCTACGGGACCGTCTACTGCCAAAGTCTATCTCCCAACGACCGGTGCGCTCTCACAGAGAGGGGCTCTTCAGGGTGCCGTCAGCCAAGCAATGTCGGCTGGCGGCCCCCAGGGGGAGGACCTTCTCTGTGGGGGCTCCTACCCTATGGAACAAGCTTCCCCTTGGACTCAGACAAATACCTGACCTTAGGACCTTCCGCCGCGAACTTAAAACCTACTTATTTCGTCTTGCTGGACTCGCTTAAATTTTATATTATTAAATTGATTTATGGGTTTTTAAAAATTTTTAGTGAATTTTAGAGGGAATGTTTTTATTTATAAGTAGCCAAATTAAATAGGTTTTTTAAGGGTTGTTTTTAGTTTTGTATTGTTGTTTTCTTTCTGTATTTTATTTGTGGCTGTACACCGCCCTGAGTCCTTTGGGAGAAGGGCGGTCTATAAATAAAAATATTATTATTATTATTATTATTATTATTATTATTATTATTATTATTATTATTATTATTATTATTATTATTATTATTATTATTATTGTACATGTATTGAAAGTTATGGGAACATCTGAGGAGCAAAATCTCCTCCAATTGAATAGGTTTGCTCCTGACATGGGCCATACTGTAAAGGAAAAGAAATATACAGGGTGTCGATGGATAAAATTTGCCTTAATAGTATAAGCTTACAATATTTATATCATATGAAACCATGAAAATATAGCAATAGAGTCCAATTACTGATATTCTCATAAGCTAAACATGGAATGGTTGATTTTGTTCTCTAAATATTAGCTATGAAAAACAATTCACAAATTACATCTGAATATAAATGAAGAAAGCAAAATGTAAATTCAATATAGAAAGGGGAAGGAAGAATTAATTTTGGCTGAAAACGAATGATGTTCCAAACCAAAGTCTTAAAGTATGCCTCGAATATACCCTTAATCTTTCTGTGTGGGTGGTATTTTCCATCATTTTCAATCCTTGAGGAATCCTTTGCATTAAGTAGTAAAAAACCTATGGCACATTCTCCTCTTTGAAATTGGTATTCTTCTCCAGAAAGTGTCATCCTCTGCTTCAGATGTCTTTCACCTGCCCCAGGGGAAAAAAGAAGTGAAGACTGACATTTAAGCAGTGTAAAACCATCTAATCCATTTTAGGTTAACTGGATACTAATGCTTTCTTCTGTAGGAATAAATAAAAACACAGAGTCTGGATTTTGTGCTAGAATATTAGTTTCTTTTTCTTTTTTGCACTAATTATTGCTATTTTTCTGTATGTACACTGAGAGCATATGCAGCAAGACAAATTCCTTGTGTGTCCAATCACACTTGGCCAATAAAATTCTATTCTATTCTATTCTATTCTATTCTTAAACATCCATCCTTTTAGGTTATGTACATAAAGTTATGGTATTTCTGTAGAATCATCTTTTAAACTGGAAGGGGAGGCTAATTTTTAAGAGTGATTTAAAAAAAACAATTTAGACACTTGAGCAGCAGGCTGAAACAAATAGGATGGTATTTAATAGGGAAAATGGAAAAATGAAACTGGATAGGAAAATGAAAGGTACAAATATAGGAAGGAAGGAAGGAAGGAAGGAAGGAAGGAAGGAAGGAAGGAAGGAAGGAAGGAAGGAAGGAAGGAAGGAAGGAAGGAAGGAAGGGCTAGAATGTAAAGTTCAAGAGAATGAAATGGAATAAAGGAATAACATTGAAGAACAGAATAACCCAGTCAAGATCCACTAAAAGCCATATGAGTCCAAGGTAGAAATGAAATCTGAAAAGGGATCTCAGACAGGACTTTCCCTAATTCTCTTAAAGATAATGGAAATGAATGGGGAAGCAAATTCAGACTTGCAGGATTCTTTTTTGCTAACATTATAACACAAGTAGAATTAGCATTCATAGTCTGATCTATCTTGGAGGGCTAACAGAGGGCTTCTGGAAGAAGAGGTTCTAGACTTCCTGCTTTTCATCCTTTGGACTCTGAGATGCCCCTTCAGTCTTAAAAAGGATAATTAATGCAGGACTTGGATTCATCTTATGGGGCAGATTTGTGGTGTACCAGCTTCCTAAAATATTCATATGATCCTGGCCCAAAGTGTCTTTTTAAGGGTCCCAGAACTCATTCAGAAATTCAAGAGCATGAGTACTGAAAATCAGTCTATGTTTGCAATCATGTTGAGACAGGAAACCCAACTATATTATAGGCTCCAAAATACAGTTACCACGGAAAAGAAAAGAAAGAGAAAAAGATTCTCACTCGGCCCACTACATCCCTTGTCTTCCCAAATTAAATGTAGCTCCCCACTCTTCAAAAGTCTTCCCACTCTTGGCTTAAATGCTGAAAAAGTCTGTCCATGGCAACTTTTAGTCTGAGACATTCATTTGCTGAAGTTTCTTTCTACATACAGATTTAAAAATTTATATAAGCAGTATCAATAGTTTCAAAAAACAGTTGGAAAGAGAAAAAGGTAAACTCTTCAGCTGTTTCGTGGGTAAACTGACTTGCTGACATCAATTAGTTCAGGTTTTTTTTTGTTTTTTTCCCCTTGAATTAAAATTTCCTGACTCATTCAGGAAATTGAGCTGCATGAAATTTCATGTGAAGAACCATTGCTCAAATGTAATTAGGTAGGATTATGAATTGATAATAGTATTCATTAACATAATAGTATTTCATGAAAGTATGTGTGGGTTCATGTATTTAAATTATTTCTCTTCAGACTATTCCATTCATGTTTATGAAATACAACAATGGGAGCCCCTTTCAGTTCAATAAAATATTTCTGATTTACATGTTTACTCTGAGTCATGCTGCAATTTGTACACAACATTTTATCATTGCCCTCTGTTCAGATTGTGACACCATTATAAAAGGGAACAGTTACCTGAAATAGAAACACAATAAAAACTTCTTAAAACTTCTGATATAAGGCTGATATTCTTTGTAATAATGCTTTGAACAGAACATGGGACTCCATTCATCAAATACATCCTCCATCAGGTGGAGCTCTAACAAATAATGAAGTTTCATGGGCTTCCATCTCACTGGAGATTTAGAACCTGACATTTGCAGAAATTGATTTATGTGACTGAAAGGAGACATGGTGTAAGATCAGGAAAACATCAATACCAGACTGATTTCATTTAAAAAAAAAACACAGCTAAGCACGTGGCTACAGAAGTTAGTGTGTTTTATCTGAATAATGATTGAATAGTATGGCAGAGAATAATAGTTTTTCCCACCTAATATACATATGAACCTAATGAAATTAACCACTGTAATGCAGTGGTTAAGGGATTCAACTAGGATTAGTGTTCAGTCCGAACCATAGAAACTCACAGGGTGATTTTGATCTTGTTATCCTGTCAGTTTAAAGCAGGGGTCTCCAACCTTGGCAACTTTAACTTTAACTTGTGGACTTCAACTCCCAGAATTCTCGGAGTTGAAGTCCACAAGTCTTAAAGTTGCCAAGGTTGGAGACCCCTGCTTTAAAGCCTGTCTGGCCTTCAGGCATGCATATGAAAGGCTAAAATAAGTTGATTTGTCCTCCACTATATTGTGTGAACATACTGTATAGCTGTACATTTGTCAATAGTGTTATGTCAACATATTTTTGAACTTTGTGCTGTGTCAAACTCTGGGGTAATTGTCTCAAGCTAAAAGTAATTAATTGTTTCAGATCAAATCACAGAATCTTGTTTAGCAAGATTTATTAAAGTAACAAAAATTGGGTTATGGGTTGCAAGAATTTCACCAAATAAATATCTAAAATGTACAATTACTTTAACTCCTAATACATAAATACTTCAAATGACTTTACTGTGAACTTTGTGAAAAGACAGTTTTTACATTGACCACTGATGAGCATGGAGGTATCTGTTTGCAAAATTGTCTCCTGAATCTGTCTCCTGGGTAACCAATCCCTATATCTGTCTTGAAAGGAGTAATTATCCCTTGGAATCAATATGGCAGACAACAACTGATTCCTTAAAAGAACAAGAGGCTCAGCTAACCTGACTGTACAGTAAACAAGATGAAACATACTGCACTTAATGAAGTAGGAACATAAAACGACAATGATTGTATAATTGTAATTGTATAAATGGAGCCGGGATATCTCAGGCAATAGAGAAGCCTGTTATTAGAACACAGAGCCTGCAATTACTGCAGGTTCGAGCCCGGCCCAAGGTTGACTCAGCCTTCCATCCTTTATAAGGTAGGTAAAATGAGGACCCAGATTGTTGGGTGGGCAATAAGTTGACTTTGTAAAAAATATACAAATAGAATGAGACTATTGCCTTATACATTGTAAGCCGCCCTGAGTCTTCGGAGAAGGGCGGGGTATAAATGTAAACAAAAAATAAAATAAAAAAATTCTAGAGTTCTCAAGTTCAAGAAACCTGAGTTTAGTCAGATACTATGGAATCTCATCTGTAATCAGATACTGTGAAAAACACTTTCAATCAATCCTACACCAGTAAACTGTCAGAAAAATCAGAGGAGTAAACACTATACACAATCTTCAGTCTTTGGATAGGTGACCAAGGAAGAATATAGACAGGTAGCCTGAGATTTTAGAATCTGCAATTTGGCACCGTTAACTTTCAGAATGATTTAATGTTAGTGAAGGATGCTAAAAAACTAATATTTATATATACTCAAAATTTAATTTAATCAGAATAGAGCTAGAAGGGTGCCCAACCTGTGGGTTGCGCCCAGTGGTGAGATTCAAGTAATGTAACAACCGGTTTGCCCAGGGTCCGGTTGGCCATCGTGGGAGGCATGGCCCATCTCCATCCTCCAGCTCCGCCACACATGAAGCACAAGCCTCCCGTGATGGCCAACCTGACCCTGGGCAAACTGGTTGTTAAATTATGCCCCCCCCCTTCAAAGTGGATCCTGGGTGCTGCGCTGCAATGGAGAAATGGGAAATAGAGTGGCTGGCAAGAGGGAAGGAGGAGGAGCAGGGAAAAGAAAGAGGGAAAGTGGCCTCTTTCCCTTACACTGGCTGCTCCGTTGTCCATTTCTCCATTGCAGTGCTGCACTGAAAAGCTTGTCCCATCACCCACCACCACACAGATGCCCTCGCTTCCCCCAAGAAAGTTGGTCAAAGAAAGAGGATTCCATCATGTTCTGAATGCTGTAATTAAACCATGGCTTCCTAAGATGCCATTTCTGTCACTGGATAAAGCGAGGAGGGTGACTCAAAGCAGCGAGCACCTCCAGCCCCAACAAAGTGAAAGAAGAAATGCAAGAGCAATGCCTGCCTGCACCTCTTTTCCGCCCCCGAACAGTGCACTTCTCTTGAAGGCCTCTGGTTTGATGTGACTACCCGCTCTGCCTCTTTCCGTGGTGCCCCTCCCATGTCCGCGTTCCGGTCAGCATCTTTTTCAAATTCGTGGAGGATGGCAGGCAGCTCCCAGCCTGCATGGACTGTGGCACCGAGGGAGCCCAGAGACATACAGAGAGAGGGATGAATAGGTAACTGTGTGAGTGGCTGACAGTTGGGTTCCAATATCGGAGAGGGCGGGAAAGGGAAGCGGCCGGGCTGCCACTGTCTTTCATTGGAACACATGGAGTGAGACAGGGCTTCTCTTGTTGTCTCTTCTCTATCCCTTATCAGGCATGGCAGGTGACCATCTCCACCCCTTGTCTACCCTCACTTCATCCGGTTTGCTGAAATCCAGAAAAAATTAGCTACCAGTTCTACCGAACCAGTGCAAACCAGCTGAACTACCACCACTGGCTGTGCCCCACTAATGGACTGTGAAGTGATTGCAACTAGGCCATGGAAACACATGCATCCTCACTTACATGAGCAACGGACAAGTACATGTGCCACTTTCCATTTCCGTGAGTGGCATGCACGCACGCACGCTGCTCACTCAAATGGAACTACATGTGCATGTATGCGCTTGCTGGCCATTCGAATGAAACTATCTCCTCTCCTCCCCTCTGGTCTGCAAAACTAGAAATGTTCAGGAACTCTGTTCTAGTCCAACCTCCTGCTCAAACAGGACACCCTATAACATTTCAGATAGGTGGCTGTGCAGAGTTTTCTTAAAAACCTCCAGTGATGAAGCACCTACAACTTTTGAAGGCAAACTGTTCTACTGGTTAATTATCCTCACTGTTAGGAAGCTGCTCCTTAATTCCAGATTGCTTCTTTCCTTGATTATTTTCCACCCATCGTTTCTTGTCTTACCGTCTGGTGTTTTGGAAAATAAATTGACATCCTCTTCTTTGTTACAGCCCCTCAAATACTGGAATACTGCTATCATCTTAGTTGCTCTTCTTTGCCCTTTTTCCAAAGTCTCAACATCTTTTTTTATAATATGATGAGCAAAACTAGATGCAATATTCCAGATATGGACTTACTAAGGATTTATAAAATGGTATTAATATTTCATGTGATTTTGATTCTATGTCTCTGTTTATACAAGTAAGCTTGTATTAGCTTTTTTGGTGGCTGCTGCACACTGCTGGCTCATGTTTAAGGGTTCATCCACTAGGACTCCAAGGTCCCTCTCATAGTTACTATTTTTGAGCCAGATTTTTGCCTAATCTGTATTTGTACTTTTGGTTGTTCCTGCCTAGGTGTAAAACTGCTTTTCTCCACATTAAATTTCATATTGTTGGATAGGGCCCATTGTTCAAGTCTGTCAAGATTTTTTTGGATCCTGTGCTTGTCTTCTGGGGTATTGGCTATTCCTGCCAGCTTAGTGTCATTTGCAGATTTGATGAGTTCCCTTTCTATTCCTTCATCTAAATCATTTATGAAAATATTGAAGAGTACTGGGCCTAAGAAGAAAATTAAAGGCTCAGGATTAAAGTTTGAGTTTGATAGAAACATAAGATGAGAGCTTAAATTCTCAGTGACCAGCACAATAAATTACATCTCGGGATATTAAAGAAACTTGTTGACTATCCACATGAGCCTTTATATATTATTTTTGAGATGTCCTCGAGAATAGGGGAATTTCCAGATTCCCGAAGAAGAACAAACACTAGAATAAAAGGAAGTAGAAAAAAAACTATACCAGTTGTTTAGTGAAGACAAGCATAGAGCTCTTGCTATCAAACATCAGAATGACTGAAATATTTTGGCTTAGTCTTCTTGAAGAAGAGATAGTTCCACCAGGCAATTGTGAGGAACAGAATGAAGGGACAGGATTGAAGACTGAAGCCAATAAAAACATAATCACAAACATTCAAATATTATTTTGAATGTGTTTAAATGTCAGGGCCAGATAAATTGCTTCCTAAAGTACCAAAGGAACTAATCTAATCAATACTTAATTTATTATGCTAGAAAAACTAAAAAATAGAAGTGTCAAATGTTTAGAGGACAACAGTTGTTTTTGCCTTCTGAAAAAGCTAAAAGGAGGTTCTGAGCTACTATAAATCAGTTAGTTTGACAATGACACATAGAAAGATTCTATGCTATGAGATGGCTGATCTTTAAGCATCTTGAGAACAATGCTTGAAAACAGTGTCTACTGGAAGTCAATACAGATTTGTCTGATCTTTCCAGATTTTTCCCTTCCTCAGATTTTGATTGAACTTAGCAGATTGTTAAATCATATAGCCATAGTAAATCTTGATTTCCTTGTAACATTTGATGCAATATTGTATGACACCATTGTATAACCAGAAAGCTCATTAAGTGCAGGATGGTAAAGGCAGAGCCAATAATTTCTTCAAATTACTTCTGGTGATTACATAGAATGCCAATGTTGTTTTCTTGGCAACAGTATAGAAGGAAGTTTGCCATTACCTTCTTTCAGGATTTTTTAAACTTTCCAATTTAGTCTATATAACTGAGATTTCCTGATGGTTTTGCATCCAAATTGTCCCTTTCCATACACGCACACACAGCATGAGCATGATTAATTGTGTTTATTTCACACAATCCACACCATAGTCATTCCCCAGGCCCCAACTCTGCATGTGCAGTCCTTAGAGTCAGTTCCAAGTGATGTCACTGAAAAATGCTGAGTGGACATAGTGAAAACAACAGGGGCAAGACAAGCTGCAATCTCTCCCATCCCTAATGCATGGGGGCAATGCTACCATAGCAAGGTGAACTAAGAACTCCAGGCAAGATGACAGCAAGGTAAATTGAAGGACTTCAGGCATGATGACAGCAAGATGAAGTAATGAACTCCCAGCAGGATGACAGCAGCTGCTGATTGCAAGGCCCAATAAAAGCAACCACAACTCTCTGGATCCAGGCACAGTGAAGGCAATTTGACTTCAATGTGTTCAAGGCTGACAAAGGCAATATGGCTCCTGTATGGTTCAAGGCATGACAAAGGCAATTTGATTTCAATGGGTACAAGGCATGACAATGGCAACACAGTCTCAATGAGTTCAAAGCAATAAACCAAGAGCATCCATGAATCAATGGATTATGAATGGTTGTTTCCAATAACCACTGGGTTCTGAGCCCTGAGGTAAATAGGCACTGACTGGTTGCCCTTTATTAGGAGGGGCAAAGTTGCCTCTTCGCACATAGCGTCGCCAATCTCCATTGTGATTCCCTTTGTTCAGCTCTGTGCAACCTGGGATTGGGCAGTGACAATTCCTACTCTTATGCATGACTGGCTGCAGCTGTACTTCTCTGGCCTGCACAGCTGGCTGTTCATACGGCTCCTCTCTCTTGGATTCCCCCAACATTCCTGGCACAGCTTCTTAACCATTTGATTTTGTCATAGAACCTTACATGTGTTGTGACCCAGGCAGAAGCAGGTAGTAGAAAACGCGATCAGTTCAAAAACAAACAGACTTTATTAGAACAACTGAGAATTAACTCATTCTCAGCGTAGTCCAAACTAAATCAAAGCAAATTCTTCCCAACACAATTCCTCAGTCTTACAACCAACCTTGGTCTAATTAGGAAAACTGCCAAAGGCTTTTCTTGGCAAAAGTTCAAAAGCAGAAGACGTCGACAAGAAATAAATGCAGCAAGACAAAGAGCAAGGCTATCAATGTTTTCTGACAAAGAGCCCAAACGCCGTTGCTGGTTTTTAAGCCTTATGGGATGGACCAATCATCTCTTGGCCCTACTCTCGAGTCGTCCTCTTTGCTTTAGCTGCTTTGGCTTCTGGCAGCTCTTCTCATGCGTGCATTAGGAACAGGCTCCTCCTGTTCCTCTGCCTCACTACTGTCAGCCTCTGGAGGCTCCGGAGTCTGCACATCACTCCTAGATGGCCCTGGCCCCACCTCTGCCTCCAATGCAGAGCCCTCATTTGGGCCTTTCCCAGTCTCCAGGACTGGTCCATGTTCTTCCTTAGCCTCATTGCTGTCCAGTTCCGCTGCCAGCTCCGCAGGCTGCTGGCGGACCACAACAGCATGTTCCCCTGGTGCTCCCCATAGCTCTTCTCAGATGTCCCTGGAGATGGTTCTTCCTCATCATTCAAGCGAATGACCAAGGAAGCCATCACACTAATATTGACCCTACTTAGCTTTTCTAAGATCAGCCAAGAACAGTTATGAAGGGTGGCATAATAATTAAGTAAAAACATAACTGACTCAAAATCACACTGAAAGCTTGTTCATTAACAGTTCCTCATCCAACTGGAATAAAGTGTTAAGTGGAGTGTCACAAGAGACAATCCTTAGGCCTGAACTCTTCAGTATTTTTATTAATAATTCAGATGAAGAAGTGCAGATAATGTTTACCAAAACTGAATGAAGCAACAGATTTCTTGGAAAACAGAAATAAAATTACCTCAGTAAGTTATAGAAACAGGTTGAAAAGCAGAATGAAATGTAACAAAGACAATTTCAGAGTACTTCACTATAGAACAGAGTTTAAGTACACAGATTTAAGTTAGGATATCTTGCTTGGTAACAGGATTTGAAAAAGACTGCATAAATAGAAGTATATTTCCTACATCAACAGAAATTAAACTTAACAAATTATTTTGTTTGTTTATACTGTTTTTAATAATTTGGCTATAGAATAAGTTTTTTAATCGTCGTTTTAATCTGTATTTATATGTATTTTAACTGCCTGTGAACCGCCCTGAGTCCTTAGGGAGATAGGGCGGTATATAAATATGAAAAATAAAATAAATTAAATTAAATTAAATTAAATTAAATTAAATTAAACAGAAATTAAATTAAAGAAATCAAACTGCCCAAGGAGCTACTGATCCAGTTCTACAGAGGAATTATTGAGTCTGTCATTTGCACCTCTATAACTGTCTGGTTTGGTTCTGCAACCCAACAAGAAAGACACAGACTTCAGAGGATAATTAGAACTGCAGAAAAATAATTGCTACCAACCTGCCTTCCATTGAAGACCTGTATACTGCACGAATCAAGAAGAGGGCTGTGAAAATATTTACAGATCCCTCACATCCTGGACATAAACTGTTTCAACACCTACCATCAAAACGACGCTATACAGCATTGCACACCAGAACAACTAGACACAAGAACGGTTTTTTCCCAAAGGCCATCACTCTGCTAAACAAATAATTCCCTCAACAATGTCAAACTATTTACTAAATCTACACTACTATTAATCTTCTCGTTTTCATCACCAATCTCTTTCCACTTATGACTGTATGACTATAACTTTTTGTTGCTATCATTAATGGTTAAATTGCAACCTATGACCATCATTTGTGTTGTAAATGTTGTACCTTTGATAAAGGTTTTTTTTTCTTTTTCTTTTTCTTTTCTTTTATGTACACTGAGAGCATATGCACCAAAACAAATTCATTGTGTGTCCAATCACACTTGCCAATAAATTCTATTCTATTCTACATAAGGGAGACTCTGCCCTGACTTTTGGCACCATACTTTATTTATTTATTTTATTTTATTTTATTTTGCCACAACAGCATACGCAAACATTGACATAAAACAACAACATATATATAAGCAAAAAAACCAACCATATATATAAGCAAAAGTATGCAATAACTATATTAATTTGATATAAAGAAAGGGAACAATAGGACAGGAACGGTAGGCGCTTTTGTGCTCTTATGCATGCCCCTTACAGAGACTAATCACTGAAACAAACTAACAAATAAAAAATATTGCATAAACCGGACCATTAAGGAAACTTCCTAGGTCCTATAATTCAGAATAGAAAAGTATATCAACAAATAACATAGTATGTACAGAATATGTGCATGGGAGCATTGTGGATAGGTACATTTGCATATACTTTCACTATGATAATAGTTCATTGGAATGATGTATGCTCTTCACAAAACAAAAATAAGCCCTGTGATATGATCATCATAAATAGGTCTTTTGGCAACTTTAGAATTAAAACTACTAATACATTTCAGTGTAGCGTGCAATAAATTTACTAATCTTGTTTGCTGCACTTTGTTCATTTCAGCAGCAGTTAAACGCAGATGCCTTTCTATGGCATAGGAATCCAGGACTACGACTTAAACTTGCTAAACTGTAAAATGGGACTGGACCTTCCATTATCTGCTCCAGTGCTTCTAGCATATAATTCAGTTAAAGCTGATAAGCTTTCAGATTCAGGAGCAGCTAGCTGCAGTTAGAAACAAATAAGTCTGTTTGATAGCTCAGAAATAAGCCTTAATTAGGTACTTCCTTATGGGACTATTACGGAAACACTCCGGATGGCATCTCAGCAGGAACATTTTTTCATTAGTATCACCTACTTGCTTTGATAAACAACAGATCAGAGACTAAAAAATGGTGGTAAGTTTGTCACAATTCCTTATATTAAAGACAATGAAATGATATTTTCAAAAGTATGTTAAAATTGACAAATCTGTACAATCGGAACCTGGCATTATTACTTTTTCCATTCATAGCTGTACTGTGAGTTATATGTATATGTAGGTCAATATATATATTCTCCCCTTACTAGAGAGATTGCCAGGGAGGACAGACGACTTTTATGTAGGCTTTCTCCTCAAACCCGGCTACCACGCATGCAGTGGCAAAATTGTGTGTCGCTACAATGTCCACAAAAAAAAAAAAATGGTTACAGAATTATTAATGTCAACTTGTGCCAATTTTTTGGAGATACCTATAACATTTTGGAAAAATATGTTTACTCACCTACTTATCGGCTCTCCACTCATGTAAATTAGGGAGTGACCCTAATGGTTTGAGATCATGTATTTTCATAACAGGGATGTTATTATTCACAATTAATGTCAGTATTATTTTAATTTATTGTATGTCTATTGCTGGTCGATGACCGTAATAAAGTTTATATTCTATTTATTCTATTCTATTCTATTTCACTTATAGCAATATTTATACGGGAATGAATTCCCTCCGTATATTGGGAAATCCTGATAAAAATAGGAAAGCAAAGACAGAAGGAAAACAGAAAGAGGGGAACAATGGAATAGATAGAGGAATGGATAAATAGGATTGTGTGAAGAATGTAATTAAAAAATGTCCAGATGGAGACAATGTTGGCGGAATCAAACTCTGCCTTTTTAAAAGAGTGTTATGTCTGCAATGCACATAAAAAAACAAGCTTTGTTTGCACCATCTTGATATTTTCACCAAACCCTGCAGATATCCCTGGAGCAGGATAAGACTTTATTGCTCCATCACCCTGGCTAATTTGAAGAATGCTATGAGAATGGCAGACAACATCAGCTTCAATTTAAAAACCAGCCCTGGCACATTTAGACTTTTTTCCCCTTCTCCAAGCATATTTCCTCCTTACTTAAATAAAATTCAGAACACAAAACTTTTTGTACTTTTTCATACATTTTAGGATGGAATTCTTCATTTAGTTGTTTACTTATGCACCAAAAATTCTGCCATTATGTGTTACTGAAGCATTACTTCCACATGATCCATCAAGCATATATAAAGATTGTAGCTTAATATCTTATTAATAGTATAGAAATAAATGTATCGCAGAACTTGCCCAATATGTAACAGCTGATAAGGAACTGGAGGCATATCAGAGAGCAGCTTTGATTTCTTTATTTACTGGCAGGAAAACAATGTAAACTAACCTTATTCCGAATGTTGCATCAGATAGCATTATAGTGCCATCTAGAGGAATATAATATATATTTAGAAAAGCTGATATCACCTAACAAGTTAGATTACAAATTTGGGTAGAAAAATCAAATGTAATGTATATTGAAATGTAATGGGAATTTTATATAATCCAAAATATAGGTTATTGCTATTTAATTGCTGTTAATATTTATGTAAAATTCAGCAGTGAATTTGAGTATAGATACCTTATGTAACATCTGTAGTGAAACAGGAAGCCATTGTTCCTGGCTATCACCAAATAAATAAGTGAACTAATA
Source organism: Ahaetulla prasina (assembly GCF_028640845.1). Taxonomy (NCBI): domain Eukaryota; kingdom Metazoa; phylum Chordata; class Lepidosauria; order Squamata; family Colubridae; genus Ahaetulla; species Ahaetulla prasina. Next base: position 37,687,903 of record NC_080543.1, on the reverse strand, counting down.
AGTTTTTAAATTAATAAACTACTTCTTCTTTGCATTTTTTTCTATAAGATTGAAATCTTTAAGTCTATACTAAAGTGGCTTGGTTCTCAGCATGGTTCTCTTTCTGGGTACCACTGCCATCACTTCAGATAACAGGCTTCCTTTAGTACCCAAAAACATTAGTGACATTTTTTTCTCCCCAAAACTTAAAGCAAAACTCTGCACATTTGTTGTTTTAAAGTCTGCCCTCCCATGCGCAGTGAAGACCAAGCATAAAAAAGGAGGTCAGTAGGGAATGATTGACTGTGAGAAAGGTCTCACAATACATAAAGGAATTTACCTAGTCCACAGGTTGGATTTGGATTGATCAGAAGGCAACAATCTAGGAGATTGTGTATCTCTTTTGCCTGAAGCAATGTCACTCTTTGAGAACTACAAATGGTAAAAATGGTCCCTAGCTTAAAACCAAGGTCATTTGGTCTTGCTCTAGTTTAGCCTTAAGCATGTTTCTCCCCACACCTTTTCAGACTCCAGCTAGTAGAACAGGATATTATCAGAATACTGATGACTCTGTGTTGATGGATGGCCACACTCATTAGTTTCATTTAAATGCTACATAGTAAGGATGGGGAGAACACTGAGCTCTGTGGGACCATACAAAGCAAGGATCTTGAGCTGGATCCATCTTACCCTACCTTCTGACCGGAACCAGTTCCAGGGATTTGTAAATCAATGCACTTTTCTCCACCTCACCTTCTGAAGATGGTCCAAATGGATACCATGCTAACTGGTAATGAATATTGCTGAGAGATCCAGCAAAACAAAGAAAGTCAAATCACTCTTACCCCATCCACAAGCATAATCAATACTGTCTTAGTGCTGTATCCAGGCCATAAACCCAAATGAAAAGAATGCAAATAATTATTTTCTCCAGACCTTTGAATTTTGTTGCACCTTCAATCTCTAAAAGGAAAAGAGAAACAGGTTGAAAATTACCCAAGATTCCTGGGTCCATTGATAGTTTACTGAGGGGTAGAACAATGTTTTCTCTAGAGCTGCCAGGATAATTTTGTCACTTGAGAAAAAATTAACCATTGCTTGAACCCTCACAGAAGACCTTGAGTGATTGAGGTACAAGGATCTAATTCACAGGTAGCATGACTGACATTCTAAAGATGCCATCTACTAGACTGAGATTCACATATGTAACATTTTGGACTACTTTTTGCCCTTCAAAAGGCAAATAGTGACAAAAGGAATCTAGTTGAGCATGCTTTTTTAAATGCATAATTGTAGAATAGAATAGAATAGAATAGAATAGAATAGAATAGAATAGAATAGAATAGAATAGAATAGAATAGAATAGAATTTTATTGGCCAAGTGTGATTGGACACACAAGGAATTTGTCTTGGTACATGTGCTTTCAGTGTACATAAAAGAAAAGATACGTTCATCAAGGTACAACATCATACAACATGTATGTCTGCATACAGATTTTGATAAATTCAACATAATATAATATAATATAACAACAGAGTTGGAAGGGACCTTGGAGGCCTTCTAGTCCAACCCCCTGCCCAGGCAGGAAACCCTACACCATCTCAGTCAATGCTCCAACATTTTTTTTAAAAATTTCCAGTGTTGGAGCATTCACAACTTCTGCAGGCAAGTCGTTCCACTTATTAATTGTTCTGTCAGGAAATTTCTTCTTAGTTCTAAGTTGCTTCTTTCCTTGATCAGTTTCCACCCATTGCTTCTTGTTCTACCCTCAGATGCTTTGGAGAACAGCCCGACTCCCTCTTCTTTGTGATAACCCCTGAGATATTGGAACACTGCTATCATGTCTCCCCTAGTCCTTCTTTTTATTAAACTAGACATACCCAGTTCCTGCAACCGTTCTTCATATGTTTTAGCCTCCAGTCCCCTAATCATCTTTGTTGCTCTTCTCTGCACTCTTTCTAGAGTCTGAACATCTTTTTTACATCGTGGCGACCAAAACTGGATGCAATATTCCAAGTGTGGCCTTACCAAGGCATTATAAAGTGGCACTAACACTTCACATGATCTTGATTCTATCCCTCTGTTTATGCAGCCCAGAACTGTGTTGGCTTTTTTAGCAGCTGCTGCACACTGCTGGCTCATATCTAAATGGTTATCCACTAGGACTCCAAGATCCCTCTCACAGGTACTACTATTGAGCAAGGTACCACATATACGGTACCTGTGCATTTTGGTTTTTTTGCCTAAATGTAGAACCTTACTTTTTTCACTGTTGAATTTCATTTTGTTAGATAGCACCCAATGTTCAAGTCTGTCAAGATCTTTCTGTAACTTGAGCCTATCTTCTGGAGTGTTGGCTATTCCTGCCAGCTGGGTGTCATCTGCAAATTTGATGAGTTCCCCATCTATCCCCTCGTCCAAGTCATTGATGAAGATGTTGAAGAGTACTGGGCCTAAAACAGAGCCTTGGGGTACTCCACTGCATACTTCCCTCCATGTGGATGTAGTTCCGTTGACATCTTTGAAAGCATTTACAGATTTAGACTCAAAAATTTAATTTTTATTCAGTTTAGCTCTGTTTTTGTTCTTCCTGTCACACTAAGTATGGAAGAAGATGAAAGCATTTTCCTATTTGACTAGAAACGTATTTATTCAAGCACACAATAAGTCAGCCCACACACACTATCTGAGCATGTGATCAGAATAACATTCTTGCCTTCTCATATGTTGTAAGATGGCATATTTGATAAAATTCTAACCTTGCAAAAAGAAATATAGTATGCTAATATAATCTAAAAATCTACATTAATCCATTGCTTTGGATATATAGTTTCTAGAAGCAGATGGCTGGCTACTGCTGGATAATGGTTTCTGCTTAGAAGTACCAAGTATAATCCTTGCTATTTTCTGTTAAACGAAGCAGCAGCAATAGCTGTCAGAGCAGTATAAGGCCATTGATCAGATCCAGTTTAAGGCAGTTACTGAATTTCAAGGATGAAAGATTAGCTAGTTCTCACATTCTGCTACATTTATAGTTTTTGTGCAGGAAAGAGTATAGTGACCAGACGTCCCGCTTTTGGAGGGACAGCCCTGCTTTTTAATAATTTGTCCCGTGTCCCACGGCAATTCCAAAAAGTCCCAATTTTTTTTGTTTCACTCCCATTCTGAAAATGGGAAGCGGCAACGCAAGAGGAGGAGGCGGAGAAGGGGGAGTGGCAGAGAAGGGGGCGTGAGAAGGAGGAGAGACGCCGCTTGACTTCACCCGAGAGGAAGAGAAGAGCCGAGAGGAGAGCCGAGCCTGCCTGGAAGAGCCGAGAGGAGAGCCAAGCCTGCCTGGAAGAGCAGAGAAGCAGCAGCCGCTCCTCCTCCTTCAGGCAGATGGCAAGACTCAGCACGCCTGCGCAGCCCCCCCCCCCCCATCAATGGTGTCCTGCTTTGCCATCGCTGAAATCTGGTCACTTTAGGAAAGAGGCAAGCAAGCCAATTCTACTTGTTATACCTAAATTTCAGAAGTAGAAAACAAGTATGTAGTAGTTTCTACATGACAGTATAGCAGGTCACAACTCAGCACTATCACTTCAAAATCTTCGGTGCTGAAAAAGAATCAGCCATAGACTATCTTGAACATTCCCTATTTTCCTCTTGCAGCTGTTCTCCTATACTAATATCAAGGGTACTGAGAGCAAGGAGGAGCTTCAGAGGAGCTTGGGCTTCATTATATAAAACCTGATTATCACATGGAAATCTTCTAAACTTTTGAACTAAAGAATATAGCTCTCCATGCCAGCCCAAACAATTTGTTCATTTTGTCAATTTTGTCCCTGTCTTATATTTTTCTTTGTGGGGTCTGAGATGCCACAAACAATCTTAAAAGGTCACCATTCATTCTCTCAAAAAGGCCAAAACTGAGATTGGTGACAGGCTTTATATCATTAAGAACAAAGATACTCCAGCCATGCCTTCTGACAAAAGGACTTCAAGCTATCTAACTCTATAAATCATAAACATTTTCTTTTTCTGTTTCCTTTTACAGAAAGTGCTTGATATTTGGGAGAGGAGCAGGGAAAGGCAAGTGATTCTTTGAGTGGCACTTTGTCTGACAAAAGATCATAAACAAGCCTCTAGCAGCACTTCCTGAGCCAAGCAAGGCAATTTGTTGAATCATTTCAGCATAAAAAATTGATGTGACAGGCCCTGCTTTTTCACCAGGCAGAAAAATAACTCATTGCTTCAGCTTCATGCAGGTGCCCAGTATGGAGTAAAACAGACATGGATGAACTCTGAGAACTTAATCAGGCACCCAGAGGGATTCAGGAAATCATACAACAAAGATGTTGATAGATCATGTGTCGAAATGACCTAATAATTACTTTAACAGATGAGAAGGGTTTTTTCCCCCCAAGGCAAAACTACTTATCATTTAAAAAAAAAATGTCAGCAGAATTCTCAAAGCTTCAAAAACATAGATGTTAGACTGCTTTCAGTTGCTCCTGGAAAAATGTTGGAACATATATAAACATTGTGCTCAAATGTATTTCTCTATATCACAGAGCAAGTAGTTAGTCCTTCTATTGTAAGATTTTCTTTCGTTTCACTCTGGCTGTTTGGACATTTTAAAAATGGCTTTACTGAAATGAGCCCAACAGAAATACAAAACGTTCAGGGATTTTAGCAAACCAGAATGAAAAGTCTCTTCTGATATATCATATTATCTCAGAATGTTGCACTGCTTACTTTGTTTTCCCTTGTTACTTTGTTAAGCTGCTTCATGATTTGCCTTTTTAAGAGCCATACATTAATAATACCAATATTAATTCTAATGTATAATCAATACATTCCATTTTGATCCTAGGTCCACTAAGATATGTGTTCACTCCTTAATGTCGAGAACATTATGTATCAAGGATAGTTGAAACCTTGTTCACCAGAAAGATAAGCAAACCTTCATTTGAAATATACATTAACATTTCAGTACAATTTACCGTTACAATAACAGACACACAAAGAATCTAAAAAATAAGCACAGCAGGAGAAAAAATAAATTCTAAGGTTAAAAGCTTTAGAAAGAAAAATCTTTTGTTTGGCATCTAAAAGACATTAGTATGGGCACCAGGTAAGCCTTTAGAAAATGGTCTGCCTCTATTATTATTCACCTCAACCCAATTTTGCTAGAAATATAGTGAGCCCTCCTTCACCTGAGGAAATCAGGGCAGCTTACAAAAGCTTACACTAATGCTAAACTTACAAAGCATCACATTAAAAAACTAAAAAAAGGAAACTAAATAAACCCACGTAATATTTCAAAATACATATGCAAATAAGTAAGTTTTATCCCAGGGTGCTAAAATGACTCAATCTTTCAGAGAAGTACTTTCTCAAGTAAGGTACTGCCAGAACAAGAAAAATGGCTTTCTTTTGAGTTTTCAAATAAGGAGCTTTTTCTGACAAACGAACTCAAGGAAGAATATTCTTTAATGATCTCAAGACATGCGATCGGACAAGTGACCTTTTTTGTATTTGAATCCAAAGCCACTAGCTAGTAATTATGTTATTTTAAAGGAAGTTTGTAGGGGAGAACCTGTACAAAGGAAAACACCATCAATCTTCAAACAACAGCTTGTTTATTTAGCAAGCAATTTCTCTTCATTCTCTAAATACCTGCTGTGTTAGAGTACGAATAAATATATAAGCAAAAAGTAGTAATCAATATGCAGTAGTAGTTATAATAAAACTACAATAAAATCAACCTGAAATGCAGCCCAAAGAATAAAGCCTATAGTTAAAGATGTCTTTAAATATTTTAAAGTATTTAAAGTAAACACAAGGACTTGTTTAACGCCTCGTGAAAAATGTAGATCGGTATGTTCCCTGCCAGAGAAAAAGAAAATCAAGGTTACAGAACTTAATCTATAGTTTTCCAAGTATCCTACTGATCACTTTTGACTTCAACACAGATTTTACCATATTTGCTTGGCTATTTTGCTCATGGGGACAGAACTCTATAATCACAATTTGGTCTTCATTCAAATTAGCCTGAACAACCCCTCCCTGAATCTTAGTATATCTAAATCAGTGTCAAACTGGTGGCCCATAGGCCAGATCCATCATACACAGGCCACGCCAATCCCAGCTCCGCGAAGGGAAAAAAACATCATGAAACATCACATGATGGCAACGTGATGCCACAAGTTTGACATCTGTAGTCTAAATAGCAATAGCAATAGTGCTTAGAATTATATACTGCTTTACAGTGCTTTACATCCCTCTAAGCTGTTTACAGAGTCAGCATATTGCTCCCAATAACTTGGGTCCTCATTTTATCCACCTGGGAAAGATGGAAGGCTGAGTCAACCTTGAGCCTGGTGAGATTTGAATTGCCTAATTGCAGGCACCTGGGAGTGGCTCTAAATCCATGATCCTTGGACTTTATAGCTTGACACTTATATGTCCTGGAAATTGAGCTTGAGCCTTGGCTGAAATGTCTTCAGATAAGTTTCCTTTGATGGTCACTTGGCTCCAGACTGTTCTTAAAAGCCAAGATGAGAGAGAAGCAGTAATTCAAAGTTTTCTCTAAATACAATACATTTTCTTTTACCACCTAGAAACAAACAACCTACTCTCTAATAAACAATTTGGTTTCAGAAAAAAAATATCCTGTAATTTACAACTTCTTCACTGCAAAAACATATGGACTACAAATCTTGATCAGGGCAAGGCAATAGATGCAATTTACATAGACTTCTGTAAAGCTTTTGGACTCAGTGGTACTGAGTGGTACATGACAAACTTCTTCTAAAACTAAAATCCTACGGCATCTCCGGACCCCTCCATAATTGGATAACTGCGTTCCTGTCAAACAGGCAACAAGTGGTCAAAATAGGCAGTGCCCTATCAAAGATTAAGATTATTAAGAAAATGTTGGATAACCATCTGATTGAGATGGTGTAGGGTTTCCTGCCTGGGCAGGGGGTTGGACTAGAAGGCCTCCAAGGTCCCTTCCAACTCTGTTGTTATGTTATGTTAAATCCTGCTCCTGTCAATAGCGGTGTCCCCCAAAGCATTCTAGGACCAACACTCTTCATATTATACATTAACGACCTATGTGACCATATTATAAGTAATTGTGTTCTCTTCGCCAATGATGTTAAACTATTTAACACTACCAACAATGCAGCTACCCTTCAAAAAGACCTTGACTTTGTGTCGGAATGGTCAAAAATTTGGCAAGTCCAAATCTCAACCAACAAATGCTCTGTCTTACACATTGGAAAAAAGAATCAGAACACTAAATACAAGCTTGATGGACATGACCTAGTAGATGACCCTCACTCCATCAAAGACCTTGGAGTTTTCATATAAAATGATCTAAGTGCCAAAGCCCACTTCAACTACATCGCCAAAAAGGCTTTAAGAGTTGTAAACCTAATCTTGCATAGTTTCTTCTCCAGAAAGATTACACTACTACCAGAGCATACAAAACATTTGCTAGACCAATTCTCAAATACAGCTCGCCCGTCTGGAACCCACACCTCATTTTGGACATTAATACAATTGAGCGTGTCCAGAAATATTTTTCAAGAGGAGTTCTCCACTCCTCTGATCACAACAAAATACCTTATGCCACCAGACTTGAAATCCTGGGTTTAGAAAATTTAGAACTCGCCGCCTTCGGCATGACCTGAGTATAACTCATAAAATCATCTGCTACAATGTACTTCCTGTCGAAGACTATTTCAGCTTCAACCACAACAATACACGAGCACACAATAGATTTAAATTTAAAGTAAACACAAGGACTTGTTTAATGCCTCGTGAAAAATGTAGATCGGTATGTTCCCTGCCAGAGAAAAAGAAAATCAAGGTTACAGAACTTAATCTATAGTTTTTCAAGTATCCTACTGATCACCTTTGACTTCAACACAGATTTTACCATATTTGCTTGGCTATTTTGCTCATGGGGACAGAACTCTATAATCACAATTTGGTCTTCATTCAAATTAGCCTGAACAACCCCTCCCTGAATCTTAGTATATCTAAATCAGTGTCAAACTGGTGGCCCACAGGCCAGATCCATCATACACAGGCCACGCCAATCCCAGCTCCGCGAAGGGAAAAAAACATCATGAAACATCACATGATGGCAACATGATGCCACAAGTTTGACATCTGTAGTCTAAATAGCAATAGCAATAGTGCTTAGAATTATATACCGCTTTACAGTGCTTTACATCCCTCTAAGCTGTTTACAGAGTCAGCATATTGCTCCCAATAACTTGGGTCCTCATTTTATCCACCTGGGAAAGATGGAAGGCTGAGTCAACCTTGAGCCTGGTGAGATTTGAATTGCCTAATTGCAGGCACCTGGGAGTGGCTCTAAATCCATGATCCTTGGACTTTATAGCTTGACACTTATATGTCCTGGAAATTGAGCTTGAGCCTTGGCTGAAATGTCTTCAGATAAGTTTCCTTCGATGGTCACTTGGCTCCAGACTGTTCTTAAAAGCCAAGATGAGAGAGAAGCAGTAATTCAAAGTTTTCTCTAAATACAATACATTTTCTTTTACCACCTAGAAACAAACAATCTACTCTCTAATAAACAATTTGGTTTCAGAAAAAAAATATCCTGTAATTTACAACTTCTTCACTGCAAAAACATATGGACTACAAATCTTGATCAGGGCAAGGCAATAGATGCAATTTACATAGACTTCTGTAAAGCTTTTGGACTCAGTGGTACTGAGTGGTACATGACAAACTTCTTCTAAAACTAAAATCCTACGGCATCTCCGGACCCCTCCATAATTGGATAACTGTGTTCCTGTCAAACAGGCAACAAGTGGTCAAAATAGGCAGTGCCCTATCAAAGATTAAGATTATTAAGAAAATGTTGGATAACCATCTGATTGAGATGGTGTAGGGTTTCCAGCCTGGGCAGGGGCTTGGACTAGAAGGCCTCCAAGGTCCCTTCCAACTCTGTTGTTATGTTATGTTATGTTAAATCCTGCTCCTGTCAATAGCGGTGTCCCCCAAAGCATTCTAGGACCAACACTCTTCATATTATACATTAACGACCTATGTGACCATATTATAAGTAATTGTGTTCTCTTCGCCAATGATGTTAAACTATTTAACACTACCAACAATGCAGCTACCCTTCAAAAAGACCTTGACTTTGTGTCGGAATGGTCAAAAATTTGGCAAGTCCAAATCTCAACCAACAAATGCTCTGTCTTACACATTGGAAAAAAGAATCAGAACACTAAATACAAGCTTGATGGACATGACCTAGTAGATGACCCTCACTCCGTCAAAGACCTTGGAGTTTTCATATAAAATGATCTAAGTGCCAAAGCCCACTTCAACTACATCGCCAAAAAGGCTTTAAGAGTTGTAAACCTAATCTTGCATAGTTTCTTCTCCAGAAAGATTACACTACTACCAGAGCATACAAAACATTTGCTAGACCAATTCTCAAATACAGCTCGCCCGTCTGGAACCCACACCTCATTTTGGACATTAATACAATTGAGCGTGTCCAGAAATATTTTTCAAGAGGAGTTCTCCACTCCTCTGATCACAACAAAATACCTTATGCCACCAGACTTGAAATCCTGGGTTTAGAAAATTTAGAACTCGCCGCCTTCGGCATGACCTGAGTATAACTCATAAAATCATCTGCTACAATGTACTTCCTGTCGAAGACTATTTCAGCTTCAACCACAACAATACACGAGCACACAATAGATTTAAATTTAAAGTGAACCGCTCCAATCTTGATTGTAGAAAATAAGACTTCAGTAACAGAGTTGTTAATGCCTGGAATGCATTACCTAACTCCGTGGTCTCTTCCCAAAATCCCCAAAGCTTTAACCAAAGACTATCTACTGTTGACCTCACCCCATTCCTAAGAGGTCTGGAAGGGGCATGCATAAGAGCACCAGGGTGCCTACCGTTCCTGTCCTAATGTTCCCTTTGGTTGTATCCAATTCGTATGGTTATTTCATGCTTATACTTATATATATCGTTGTGTTTGACAAATAAAAAAAAAACATACGGTAATTCATAGCCCATGGCTCTAGTGCCGTGATGGTGAACCTATGGCACGTGTGCCCAAAGTGACATGTGAAGCCATGTCGCCTGGCACGCATGGCCTTGCCTGTTTTCGTCTAGGTTTCTGGTGTGCATGCACACGTGACAATCAGCTGTCCTTTGCACGCACAGCAGTGCCAAAAATTGGTGGGCACATGCACACCAGCCAGCTGATTATCAGGTGCGCATGCGCGCCAGAATCCAGAAGTTTGTCTTGTTCAGAGCGCGATCCATTTGCGTGTGTGGCAATGCCAAAAACCGGTCTGATCGTCGGACACACATGCGCCCTAGAACCTGGAAGTTCTGCTTTTCCGGAGTGCAGCCTTGATGAGAGTTGTGTGCACGCGCGATGTTTTCACACAATCTTTTCAGCACTAGGTGCCAAAAAGGTTTGGCATTCCTGCTCTATTGTTATCAGTTAACTGGGTTATTATAGAATTCTTTATGGATAAAGGAAGTAAGACACATTCATATTTTCACAGACATAGAATAAGAGATGCATTGGTACGGAATTGGCAAGACATAAGGAAAAAACACTACATGAAAATTCCTGGCTGGTTATCCACTATGGAGGTGATGATCCATCCCAACACACTAGACATAAGTAAGATGCCAAGATACTCAGAAATATTAGACGAACAGGGAAAACACAAAAATATCCAGACATTAAAGGAACAGGGAATATCGATAGATTGGTGGCCGTATTTACAATTGCAATCCAGATGTAAGAAAGACATGGAAAAATTTGGAATTGATATGGAACCAAATCAATTAGACAAATTATTGATAGGCCCGGAAGGAAAATTAATATCTAAATTATACAAATACCTACTAGAGTTTGATAGAATGGAAGAGGTGGTGAAAGAACCGATGATTGCATGGGCAAAAAATATAGGGCACAATATAGATTTAGATAATTGGGAAATAATCTGGAATAAAAATTTAAAATTAACCAAATCTACTGCTTACAAAGAAAATCAATATAAAATGCTTTACTGCTGGCATCTAGTGCCAGCCAGGTTGGCCAAAATGTACCCAAATCTAAGTCTAAAGTGCTGGAAATGTAATCAACATCAAGATATCTTCTTTCATGCCTGGTGGATGTACCCCGAAGTGAAAAAGTACTGGGTTAAAATACAGGGATGGTTACAGGATATAACAAAATGCCAAATTGAACTGAACCCAGAAACATTTCTCAAACATTGGGAATGTTTAAGACAAAACTTGATAAAGAAACAAGATATTTGATTTTGCACATTCTAACAGCGGCAAGTATTGCATTCGTGCAATATTGGAAACTTAGTAATATACCACCAGAGAGTCTGATTATCCAAAAAGTATATGATTGTACAGAAATGGATAGGCTTACCATAGAATTACAAGAAAAAGAAGATTCAGAATACTATGCGGTCTGGGAAAATTGGTACACATGGACATTCAATAGAAAATAGAAAACAAAATATATATAAGGCTATTGATGATTAGATGTATATAATGTATATAGAAATTATATGGAAGGTAGATCCGAAATATACAGTAATGACACGGTTCTGTTGAATATGTACAATTGTTATGAAAAAAGAAAATCGTAATAAAAATATTTTTTTTAAAAAAATCTTTATTGGCCAAGTTAGACCCACAAGAAATTTATCTCCGGTACATAAGCTCTCAGCATACATACAATAGTGATATATCATTATCATAGTCATTGTAAAAATACATTCATCATAAAACATTAGATACAACACTTAGTGATAATCATGGATACTAAATAAGCAATCAACATAAATCATACTAGGATTCTAAGTAAATCATATAAATGATAAGATACAAGCAACAAAGTTATAGTCATAAGAAGATAAGGAAATAAGTAATAGGGAAGATGAGAATAATGATGGTAACACTGCCTTACTAGAGTGCTGGCATGGGGGGAAAATTGTCTTTGTGTCTAGTTGTTCTGATGTGCAGTGTCCTATAGCATTGCTTTGAGGGTAGACGTTGAAACAGTTTATGTCCAGGATGCAAGGGGTCTGTAGATATTTTCACAGCCCTCTTTCTGGCTCATGCATTATATAGGTCCTCAATGGAAGGCAGCTTGGTAGCAATTGTTTTTTCTGCAGTTCTAATTATCCATTGAAGTCTTTGTTTGTCTTGATTCGTTGCAGTGCCAAACCAGACAGTCATAGAAGTGCAGATGACAGACTCAGTAATTCCTCTGTAATTTACAACCAAACCAATAAATTACTGGAAATATGCTAATTGCCTTTTGCTTCTTGTTTCTTATTCTAGGGTTAAACAATGGGCTAAGAGCTCTTTGTCAAGGTCATTGCTACAGAATAAACGCTATAAGGTGGTCATTGGTAAAATTGGGCTATCTGAATAATATCCTCTGAAGCAGATGGTAATATTCTGATGATGCTAATTCAATGGTCTATTTTTATTTTAATTTATTTTAATTTGTTTGTTTGTTTGTTTTTCTATTGCTTAACCACCCATCTGCCTCAGAGGAAATAAAAATGTTTTTAATGGAGCAATTGGAATGAAAAGATGAAAATGAATGAGTATTTCTCCTTCTCCTACTTCAAATTACCACTGATAGGGACAGATTAATAAAGTATTTCTCTGCTTCTTTTTTTAAAGAAATGCTCTCATGTTATGTTTGTTACTTAAAATGAGAAAATACTGATCAAAACTATTTCTCTAGCTTTTCAAAATCATTCTTGCACCTAGGAATAATAGCATGATTTTAACTACATCATAATTTGAGCATAAATCATTGCCCGGTTGCTCTGTTGCAGAACCCACACAGAATCATTTCTGAAAGGTAGAATTGAATGACATTGCCTTTTGTTAATCCCTTACCTTCAAAATAATGTCAGGGTAAGCTTTTCTAGTCCACTTCCAAAGTATACATTTCCATGTTTGTATTGCCTTAAGTGCTTAAACCCATTTGTGAGAGAATGCTTCTATTTTTTGCAGGCTAAGCTAAAAATTCATTGGCTACTTTGTAAAGAAAGAATTGTACTTTCAACACAGCAAATGCTCACCATGAACTATATAATAAATTCCATTCTTTCCCAATAGCAGAATTAGAATAGCACTGTGACTATGATCTTTGCTTAGAACAGTGAGGTTTATCAATTTAAACCTTTCATTTTTTAAAATATGATTTTACTTTCCAGAGCACCTCTTTTTCCTAGGCTTTTTTGAAAGAAAAAAAAAAAGTCCAGGTATTTGGTGTTTACTACTTTTGCAGGCATCTGACATGCAGGATTTCAAACCCAGATCCCAGGCAGCCCAAATGAACTGCCATTTTTTTCTGTATGTTAATCCAAGATAATATCTACTATTTATTATTATTATTATTATTATTATTATTATTATTATTATTATTATTATTATTATTATTATTATTATTATTATTATTATTATTATTATTTCGATTTTTATACCGCCCTTCTCCTGAAGGACTCAGGGCGGTGTACAGCCAAGGTAAAAACAAAGAGTGCAATATACAATTAAAATACGAATTAAAAGACTTATTACATAATTGGCCTAAAAACTTTGAAACATATAAAACTAAAAACCCATTAAAAATTAATAATAAAAATTTAAAACCAATAAAATTTAAGCCAGCCCCGCGCGAATAAATAAATGTGTTTTCAATTCGCGGTGGAAGGTCCGAAGGTCAGGTATTTGGCGTAAACCCGGGGAAAGTTCGTTCCAGAGGGTAGGAGCCCCCACAGAGAAGGATCTTCCCCTGGGGGCCGCCAGCCGGCATTGCTTGGCGGACGGCACCCTGAGAAGTCCCTCTCTGTGTGAGCGTACGGGTCGGTGGGAGGCATGAGGTAACAGCAGGCGGTCCCGTAAGTACCCAGGCCCTAAGCCATGGAGCGCTTATTTCAGCTATGCTTGTAAAAAACTCCTATAAAACTATAGTTCTACAGCAGGGGGGGTCAAACTCATGGCCTGCAGGCCAAATGCATCATGTGCTGACCCTGTCCCACCCGGTTTAGTGAAGGGTAAAAAAGTCCCGATACGTCCGTGACGCTGCTGTGACGCTGCAAGTTTGACACCCCTGTTCTATAGGGAACTATAGAATCTGTGGAACAAGATGCAAAAAAGATTTTTAAAAATTTTTTTTAAAGCTTCTTTCATGTTTACATATTACATACACACGGGGGGGGGGGTTATATATTGGCGAATGCTTTCCTAGAGCGATTTAAGACCTATGAATATTATGTAAGAAAACTGATCTGACATTAAAGAGAGTAAGTAATTGGCACTATTGCTTTCAATGCTTTCAGATTCCTATGACCAAAATAAATAAAACCAAATTAAATAAAATCCCTGATGTATTAAAATCCCCGTAGCAATTTGTAGGTAGATTTGTACTTGTACATGCAGGTCTTCTCAGCATGTGACGCTATGGGACTGATGCAGTAAATAAACTGAACCTCCCTAAGCCAATATTGTACATTTTTTAGCTCCTCCTCAGCAATCATTATACTGAACTTAGATAAAATTAGATGATTAAAGATTCTTGTAATTTTTAAAGGAATTCATATGCTTCACCTCTGCCACATCACTTCAGTCTTTTCCTGAGAAGAACTCTATGCACTTCCTGTTTCTTTTCAAGAGTTCAGTGCTGAATTTCTAAGAACAGTGCTTATTTTTCTTCTAACCTAAAAATAGTCTTCCAACTGTACTGCTATTAATTATGTATTATTTTTGTATTAACTATATTAACTATGTACTGCTGTTATTAAGGAAGTAGGATACTCCTTTTCACAAAGTGAACAGTGTAGGTTGTTTGAAACACCTGAAAAGTTTTAAAGTACCTGTCTCCTAATTATCCATGAAATAATTCAAGTGTCTGAGGAAACAACGAAAACATGAAATGAGATCCCAATAAACACACCCTAAGATACCAATAAAGATGACATACTAAACCTAATATGCCAGTGTAGTTTATGACAATGAAGCTTCTGCTACGTTATAAACATAGCAGCCTCACTATTTCATTCTTTGTAGTTTCTACCAAAATGAAGAGTAGAGGAGGGGGAAAAACACAACTGTGCCAGAAAGTAAGATAGTTTCAGTCTAAACAGGAAGTAGAGAAGTTGAAAAGTTAAGAATCCAGTTCACATTTGTTTTCTCAAATCCATGGTAAGCAAAGAGTATTTCTGTCTCTTGTGTCATTGCACCATAGCCTGTCAGCAGCAAGGAAAGTCAAATGCAAGAAGCAGAGACAGCATTTTGGATGCCGAGATGCTGAAAGGACATCTTAGTAAATTCAATTAATCTTGTAAATAAATCTTATTTATTTCTCCATTTATTTGTTATTGTAGCCATAGACTCAAAAAAATTAAAAAGACAGCTGAAACATTGGCATAATTAAATTGCAGAAGTAAACAACTGAGCTTTATGAACAGCATACATATCACAGCTCAGATATGTTGTATGTGAATGAAGCACAGCAATATCTAGCAAAAATTATCACAAACAAGCCTGTGTAAAGAGATTAATAAAAGAAGAAAAATCAGAACAATTTGGTAACATAATTATAAGAAACCTAATTGTAGGTCATCACACCACATATGATCTATTGCTATAGCTAAAAATAACCATTCTAGATATTTTAATAGATTTGTTTCACAGTAATTGTAATTGCTAACTTAAGATGACAATTTAGTGACCAGATTACTCAGTAAAATTGAGAGGCCAGAAAAAATAGTTACATAACTTGCATGTAACGTGTAGTTTTATCCTTACTTAAAAAGGTAAAGGTTCCCCTCGCACATATGTGCTAGTTGTTCCCGACTCTAGGGTATGGTACTCATCTCCGTTTTGAAGTCAAAGAGCCCGCGCTGTCCGAAGATGTTTCCGTGGTCATGTGGCCGGCATGACTAAATGCTAAAGGTGCACAGAATGTGGTTACTTTCCCACCAAAGGTGGTCCCTATTTTTCTACTTGCATTTTTTACATGCTTTCAAACTGCTAGGTTGGCAGAAGCTGTAAGAATTCTTACACCTTATTAAAATAAGTAAAGAAAAATGCTTACAAGGAGGTAAAATTTTAATAGATTGAATTGTACTGTATGTCTGAAAATCTAGGTTTTTTCCACAGCTAGTATCTAGTAATAATCTACTATAGAACAAATTTGACAGAGAAAATACCAGGACTTATCACAAATAAATCTAATCTAGTAGATGAACTCTACCACCCTGCTCTCCATGATGAAGCCTTTTCACCTCAATGGATCATTACCCCACTCTTCCTTCTATTCACATTACCTAAAATACAATTATGATGTGTTATGGAAAAAAATTCAGAAGGAAATGAATACTTGGAAAAAATTACAATTATCTTTGTTGGGGAGAATAGCAGCTATAAAAATGAATGTTTTGCCTAAATTCTTGTTCTTGTTTCAGATGATACCAATAATTAAGAAAGACAAAAATTTGGAAGAATGGCAGATTGGAATTAATAAATTTATATGGGAAGGGAAAAAAGCGAGAGTCAAAATGAAAATAATGCAAGATACACGGGAAAGAGGAGGATTAAAAATGCCTAATTTAAAACTGTATTATGAAGCAGTTGTTCTTTCGGTAATAAGTGATTGGTTTAATTTGACAGAGGAAAGGATTTTGAATATAGAAGGTTATGATTTATTATATGGTTGGCATGCATATTTATTGTATGATAAGAAAGTAGATAAAGCTTTTAAGAATCATGTGTTGAGAATTTCTCTTCTGCGTGTCTGGAAAAAATATTATTATAAGTTAAATTATAAAATTCCTATATGGGCAAGTCCTCGGCATGCAGTAGAGAATATAAATATAGAACAGGAACAAGAAATGATTACTTATAAAGATCTTTTATATAATGAGAGGGGAAATTTACAACTAAAATCTTTGGATACATTAAAAGAAGAAGGGAGGAATTATACTTGGTTTCAATATGGACAGTTAAAGGCTAGATGGAAAGAAGATCAGAAAATTGGTGTTATTCAAAATGAAGAAAATTTGGTTAAACAAATTAGAAATCAAACCCAGGGGCATATAAAGAGATTGTATACTGTGTTGATAGAAATAGATTCTGAAAGAGGATTGTATGATAAAATGGGCACATAATATTCAGGAACCAATAATGTTGGAAACATGGGAAAAAAATTGGGTCAGAAATGTTAAATTTACGCAAGCGCAGAATTTAAGGGAAAATTTTTATAAGATGTTTTATAGATGGCATTTAGATCCTAAGAAATTATCATGTATGTATCCAGATATGCAAGCGAAATGTTGGAGATGTAATTGTGATGATGCTACATATTTTCATGTATGGTGGACTTGTAAGAAAATTAAGTCTTTCTGGATAAGAATCTGGTGGATTATGCAGAATGTTCTGAAGAAGAAGATAAAGTTCCTACCACAATTTTTCCTTTTGGGAATAACAACAGACTGTACAGTGATTGAGACTAAATTGATTTTGAACTTAATAACAGCAGCAAGACTGTTGATTGGACAATATTGGAAGAAAAAAGAATTACCCACAATAGAAGAATGGATATTGAAAGTTTCCAATTTGGCTGAGATGGCTAAAATCTCAGCCTTCTTGAAAGACAGTACTCAAGAAAAATATTTAAATGAATGGAAGAATTGGATTGACTATATTCAAAATAGATATCAGATTAAGAAATTTCAGATTGCCTTTGAATGAAGGATGTTGTTTTGATTTTAATGGAAGAAGTCAGGTTATGTGAGAGAAGGATTATAATTGTGTTAGATTTTAAAAATTTAATGTATGACTGTTTGTTTATTGAACTATACCTTGTGTTTGCTCCGGGAAGTCGGGGGGGGGGGTTTTGGAGGGAGGGGGGAAGGAGGGGAGGGGGGAGGGGAGGGAAAAAATTTAATTGTTGTTGTAAAACTTTTTCAATTAAAAAAAAAGATACAGTTAGTTTTCATAGCATTATTTAAAAACATTTTATTAGGTTTTCATAAAATTCCCTGTGACAATTTAAATTTCTGAAAATATACTATTTGTATCGTCCACGCATAAGTTTAGTTCACGTTATGTAAATGAAACTAAATGGCGCTACAGTGTGACCACAAACAAAAGAGCCTTGTCCCAGAACAACTCGCACATCTCCCCCCACACCACCCAGCTGTAACAGACAAGCAGAGCTGGTAGCCGGCACCACCCCCAAACCCAATCCACGATGCACGAGAGGCATGCTGTTGTGACTCATCCTCCCTCCTCTCCTCAGCCGGGCCCCTCCCATCTCCAACTGGGCCTTTTATCAGACTCCGAGTCTGATAATGAAGATGAACGTCCTGTCATGACTCCAGCCCCCGGCCCTGGCCCCGTGCCTGGAGAGGATTCAAGGAGTGAAAGGAGAAGCCCAATAAACCTCACTCATATAGCATGTGTTCCTTTGGCTTAGCCTTCAGAGCAGGAAGCCAGCCAGGTGGTAGAATTACCCGGGCCTGCTCCCTCTGACCCCTCCCTTTCCCAGACACTGACAGCAGATCCAGCTAAAGACAATTCAGGGTGGGTGGACCCTCACTTCCGGAGATCTGAGAGGCGACGCCAGCAGAAGGAAGGGTGGGGCAGGCCTGGATAAATGCTGAGTCATGGAGCCACACCCCACAGACTATATAAAGGACCTGCTTTTGGCATTCCAACCTTGAGTCAAGCAAAGTCTTATCTAGTTTGCTGATACCGGACCCTATCGCTGAAGTCACAACTTGGACTCCTGCCTGCCCTGATAAACCTCGAAAGAACTTGGCAAGCTGCAGAGGCTTCGTTGCCAAATTTGTTACGGACTTCCTTGACTCGTTCGTCGGAGTGGGGGTGGGACACAACACATGCGCATACACGGCGTATTACTGTGGAACCAGTGGGCAGTTAGAAAATTTTACTACTAACAGAGATATAAAAGTG
Source organism: Ahaetulla prasina (assembly GCF_028640845.1). Taxonomy (NCBI): domain Eukaryota; kingdom Metazoa; phylum Chordata; class Lepidosauria; order Squamata; family Colubridae; genus Ahaetulla; species Ahaetulla prasina. The sequence continues at coordinate 37,668,888 of NC_080543.1, read as the reverse complement.
GGTGGTAGGTATAAAATGGGATACAATAACCAGCTTTTAAAAGGAGATAAATTAGAGCTCTGAAATAGTATTTAGAAACTAGCAGGAGCGAATTTCAATATTCAATATGCTTATTAACCTAAAAACAATCATACATAGAGTAAATTTGGATTAAAAAAAAATTATCATGTAAATTACAACTTCTTCACTGCAAAAACATATGGACTACAAATCTTGATCAGGGCAAAGCAATAGATGCAGTCTACATAGACTTCTGTAAAGCCTTTGACTCAGTAGTACATGATAAACTTCTCCAAAAACTAAAATCCTACGGCATCTCAGGTCCCCTCCACAATTGGATAACAACTTTCCTGTCAAACAGACAACAAGTGGTCAAAATTGGCAATGCTATATCAAATCCAGTTCCTGTCAAAAGTGGCGTTTCCCAAGGCAGTGTTCTTGGACCAATACGCTTCATATTACACATTAATGATCTCTGTGACCAAATTACAAGTAATTGTGTTCTCTTTGCTGACGATGTCAAACTATTTAACACCACCGACAATACAGCTACTCTTCAAAAAGACCTTGACTTTGTATCTGAATGGTCTAAAACTTGGCAACTCCAAATCTCTACCAACAAAGGCTCAGTCTTACATATTGGAAAAAAGAACTTAAACACTAAGTACAAGCTTGACGGACATTACCTTACAGATGACCCCCACCCTGTTAAAGACCTTGGAGTTTTCATATCAAATGATCTAAGTGCCAAAGCCCACTGCAATTACATCGCAAAAAAAGCTTTAAGAGTTGTAAACCTAATCTTGCGTAGCTTCTTCTCCAAAAACACTACACTATTAACCAGAGCATATAAAACATTTGCTAGACCAATTCTTGAATACAGTTCGACTGTATGGAACCCATACCACATTTCTGACATCAATACAATATTGATGTCCAGAAATATTTTATAAGAAGAGTTCTCCACTCCTCTGAATACAACAAAATACCTTATGCCACCAGACTTGAAATCCTGGGTTTAGAAAATTTAGAACTACACCGTCTTCGGCATGACTTGAGTTTAATTCATAGAATCATCTATTGCAATGTCCTTCCTGTCAAAGACTATTTCAGCTTCAACTGCAACAATACACGAGCACACAATAGATTTAAGCTTAATGTTAACCGCTCCAATCTTGATTGCAGAAAATATGACTTCAGTAACAAAGTTGTTAATGCTTGGAATACACTACCTGACTCTGTGGTCTCTTCCCAAAATCCCAAAAGCTTCAACCAAAAACAATCTACTATTGACCTCACCCCATTCCTAAAAGGTCTGTAAGAGGCGTGCATAAGAGCACAAGAGTGCCTACCATTCCTGTTCTATTGTTTCTTTTCGTTATATACCATTAATATAGTTATTACATACCCATACTTATATATATGCTTATATATTGTATAGTTATTTCATGCTTACGCTTATATATACTGTGTGACAAAATAAAAATAAATAAATAAATAAAAATAATGAAGAATTTCAAAAGTAAATGCTAGTATGAAACAGCTGAACTACAAAAGTAGTTCATTTATGATGGATTTGTAATGAATCAAAATAGGGGTTTTATCAGACTAATCTTAATTAATTTTCCATTTTGCATTTCACTTCCTTTGATTCTATTGCTTACAAATTTTTCCCCATGTACAAAAAACCCACAGACAATCTTCATGTGCATAAACAGTATCTATTATCTTTCAGGAAGTTTCATGCCATGATAAATTTGTTAAACCTTTAAAATGCCCCCAAACCTCTCTCGGTTTTATTAATCAACCATGTAAAGGTACAACCATGTAAAGGTACATGGGAATGAACTTGGAAGACTGAGCAAATGGTTGGTTCCAAGGGAACCATCAGATAACAAGCAGCATAGCCCACAGCTAGATAATGAGCAGGGCAATAGGTCAGAAGAGAGCCACCCTAGTTTCTTGAGAGGAAAAGAAAGAGGGGAATGTACATTCAGATTTGCTAGATTCTGTCAATGTAGCTTTACAATAAAGTAAATTACCTCATCTGGTTGTATTTCCTATTTGGTTTGCTTCACAAGTCTGACAACCACATACAGTGTATTTACAGAACTATTTGTGCAGTGCAGTGCAAGGCTTTGATGTCGTGCTTTGATAAAATCAGTGCACTGAAATAGATCTGTGAACCAGTGTGGGTGCCTATTTTAAAATAGCAAATTGAATCAGGTAGTTTGAAAACACTTTTCTAGCTTTTCAAAATCCTCTCTGTTTTGATTGATTTTCTACTGCTTCTGGAGTTGTTTTACAAAATACTATATAATATTGCAGCATCTGTTCCATATATGGGAAGATGATGTGATCTACATGAGTGACACGAATAACCAATCAGTAGAATGCCTTATTAAACTCTCAGCCTATCAAAGTTGTTTAGGAGCAACCATCAACAGTAAGAAACAAGCAGTCAAGAAATATGCCACAGGTTATTACTCGATGGAGCAGCAATGAAGGCCTTGGAAAAGATATTCAAATGTGATGTGTCTATACCTACAAAGATCAAAATAGTGCAAGCATTGCTGCTCTCTGTGATTATCTAAGAAAGTAAAAGTTGGACCTCTGAAGGAACAGGATATTGACAGTTTTGAACTATGGTGTTGGAGAAGACTCCCAAGAATACCTCAGACAGCCAAGGAAACAAACTGATAGATCATTGAGCAAATCAGCCCAGTCCTCTTTCAAGGCTCAAATGACCAATATTAGCCTACATTGGATATATATATTATATGAAGACCTAGCTCCAATGCTGGAATTCCAGGAAGGAAATGGCAAACTGAATATGGTTTGGATAAAAGCAGGTAGACTGGCTCTTCATAATTCCTCTCGCCCACAATTTTCCAGTCTCCAGAGAGTTTAGAGCTCTGGGAGATGAGGGAATAGTTATTTTGCTGAAACCATGATTGCCACCTTCAAAAAGACACTTCCTTTTCTAATCAATTTCAGAAACTAATTGTTAACTGCTTTTCAGTTATTAGGAATCTCAGGAAAATGTTTTTCGTTTGAATTCTTTTTTTAAAAAATGATAGGATGAGACTTTGAACTTTGGACACTAGAGGGAACTAGAAGGAACTAAAGATTATGATTAAAGGAGAAGAAAAATCTGAGAGTCGAGCAAAATATTTTAACATTGGACTTAATTCAAGATATTTTTGAACAATGGACTGAGAAATTAATTTTAAGAATGTCTGCCTCTAGAAAAGTGGGTAGGGGAGTGCAGAGTGGAAAAGAAAAAACGGGAGAAAAGAAAAAAACTGTCCCCTCCTTTTGTTACCTTCATTTTCTTTGTATTGTATGCTGTAAGAAATTTCAATAAACAGTTAAAACAACAAAAAAGAATGTTTAAAAGATGTTATGTAAGAATAACAACTTTTACCAGACAAACACTGAGACTGATTTAAAAGTGGATTTAAAAACGACATGCTACAAGAATGATATAGAAAAAGATGCTACACAAAAGAAACTGACTTATATCTTAATAATTAAAAGGGATATATAATTAACAAGCCAAGAAAATGACCTGGATTATTTTTTTCTGAATTTACAAAAGGGGCTCGTTGGAGCTTTGAAAAAAATTTGTGAAAAGGGAAAACAATGAAAAGAACTTGTTCCACATTATTTCAAGGGTCTAAAGTAAAAGTAAAAAGGAAGAGATATAAAGTTGGTTTATTTGATCAAGGTTAAAATAGTTTTGCTGTGGTCTCGAATAATTTTTAATGGGTTTTTGGTGACAGGGCCTGAAATGCTGAAGTTTATAAGTAGGACATTGGAATTTGGGAAGAAGACAGCATTTGTTGTATTTTAAGAGAAGGTCATAAGTTACTAATTTTTTTATACTTATGATGAAGAAAGCCATTTCTCTATATATTTGGGTTTTGTTTTTTTTACTATATTGTTATTTTTTCTTTGCCATATTTTTCTTTTCTGTTTTTTTTTCTTTGTTGCAATAATCCAAGCGGAAAATGACTAGAGCATTACTAACTGAGCTCAGAAAATCTTGATTGTTGATTGATAGTTAATTGTAAAAGACAGAAGCTGTGCACTATTTCAGAATCTCCTTGTTGATTCTAAGGCTGGTTACTTTACCTTCTTTATATTTAATTGTAATCTCATTTTTGTAACTGTGCTTCAGGACTGGAACATGCAGATCATTTGCCTCTTCAGCTTTTAGAGTAGTGTTACCTACACAGTGTACCTTATTAATAGTTATTCTTCTGTTAGCTAAGTCTAACAGCTATTGTTCATAATCAAACTTTCTAACTTAGTTTATTAAATACATAATTTATTCTATTCTTATTGAACACATAATTCATTTTCTAAGGATTGTATATAAAATATTTATTTATTCTAAATAAAAACAGCTCATTCTATTTTTATATGGAACCAAAAATTCTATAATTCCTCAACGATAACTTTTTTTTATTCTTGTGGCATAGGATTTATCCATTGCTCTCTTTTTTAGATATTTCCAAACTATATCATTAATCTGTTTATATCACTTTGAAATTATGGATTTCATGTTTTCCTTCTTTTTATTTTTTCTTCTTTCTTTTTGAATTCTTTGCAAAAGATCTCTGTTCTGTTGGCCTGCTGCTTTAAGACAAGATAGCCTTGCTTCTTAGTGAGGATGGAACAAACATTTTTTGCAAACATAGATTTCAGCAGACTATTTTATAGTTTTTATGACTAAGTTATTATACTCAATATGTCTGTGTCATATTTCCTTACAAATTCAAACAGATATTAGATGGATTATAATAAATTGATTAGGGTTTACGTATCCTCTTGTTCTAACTAAAATCCAAAGAAATGAAGGTCTTTGTTTTAACACCTATGGTGATGACTAACCTACTTATCAGTTAGTACTTCCTGTATTACCCTCCTAGTTTTTGCATAAAGGAAACAACAAATCATACACAGAGATTGTACACTTAACAGTTTATATATTCTTTGTTCCACAGTTCAGCAGAGAACAGGTCATACTTTTAGCTGACTCCTAAGAATTAATCTGCAAACAGTTTTATACATAAATGGAATTTCAATTTTTTCATGGAAATATAACTAAAGAAAAGTGTGAAGAATTACTGAGCAAAGTAGGAATAAATGGAAGTTTTTTAGTACGAGACAGTGAGAGCATACCGGGCGCTCTTTGCCTGTGCGTTTTGTAAGTACTTCCACTTTTATGTAACTAAAATAACTTTTTATTGTTAAAGGAAAGGATTCAATTAGAAGAAATGCAAATGTTCAGTTGAATCTGGTATTATATAAAGACATGACTAATGTTTTATGGACTGAGTTGCATTTTTAGATGCTTGCACTTTTGGGAACCAACTACCATGTTTTCAGAAAGTGAGGAAATTGTTCCAGGCACATATACTTAGTTGGAGTATACATAATATTGAATCTGCTATATTATAAACTGCAGTGTATATCTAGCCCAAATTTAAATATAGAAATAAATGTACAATAAAATTATATGCTGTTTTTGGAGGTGATATATTTCAAATCATTACCGATTCAAGTTAGATCCTAATAACATACTTTTAATCAGGGTATTTTTTATCCACCAGCTCTCTCCATCTTTTCCTCAAATGATGTATGGTGTAGAAACAGATATGTAGGATAATATACATAGCATATATGGAAGCCAGTTCTCATGTATGAATTCAACCAGTCGTGTGATGACAATTGTCATTGCTACTGAGCTTAAAGGCAATTCGTATTCATAAAAATTATTTAGAGGCAAGTGTATGTAATTATTCCATACTGACTTGGGATGTCTACTCTTTTAACTTGTCAATATAAATAATCGTTGTTGTTTTTTTTCTTCTCCAGAATGGCAGAACAGATTTTTATTTGCTTTGGAGACATTAATTCATATATTTGTTCAGAATTTTCACACCACAACAAAGTTCCTATTTATTTAGCCGATACCTATTTCTAGAAATTAAAACTTAATTAGTTACAGTTGTGTTTACCAGTGACAAATTTATACATTTTGTGCATATTTCTCTTTATGGTTATCAGTTTTAGGTATATGATTCTTCAGTTTATTTTACTTTCCCAGTTCCCGAACATACCAATTGCTAATACACTTTCCATTCTAAAAATTAGTTATGAACATCTTATCTACACTTACCGAATCTTCAGGAAAAGTAATGGACATTTTATGATGCAGGTAAGAAAATGTATAATCTATTCCTTATTCCTTAAATGTAAAGAAATATAATTTTAATAGACTCCTACAAAATTTACATGCAATTTTACCAATTGGAAGGGGAAGACGCATGTTAAACTAGAATGTGCTTAGATTACCTTATTTTTCCAACTTCCATGAATTTTAAATTGTGATTAATTATGTTTAATTCTGATCCTGTATTAATATAAAAAAATGCTGAAGGTCATAGTTTGGGGTATTTTAAAGACATGCTACATTAGCTATAATCATATCTGAAATGAATCTATTTCAGTCATTAATTATCTTTTGGATATGAAATAAATTATTAATAAAATATTAAATGTAAATTTAGCTTCAATGTTCTTATATTTTAGACATCTGAAGGTACTCCAAGACATGTCTTCAAAACATTAAACAGTTTAATTGAAAACTACAAAAAGCCAAATCAAGGCCTAGTAATCAATCTGTGCTACCCTGTAAATCGTTGTCCTTACTATCAAGAAACTCAGACTGTGTATGTCACTAAAGAAGAAGCATATGAGGATCCAGGTAAGAGACAAATAATTATAAAGGTGGTAAAAGTATTTATATATTTCAAATTAAGAAACTACCAGCATAGACTACTAAAGTTTGCTTTTATGAATGAAAAAGAGAGAGAGGGAGGGGGAAGGAGGGACGGAGGGAGGAGGAAGGAAGACTAATCTGTCTAGAGAAATTCTTTAGAGGATTGTTATAAAAATATGGGCAATTCATTTCTTAGGTGATGTGATACACAGTATTTTTATAGCATTGTGGGATTGGAAGTGGCTTTAACTATTATTATCCAAAACTAAACATTGTTTTAGGAACGCATTGGCTCTGGATTTGGTGTTCAGATTACTGTCACATACCAAATCTGGTGTGACAGAATGCATGGCTCTTCCTTTGCAGGAACCAATGAGATATGTTACTTTTTGCCCAGAATCTAGCCTTCAGAGCAGATCAGAGTCTCCTCACAGCCATAGCAGAAATGCCTATCCTGTTATCAATAGAATTTCAGCATTTAAATGAGCTTGAGTCCAGACCTTGCTTCTTCTTGTAACAACAGCATTCCCTGAATTGAATTCTAGTCTCATTGAATAACTCTCAATACTTCGTTTCCCCTGCAGTGCAAAACGCTTGCACAATGTTCCCTCAACAAAATGGAATTTGTTTAGAGGAAGCCTATGAAATTTAGGCAAATTGGCAAATTAGTAAATATTAACAGCTTTCAGATTTACCAGTAAAATTAATTCATAAGCTGGAAACTTATTTATTTTTTCAATTTCTATAATCACTCAACTCAATCAAGTGCCTCTGAGTCGCTTACAATTCTAAAAGTATAAAACAAAATAATAAAAAACATTAAAATAATAATAACAGCTACAAGTACAACCCTAACTGAGATAATTAATCTACTAATAATAAAGCCAAATAACCAAGACCCTTAACACATAGCCCAGGTTTTAAAACTTTGCAAAAGGCCAAAAGGGTTAAGCCTATTCTAATCTCTGAGAGAATATTCCATAACACAGGAGCTACAGCAAAAAAGCCCTGTCTTATAGTTCCTGCCAGTTAACACTCCTTGACTGATGGGATCTGCAGCATTCTCAATCTATTTAATTGAGTTGGATGAGTAGAAGCTCTTGGAAAAGGACAGTCCTTCAGATAACCTATACAAGCCATGCAGGGCTTTAAAAATGACAACCACCACCCTTGAATTGCACCTAGAAACACACCAGCAGCCAGTGCAGCTCACGGAGAAGTAATTTTACACGTGACACATAGCCGGCACCATTCATTACCCATGCACCTACATTTTGCAGCTGTTGAAGTTTCCGAATACTCTTCAAAGATAGCCCCATGTAAAGCATGTTACAGTAATCTAAGCAAGAGGTTACAAAGAGATAGGTGACGGTGAGCAGGACTCTTGGTCCAGGAATGGGCGCAACTGATACACTAACCAAAGGTGTGCAAAAGCTCACCTAGCCACAGCTACCATATCTTGTGTGGATGGAAAAATTCTTCAGTTTGCAGGAAGAACCAGTTTAAGTTCAGTCCAAAAACTCAATAGTAACTCCTCTCTGGTTCATGTGACCCAATATTTATTTTTATTTATTTATTTATTTATTTATTTAGTTAGTTAGTTAGTTAGTTAGTTAGTTTGTCAAACATGTACAAGATAACAGGCATAAGTATAAACATGGACATGAACACATGAGCACATGAAATGAGTACAAATAAATGGGGACAGTAGGACAGGGACATTAGGCACATTGGTGCACTTATGCATGCCCCCTTACAGACCCTTAGGAATGGTGTGAGGTCCACGGTAGTCAGTTTAAGGTTGAAGCTATGGGGGTTTGAGGAAGTAACAATGGCAACATTTCAAGCAAGTACACAATTGTCTCCTATATCCTATTAAATGGGCAACATGCTAAGTTGTTAAACTCACCATTTCAAATACCACCCTATGTTAGGTTGTTGAGTGGTTGTGATTATTGTTATCCAGCTAGTTGAACATTCTTATTGGAGGGGGGGCAATAAAATTACCGACATTCATCAATCCCTCTTCTTAACTTTTTCCACATTAAAACAATAAGGACAGGATCGGCTATTAGCCTCATTACTAATATGCCTGGCAAATTTTGTGCCCACATACTATTATCCTAGCTGAAGAACTGATGGAGAATATTTTAACATCTGACTGTGCCCTGTAGGTCAGTGGTCACATATATACTTTGCATTCTCAAGGTCAAACTCTAGATAAAATGTACTAGTAGTCTTTGACTCTTTGACTTAAAATCATTAAGCAAGCGTCAAATTACAATGGCACTGAAAAAAGTGACTTATGACAGTTGCAGCACCCTCCAGTCACATGATCAAATGCAACTGGCATTATTTATGACACTTTCATTAGCCTCGAAACAAGATGGTAGCAAATAAATTTAATAAATAAATAAATTGCTCTTTGTAACCTTTCCAGCCAACAAGCAGTCATTGGGTCAAGCCAGATCTGCTTACTGACCACATGATTCACCTAATGATTGCAATGATTTCACTTAACAATCAAAGCAAAATTGTCATAAAATCAAGCACATGCATTTTCTGCAGTGGCTCACTTACAACCAATGGAAAATGTGGTCCCAGGTGTAAATCAGGGTCCACCTGCATAAAAGCATAGCAGCAATAGCACTTAGACTTAGTTAGTGCTTCACAGTGCTTTACATCCCTCTTTAAGTGGTTTACAGAAGGCTGGAAGGCTGAGTCAACCTTGAGCCATTCAGGATTGAACTGCTGGTATACTGAGATGTTATAACATACATCAGGAAGAGAACAACATTACGCTAGATAATGTAGCAGTCTGACAGAAGTAGTCTACTCGGTATTTTTAAAGGCACTGAACATCTGAAAGAAGCAAAGTCCTTTAAAATTTTATTTATGTCAAAAATATAACTATTAGCGGCAAACAACTAAAGGTAGTTAGCAGAATATTATATAGTATTGTAAAAACTGATATGCATGGCCTTATCTGTCTGCCCCCTGGAACAATCATCCCCCTGAAAACTGGATGGTTCCCACCTTGTTAGTGTTCTGGAGGGCCTTAGACACAACCACTCCCAGACCTTGGACTAGGGTGATTACAAGTTTGTTGATACATTATGTTAGCTAGATTTTTTTATTTATATTGTACTTATTCTATTTTATTGGTGGTGGTTTTGTCTTTTAGAGTTGTATTTGTATTTTATTCTTTGCCTTATTGCGAGCCATCAGGGTAATTCTGGAGTTAGGCAGTACCTAAACAGGTTAAATTTAAATTCACATTGTTATAAATAATCTCATTCATCTTTACAGTGGAAAAAAAAGTTCCTTTTGTGTCAGTCTCAAAATTAAAAAAAGAGAAGCAAAATACAATATGCATGTAGGCGTATGCAAATTCTTTAAAAAACAGCTTTGCTTTGGCTTTTTTACTAAAACATCAATGCTTTTGATTGTGTGTGAGTGTGAGAGTGTGAAAAGGAGTCTACAACCAAGTGTCACATTGGAGTGATACTTACTACTTTGGAATCGTAGAACAAAAGTACAGTACATTCCTGCCAAAATGAACTGTCCCACTGACACTTTTGATTGGAAGTGGATTGCTTTTCTATCTTGAGGCACTACAACTGAAGGAGACACCATCCTACAAAGTGAAATAGTTATACACATTTCTATAGGGCTGGGGGGAAATGAAAGGAGCTATTGGGATATAAATTATCTGCTGTGGAAGGCTGATAAAACATGCCATAAATACAAGCCTTCTAAGATTTTGACTTGAATTACATTTAATACTGAAAACACAATTCAACCAGAATACAAAGGAGCAAAAGTAGGAATGGATGTGTGAGGTAAAAAAAGAAATAATTTTTGCTACAGATTTCTGTTCTGCATTCAAGTTTCTGCCCCCTTGAATTGTATATTGTAAGGTAGTCATGTAATAGATAGAATCCTCATTCTACTGAGTCTTATGTAGTAAATAAACTCTTTCTACTTTGTGTTTAAATCAACATTGATTATTTAAGAAGCACATTGTGAATGTGAACCATAACTTTTTGCACTGAAATTTAAAGAAATATGATAATCTTTTTCTCATCCTCTCTCCAGATGTTGGTGAAGATTATATTAACGTCTTGCCCGATTAATCTGTTCACTCCATTTCAGCAGGGGCGTTCTGTGGATCACACCCATGTAACCTCTTCTATTCACTTCAATGGATTCTGTGTTCATTCGTACTTTGGATAATTCTGTGACAAATACCAATTTTTACTTGCTGGTTTGCTTGCCTGTGTAAAAGGCACATTTTGTAAAATGCATACATACTTGTATAATCTTCTTTCCACGTACCGAGTACATACATGTGTCTCTGCAAATGGTCACTTTATGACCTGATGAAGTGGACATCTGAACAATTTATACCACAAAAATGTGATAGCTTTTCCCATACTGCAATACCTCATTGTATTTTCATTTTAGCAGTTTTCCTTTATTTGCACTATTTAACTTACTATAGCTGAAAGTCATAGATGCAAGGATCTGTGATGTTTATAAAATTCTAAATTGTTTATTTTAGTATTATTCAATATCATTGTTATAAGTAACACAAAAATAAAGGAATATATTTAACTCTCATGTTTTAAGATCACAGTAATGAATATAAGAAACCTAAGAATGTTTATATGGCCAATCAAGTAGCTGTGCAAGATTTGGTTAAGAAGTAGCATAAGCACTCCCAGTAACCACCAATTATTGTTTAATATGTTAAGCAAGCCAAATGCTTAACTCATCATAATGCTACATCATGTCCATTTAAGAGGCAAAGTTTGGAAAGATCAATCACCTTAATAGCTTATGCCCGCTCAGAAGACTTTGTATTTACTAAAATTGTATTTTTAAAGAAGATTATATGTAATTCCGGATTTCTCTTTCTGCATATACTCTTTCTGTATAAAAGAAACCTGAAAACTCTGTTCCTCAATGCAATGATGATGTCACCTAGCCTGTAAATGAAATGTTTGCAAGAAAAAGGGGAAGCTCAGAGGATACCAAGAAGCCAACAATTGTCTGAATTACATAATTTTCTTTGGCTGAAGTGTGTTGGTCACTATACAAGAAAAGATACAAGTACATATAGTTTTTCTTGATGGTATTTTACAATGGAATTTTACATTTTGATCAATTGTTGCAAGTAGCATGCAGGATGAATTTAAGGAACTCTTATAAAATGCTTTCTTTTTAGTTTATATGTGAAAAATAGAATGCATAACATCTACCACTTTAAATGACCTGTAGTTTAGAAAAGAAAAACATCATTAAAATGTTTGATTAGTTCCATCTATTCATTTTCTTGTTAAAGCTATTACATATTTTGGTCTGTAATTCTTTAGTAAAAACATTGGCATGTTACCAATATTTAAAAAATGTACTAGAAGGCAAAAAAGGGACAGTATGCCAGAGAAATGAATTTAAATTGAAGAAAAATGTAGACATTTGTTTAACTTAAATTACATTGTTACACTAGACACAGTTTTAACTTTTAAAAAAATTATTGAAGCATAAATAAAATAACTAAGTATATCCTTACATTTTTTGAAATGGAAGTAAAATGATCTCTAGCTGAGCCTTATAGATATCTACATTTTTTATATAATTTCAGTGCAAGGCTTTTTTAGTTACCATCTTCTTTTTTTCTGCTAATGGCTTTTACATTTATAAATTATAATGTACTCAAGTTTTCTTTTCAATTCATTTTAACCATAATGTTAATGTGCTATAATCCATCCTGTGAATTGAATGTCTTAATGAACTGTGAAGAATACATCTCTATAAAAAATAAATGAAGTATTTTTTCAGATAACATGTTTGTTTGTGCAATGTTTTTTCTTTAGAGAAATGAAATAATGCTGTATGTTCAGGAACATTAACAGGAATGATAAAAAATCAATGAGAATGTCAGTTTTCAAATTCTTTCATGAAGAAATGCTAATCATTTTACAGGTTTAGGGATTGGGGGTGAAGTCATTTCAAGGATCAAGAATTTGGAAAGGACCTCAAAAGTCACTAAATCCAATTCCAGAATATCCAGTAATGCATTATGTTTAACAAGTACTGTAGTCATACTACTTTGGCTTTAAGAACTCTCTTATCAGTTTATACTATCGAGAAATTATTCCTACTGTTAATTTTGAATTATTTTTTCTTAGAAGTACAATCCATTGCTCCAAATCTTAAACCCTGGAACAATATAAAACAAAATAATGTATTGTATCTTATCTCATTAAATCCTATCTTGTTTTCTTGTGTGGAATAAATGTTTGAATCTTTTCTCATGGGACTTGATCCCTAAGCCTCTTACCCTCCTTCACCTGATATGTAATAAAACATAGTATGCTATTGTTATATCACTTCCATTTCAAATAGCTAGTGATCTACGTTGATGATAACATTTAGCTGGGTATATTTTTGATTGTTTTTAATTTATTTTGATTTTTTTCAATTTAAGTTTTATGTATATAAAAAGACAGAAGTCTTTGGAAAATAATTATCATTTCCATTACACAGGATTTAACACTTTCACATTGGTAGATAGTATCAGCCGGTATGTAGTTTTTGTAAATCATCTGTGTCACAGGAAATAACAACAGAAACATTAGCTGTTATTTGCTTGAGTCTATAAAAAGTTATCATTAATATATGAAGAAAATGGTCCTAATGCATATAATAAAATATATACACAGAATTTTTCAAATAGTTACTTGTCTGTGTAGGAAGTTAGCACCCACCCCCCTCCTAGAAGAATGAAATATTTTAGAAAATATTAAAAAGGCAGAATATATTTCCCTGGATGAGAAATGGAAAAACATGTTTTAAGGACAAAGCAGCTCCCTGCAGCTTCCTGCCTCCCTCCACCTTTGTCAATGGGCCAGAGACAGAAACTCATTCCCCCCACCTTTGTCAATAGGACCATCATCTACAACACGATAGGACCCATCTAGAAACTCACCACATGGCACCTGGGAAGATTACATCAGCCAGCAAGGCTAGCTAAGATCCCCACCCCCTGGGAGTCTGGCAACCAATCAGGATACTCTTCCTGTGCCCCGGGAAGTTCAAAGCTTAGAGAGAGCATAAAGCCAGGGCGCACACAGCACCTCACCCTTTTCTGTTCAGGAACTCAAGCCATGTGAACCTGACCACCATTAAATCATCTTTCCAAGCAGTCTCCATGTTTCTAGTGTCTTTATCCCCACTTGGAACTGTACCCAGATGGACATTTCTTCCAACATCTGAAAGTAAACCTAAGGTTTTTCTAAAAAACCAAATATTTTGTAACCATCAGTAAGATATGCCACACATCTACAACTGCCCTGAGCAGATATCATCTTCAACTTACCACTTATTTAATTAAATTATGAGGTGGGCTTCAATTAACTCATCATATAATCTATTTGTCCAGGAATTACTAACTCTCTTAGATGAGACAGAGAATTCATATGAAAGTGTTCTCTGTTGTTTTAACTCATGGCACAAATGGGAAGAAGGGATATAAAGTGGATTAAAAATAGCAAGCCCCACTTCCAAATTTGTCTAAATAATGGTAACAATGATACTGTTATCATGGATTTCTAATATTTCTTCATCTAGAGAAAAAAAATGAAAAAGGCAGACATGAAGTTGAAGTCTGAGAGGATAAAAAAAGAAATTACAACCACATGATAGATCCAGCCATTCTTTCACATCTTGCTAGAACAAAAAGTTGTATCAATTGATGCAGTGAGGGAATAGCTAGATCTTTCAAACTCTGCAAATAGTCTGAATGGCCAAATGAAAAATTTCAGCATTCAAAAATTCCTAGGTTGAAAGAGACTGCTCAAAGTGGGACCAAAAGTATCTCCTTTTACTACAGATATGACAAGCAACTAGAAAAAAATGGAAAGGGAAAAAAGAGTGGCGGGAGGGGGAAACAGCAAGACCTCTGAAGTGGTTTCTAAAGTCATCAGTAAACAATAGGCTGTCTGAAACTTAGTTCAGCATGTGACAACTGCTAAAGCAGTGGTTCCCAACCTTTTCTTGTTTGAGGCACAACCTTTTCTTGTTTGAGGCACCCTTGGAAAGCCTTTCAAAAGTTCCCGGCACCCTTATAAGGAAATAGATATTTAAAATCTCCGTAGCTCAAAAGTTCCCGGCACCCTCAAAAGATCTCACGGCACCCCTTAGTGCCGCGGCACACTGGTTGGGAACCACTGTGCTAAAGAGTTGTTAGCCAGTGTGTTCCATTTCCCAACTATGAGTATTATTTCATCATTATAAAGACATGTACAAACACACACAAATCTTTGTTGACTTATTTTATGATATTAAGACACAGTACAGTAATTGTTCTTTTTCCTATCCTCAATATCCTGTATTATTAAGTTGTATAGAAACATTTATAGAACTGAAAAATTATGTGTTATAACAGATTTGTGAGACTCTTTGAAGATGAATCACCTGTGTTTATTCAACTGGAACACTGATTTTGACACATTACATACAGAGGCACTGAGCATATCTGGTACATAATTTTACTAAAAATAAGGGATCTCTTTCAGTTTAGGAGTTAGGGTTAGTCATATTCCCTGCCCATGTTGTCTTATTCTAACTAGCCTGTGGTGCAATTGGATGGAATCAGAAAATTGTGAATACATTTTTACAAGATGGTGTGGTCTTAAATGAATAATAGCAATACTATATAGTGCAGGGCTGTTAAACTCCCGCCCCTTGGGCTGGATGCGTCACACGCTGGTCACGCGCATGGCCAGTTTAGTGAAGGGGAAAAAAGTTCCATTACGCCATGTGACACCACCATGACATGACTTTGACACCCCTACTATAGTTGATAATGTAAACTGATTCTAAACCTGGCAAGATAAAAACCTTTTGGATGGATAGTTCCAGGGTACAGATCCTAAGGAGCTTAATTGTTCTATTAATTGTCAATTAATAAACTGATGAATACCATGGACTCAGCATCCATATATCATTTGTGTGGAAAATACAAACACAAGATCCAATAATAATAATGTTAGCTGCCTGAGCAGGGGATTAGACTAGAAGACATCCAAAGTCCCTTCAAATACTGCTATTATCTTAATTTTAAATCTCACCTTGACAAATTACCATTATAACCTAGTAAATTATTATACAATAGATTCTGGTGGTCACAGAAAACTGATCAGCAAAACCATGCAATCAGTGCAGCTTAGCAAAGCCAAATTTCTGCTGTTTATAAGGTCATGCATCTTTTGGTGGGTTGATGTTTGATGCCTTGCATTTTTTATGGATTGTCAAAAGCGTTTTTAGACACAAACATGGCTAGACTTACTTCTGGATGAGAATAGAATTGAGGACTAAATCCCTCGTTTTCCCTATTCAATTCTCGATGAAAACTCGGGTCACTTTGTCTTAGGGAAGATTAAACTTGAGGGGAACTCAGAACAAAATGAGATCAAAGGCACCGCAACCCATTCCTTCTGAAAACGAGAGTAAACTCGTTACTGTTTGGAGTAACAGGGGCTGAGTGGAGAGTTTCCTCCTTTAAATTCCTGGGAGTCTACCTCAGCGAAGATCTCACCTGGAGGATCAACATGACCCAGGTGGCCAGGGTCTTGTGAAAAAACAAAATGGAACAACAACTAATGACCTCCTTTTACCAGTCCACAATTGAAAGCTCCTCACTCATTGCATTATGGTGTGGTATGCCAGCCTGACAGCTGTAGATAGAAAGACATTACAGAGGGTGATGAGCAGTGGTAGGTTGCTACCGGTTAACTCTGGATTGGGTGAACCGATCATGGCAGCCGCAGGAGGCTCTGTGCATGTGCAGAAGCGTTGCACAGCGCACGTGAGCATGAGCCCGCAAGCAAACCAGTAGCGACTGAAATTGAAACCCAGTACTGGTGGTGAACACAGCACAAAACATCTTGGGCTGCCCCCTGATATCACTAGATGACATCGCTAGGGCTCCTGCCTTAGAAGAGTGAGGAAAATCCTCAGGGATGACTCACACCCTGGTCAGTACTTCTTTATTCTCCTGCTGTTGGAAGGAGATATAGAAACACAGGCAGCCGCACAAATAGGCTGAAGAACAGTTTTTATCCGTGGGCTGTCAGGCTTCTGAATGGAAAATAACTTTACAACAACATAGCACGATTGACTTGCAGGGCCGGCGCATATGCAATAACTTCACATAGTGAAGTAGGATCGTATGCTTGTTAGTAGGATTTCACTTGGTTAGGGATTTTCTTTTATTATCTTTCATTGTGAGTTGTATTGGGTTGGGTGTGTGCGTGTGTGCCCAAAGGGTGGCTCAGCCGATCTCATTGTACACATTGTACATTGTAAGGGTTTGAATTGGGGCCGTGGTAGCTCAGGCTGTAGAAGCCTGTTATTAAAACACAGCAGCCTGCAATTACTGCAGGTTCAAGCCCGGCCCAAGGTTGACTCAGCCTTCCATCCTTTATAAGGTAGGTAAAATGAGGACCCAGATTGTTGGGGGGGCAATAAGTTGACTTTGTAAAAATATACAAATAGAATGAGACTATTGCCTTATACACTGTAAGCCGCCCTGAGTCTTCGGAGAAGGGCGGGATATAAATGTAAATTTAAAAAAAAATTGAATAAAAATTCAGCCTGGGTTTCCCCTCCTCCTATTCTTACCTGCTTGTATTCTACAACGCCTTGTCTAATCAACCCTCCCTGCAGAGCTTTGCCCAAAACTCCTTCTCTTGAACACGCTTTGAGAAACGGACGCGGTTTCTCTGACTTCTGTGGGTTTTTCGCGGACGGAACTTTACGAAAGCCGTTGGTTGAAAGTAAAAATAGCCATCCCACACACTGGCCTCAACTACGCCTGGCCACATTTCACATGGGCCGGAGAGGACGAACGCGGGCGAGCTCCGAGCCCGGAGCGAACAGAACCTCCCCGCCAAGATCCTTCTCGCTGGTTCCCAGCATGCAAGCGAACTTCCTAGAGCGGCGGAGGCTTCCGCCCAACTCCGGAGGCTTTCCTTCGCTGGAGCAAACAGGGGCAAAATGGCGGCCAAGGCGCCAAATACAAATTTTTGAATTTCGCGAGGTGAAGGCTGACGCTGTCTCTGGCCGACTTATTGTTGAGGCCATGGACGCCTCGGCTTGTATGAAGTCTCTGCTCTTGGCGGCTTCTCAGTACCGAGCTGCCCGCACCCAGCCCAACGCAGCGCTGCTCCAGCGGAGTTTAGAGGTGAGAGACAGTCTCGATAGACCACCCGGTTCAAAGCTTTTTTTTTCTTCTTCCCCCCCTTTCCCTTTCGGATATTTTGTACTAGAAATAGGTAGAGAAAGAAGGCGCCTTCAAATAACTGGCCCGCTGCTGCCTCAGCGTTAGCGAAGCTTTTCGGTCACAATTCCCCCACTACTGCCTCGCTTTTTGCGAATTGTTGAAAGATATGCAGAAGATCCATATATAAACGAAGAGGTTAAGGGCGAATATGTTACGTCCTGATCGGTCCTAGCGCAAAAACCTCCAGGAATCGTTGAAGAATTGAATGTAGGACGCAGTCCTCAACGGATTCTCTGCCCTTTATGTAGGCAGCCCCTGCCATTATTTTGTTTTGGCAGTGGCACATGTCAGCCCCTACCGGAACAGGTAAAGAAGCCACCCCCAAATCCGTTTGGGCATGTGGCCTGCTCCTGCGGCTGTTGGCTGTTGTGATTCATGCACCCGGGGCCACAGCCACTAATACTTATCTTTTGAACATAGGACCATAGGTGGTGATGTTTCCCCTTGTGCCAGAAAGCCATTGCTCTTGCTTTTCTTGCCAACCCATGGAGAGAAAGTGGGAAAGCGGGAGCTAGGACTAGCGTTCTGCTACTAAAAAAGACCCCTTTCTCCCTCCCTAGTGTCTGAGGAGTTTCTTTTCCCTGCTGAAAGGAAATGGAATAGAAGTGGCTCTTTCGTCTCTGTATCTCTATTATAACGTCATGGGATCTTCCCTGCAGGAATGCCAGCTGTGCATCCACCAAGTACAGGCTTTGTCAAGCCCCTTACAAAATTCAGACCAGTAGCAGACCAATCCAACTCACAGGATTGAAAATAGGAGATAGGAATATTAGGTATGTTTTCCACCTTGACTGACCAGCCTAAAAATAAATACAAAGTCAAGATAAAAATCTACTAATAATGCTTGGATTTAAGCCAGGGAAATGAAGATGGGTTATGGAATCTCTGAAACTAGATATTTAGTCCTTGCAATACTTATTATAGAATACAGAAAACAGTTCTTTATAATTTGTTTAATATTCTTTCTCAAAGATTCCAAGCGGAAGGATTGATGTCCCACCTATGAGATAAGACTGATAAGTCTTATCTGTTTGTTTCTAGCCATCCCTTGTAAACCTTTGAGTGAAAATTCCCTTAGAATTGGTCCCTATTCTGCCTGAAAAAGCAAAAGTGGATGGGGATAAATTATATCAAAGCACATATGTGTTTAAACAGATGTCTCTTGATAGATGATTTTGTTGGGGTATAAGTCATTCGGCAAGTGGAGAAGGAGAAACAGATCAACCACTAACTGGTTGCAATAGTGCTCGGACTCTGCAATCTGCACCTGTGACAGAGGTGGGGGTGGGGGGAGTGTTACTTTCTTCCAGTCTTCTAATAACAAATAACCCTGCTGAAACTGGTCTGTACTTCTGCGGGGAAGGTGACAAGACCCACTTCCCCTCCTTCTTGTATCCACTTTGCTTATGTTTGCTACCCATAGCAAAAGAAATAAGAACTTTTCTGTTTTGCTTCTCATACTGTGAGTTGTGTGAGAAAGGGGGGGAAAGCAAGAAGGAGAAAATAGTGTCTTGGTACTACTTGTTAAATCACAACTATGTTACTTCCAGCAGCTGGCATCAAGGGAGTTGTTTTCCCACATAGCTTTCTTCTAACCCAGGCTTCTAGTGCTTCACTGTCAATGCAAAATATGAGTCTAAAGTCTGATCAGTCTTTGAGTTGAGCATATTTTTATGCCAGTTCCCAAGCTGCATATCTGTACTTTAATGCTCTGTGCAGAAGAGCTACAAGGTCACAGCTATACATAACCTGACTTGTTAATAAACTGATATTAGTCCAGTGGGACACAAGTATGTTTAGCGCAGAGCTGGTTTGCAAGTTCTGTCTTCTATAGTTGTTTGATAGTGAAAATTTCTTAAAGTATACAATGATGAGGATAATATTGTCTTATTTATTTATAAAATGTATAGACCGCCCATCCTACCTCAAGGTAATTGGGCAGCATTTAAGGCAATTGGGCACCTATTTTCAAGGTGACAAGGACAAAAAATGTGATATAGGGATTAATTGATTTATCTCTGCAAATTGTGATTTGCATCCAATAAACATCCTATTGTAGTTTTAAACCACACATTGCTACATAAGAAAAAAAAATAACAAGTTAATATACCAGTAATTGGCAAATCAAACAAAAAGTAGAGTGTCTCAATTGACTTGACTTGTGGTAACTTCATAGACATACCCTTATAATTTTTCTGAGCAACTATATAGGTTTGATATATATATACTGTATATACACATGGGTTTCACACACACCAAGTTCTGTCACTTGAATAATTTCTATTGCTTTTATTAGGAAAAAGTAAGACTTTCTGTTAAGGTCATTATATATATTTATATCTTCCATTAGCTTAGAAGTTTTAATTGTCTTTTTTTAGCACTTGTCTTATTTTTTTTCAGGTTATCTCAGGAATGAAATTGACAAAATTGTTTGCATCAAATCATATTTTACCAAGTGAATGCCTCAATTGCTTAGTAGAACTTATTGAGGACCCAAATCTAAGCCCTCCATTAACCTTGAATGTTGTAGGCTTGCTTTCTCAGTTAGGTAAGTTTTAAATGTATTTGAGTTGCACATACAAGTTATTTTACAGCTAGGAATATATGTGATATAATCTTATTGATGGCTCTGATTTCTTTCTTTTTTAAATAGGCTGGGTGTCCTATTAAATTTTTAATTAAAGAGGAGTTCACTTATTAGAATCATACTTCCTTAAATGACGATTTTTAAAAAATAATTTATTGCAAGGGTTTGGAGCATAACAGTTTAATATTTGTAAAATAATAAAGTGATAACTAGCATGAAATATACTATACTATTTGTAACATGTTCTGTACAACCTCATTTATTTCTTTGTGGATATGACAAATTGTGGAATATGCAAACAAATGATTATGACACTCTCATGAGCAAATGAATTATCTCCAAAATATAAAATCTGAGATAAAAAAATAATTGAAACGTTTTCAGTTTGCTAAATTTAATTAGCTTGTATTTTGAATATATATATATATAGTGGTCTTTGACATACAACCACAATTGGGACTGGAATTTCTGTCGCTAAGTGATGCAATTAAGTGAGTTGTGCCTGATTTTATTAACTTTTTTGCTCAGTTGTTCAGCTAATCCAGTTTCCCCCACTGACTTTGCTTGTTGGAAGTGCCCTGGGAAGGTGCAATCTGCTAGGTCCATAAAGACATGCCAGTTGCTAAGTGCTTGAATTTTGATCATATAATCACAGAGTGATTGTGTGTCCGTTGTAAATGTGAGTACTGATTGTAGACACCTTTTCTATACTACCGTAATTTTAAATGGTGATTAAACAAATGGTCATATGTCAAGGACTACCTATATTTATATGTACAATAGTTAGGGATAAGATGTAACTGGTTATAGAAAAGTTTTTAAAAAATGGTTTTGTGGAGGCTTATCATTTCTGAAAGATTTTCCAATTTTTTTGGTTTTTCTGAATATATTTCTTACAGTGTTAATAATACATTTATTGTGCATTTGTTACTTATAGTTCTAGATAATGAGACCAGAGAAGCCCTTCAGAATGCTTACAATCTATGTGGTGCTCTTTCAAGTGTAATTCTTCGAAGTTCTACAAATCCTATTGACCCAGTAATATTGCAAGTAAGCGAATGTAATGCTTTATATGTAAGAAATTATTATTAAAACATTTATTTATTGTTTGTTATTATTTTTTATTATTATTTTTAGTGGCATTTAAGTATTGGCAGCTCTTTTATGTAAGTTGTTGCCAGATCCTGTCTGCTTAGCATTCAGACTATGCTGAAATACAAATACTAGAAAAATCAGAATAACGTATATTAGTATTTACACAATTTCTTTCAGAAATATAATTTTAATTGATATAGTTTAGAAGCACAATTTGATTGCTTCTTATATTTTTATCTAAAAACTACTACATCCAATCCAGTCAAACCCTTATTATGGCCTTTAGGTTAGAGAGAGCAACAATAAAATGCATTGATTTGTAATTATTATTAACAAAACTTTAAAAAGATACAAATGAAATGAAATGATATAAAATACATTATTATAGAACTGTAGTACATCTAGCAGTGGCAATCACAAGAAATGTGCTAAACTTGAACTATAAATAGGACAGTATATAGTTAGGACAACAAATAATAGCACAAAATTGGGCAACCTGGAAAATATGAGTTCTGATCAGATAGAAGCAATGACAGATAAACATACTGGCTACCAGACTCCTTTTTTTTAAAAAAAAGAGGTAAATATATATCTTTTGAGATTACCTGTACAGCAAAGGAGCAAATGGCTTAGGCTTTTCATAGAGTCATATTCACACAGGTATAATGTTGCTGAAAAGGAATGTTTTATATACAGAACTGCGGAACTGACCTCAACCTGATCAAGATGTAAGCCTGATGGAATTTCAGAATTCAGACCAGGTTAAAGAGAGAGAAGATGATGGCACATGCCCATTTGAGAAGAATTGAGGGTATAACTGTAGGATTACATACTAGGTTTAAACTGGTGTGAAAATCACTATTCCAGATACATTGTTTAAGATAACTCCTTAATTTTCAACCTTAATGGACATAGGCTTTTAAAAGAGTCAAAAGAAGACAAGTTTGCTAATAGCTTTTGTTAGCCAGGTTGATTTAAAACAATCTCTGAGAACCAATCAAGCCAGACCCATAGAAGAAAAGAAATAAATTTTAATCAGCAATTAAGGAAATAGACAGTTTCTGGCACCACAGTAACCATATCTACCTATAGTCTTGATGCATCTTGGAACTGCAAGTATTCCTCTTATAAATTTGGCTAGACAGTTTACAAAATATTAAATTGTAAAAATATAAAATATAAATTTAATAAAGAAGCTGGAAGAATAAAATGTTTTCCTATTTGAATAGAAGAATTTTACATTAACTGAGATGTGAAATAATGGACAACAGTAATAATAATAAATCTCTCTTTAAGCATTACTCCGATCAACATTTTATTGACCAAACCTGTTGAGAGAAAACAGATGGATTTATCAAGCAAGAATATTTGGTCTGAGTTTTAGTTTTTGTAATGTTTGACATTGGCCTCTGAGAATTGAATTTCATAGTTATTTTGGTTTTGTTTAAATAAAGTGATTTTTTTAAAAAAGAACAATCAGTAGGTTATAATTTTAATGCCATTTCAATTATTTTATTATATCCACCACAATTTTAAGACACTTGGCGATTTACAACAACTACAAACATTCAAATAAAATATCCATGGTAGAAACAAAATATTTAAATTTTAAAACCAAAATAATATAATATATTATCTGATTATGCATCTGAAAAATTAATGCAGATAAATCTAATGCAAACAGTTATATTTTCATTGATTTTCTTTTTGTTTAACAGAGTATTCAACTGCTACAGAAATTGACCTACAATGCAAGAATATTGCAAGCCAGTGCTAATATTGAAGACTTAATTTCTTTCCTAATGCTTCGCATGTAAGTTTCTTAAATGTAATCTACAGTTGTAGGTACATTTATATCCCTGAATGTTTCAATTCAGTTATTCTGTGTACTTTACCCTGTGCAGTCTTCAGATGCATGGAAATATGTGACAACTGAGTTTAAATTTGGTGGCATATTGGACTATTTTCTAGACGTTTAATGTAGGCTTTGTAGTTGGAGATGTTCCTGCCACACTAGTGCAAGAAAGGGAAGATACTTTATCCTTGTATATTATTCTGATTCGGAATAATATACAAGGTTCGGAACCTTGTATATTATTCGGAATATACAAGGTTGTATATGATTCGGAACCATCGAGCCGATTCGATGGTTCCGTCCCAGGCACCTGATGGACCCAGAGAGGTTTCTGATGGAGCTTGGGCCGTTTCCCGGGAAATTAGCCCACGGCTCGGCCGAAGAACTGGTGGCCGCCTGGGAGGAGGAGGCGGCCGGGGCTTTGGACCGCGTCGTGCCTTTGCGGCCTCTGACCCGGCGCCGAACTCGACCAGCTCCTTGGTATAACGAGGAGCTGAGAGAGATGAAGCGCTGGAAAAGACACCTAGAGAGTGTTTGGAGGTCCAGCCGCTCCGAATCCGACCAAACACTAGTGAGGTCATATATTCAGTCCTACCCAGTGGCGATAAGAACGGCGAAACATAAGTGTTTTTCCGCTCTTATCACAGATAATCGCCCAGTTTAGGGTGACCCGCTCCCTGCTTATGCAGGAGGCTCGGGAGGACCCCTTGCAGGGGCATGCTGAGGATTTTGTACAGTATCTGTCCGATAAAATCGCTCAGATCCGGGACGGATTGGACGCTGATTGGATAGATTCGGGCGGGATGGCGGGGACAGATCTTGTGGTTATTACCTGGGCTGAGTTTGATCCTGTGACTCCTGATGACATGGACAGGTTGTTGGGTAGGCTGAATCCCACCACATGTTTATTGGACCCGTGTCCCTCCTGGTTGGTACTGGCCACACGGGAGGTTACACGAGGCTGGCTCCTGGGAGTTACCAATGCTTCCTTGTTGGGGGGCATTTTCCCCACCGCCTTGAAAGAGGCGGTGGTGAGGCCCCTCCTCAAGAAGCCTTCCCTGGACCCAGCTGTATTGGCGAACTATCGTCCAGTCTCCAACCTTCGCTTTTTGGCGAAGGTTGTTGAGAGTGTGGTGGCATATCAGCTTCCCCAACACCTGGAGGAAACTATCTGTCTAGACCCGTTCCAGTCCGGTTTCAGACCTGGATATAGCACGGAGACGGCTTTGGTTGCATTGGTGGATGACCTCTGGAGGGCTCGGGACAGGGGATGTTCCTCTGTCCTGATCCTTTTAGATCTCTCGGCGGCTTTTGATACCATCGACCATGGTATCCTGCTGCAGCGGTTGGAGGGATTGGGGATGGGGGACACCTTTTATTGGTGGTTCTCCTCCTATCTCTCCGACCATTCGCAGACGGTGTTGGCAGGGGGGCAGAGATCGACCTCAAGGTGCCTCACTTGTGGGGTGCCACAGGGGTCGGTTCTCTCGCCTCTCCTGTTCAACATCTACATGAATCCGCTGGGTGAGGTTATCTGTGGTTTCGGGGTGGAATACCATCTGTACGCTGATGATACTCAGTTGTACATTTCCACCCCGAACCACCCCAACGAAGCCGTTGAGGTGATGGTCCGGTGTCTTGAAGCCGTGCAGGTCTGGATGGGGAGGAACAGGCTCCAGCTCAACCCCTCCAAGACAGAGTGGCTGTGGGTTCCGGTGTCCTGGTACAGTCAGCTTACGCCATCGCTGACTGTTGGGAGTGAAGTATTGACCCCCAGGGGGAGGGTGCGCAACGTGGGTGTTCTCCTGGACGATCGGCTGTCCTTAGAGGAACATTTGACGGCCGTCGCCAGGGGAGCATTTTATCAGGTTCGCCTGGTTCGCCAGTTGCGCCCCTTCCTTGACCGGGACTCCTTACGCACGGTCACTCATGCCCTCGTTACTTCCCGCCTGGACTATTGTAATGCTCTCTACATGGGGCTCCCTTGAAGAGCACCAGGAGGCTCCAGCTAGTCCAGAATGCGGCTGCGCGGGTGATAGAGGGAGCACCGTGTTGCTCCCATATAACACCTATCCTGCGCGGCCTGCACTGGCTGCCGGTAGCCTTCCGGGAGCAATTCAAGGTGTTGGTTACCACCTTTAAAGCGCTCCATGGCTTAGGACCGGGTTATTTACGAGACCGCCTTCTGTCACCGACAGCCTCCCAATGACCTGTGCGCTCCCACAGAGTGGGCCTGCTCAGGGTGCCGTCGACCAAACAATGTCGGTTGGCGGCCCCCAGGGGGAGAGTCTTCTCTGTGGCAGCACCGGCCCTTTGGAATGAGCTGCCTCCGGGATTACGCCAACTCCCCGACCTCCGGACCTTCAAACGTGAACTGAAGACCTTACTATTTCATTGTGCGAGACTAGCCTAAGTGTAATTTTTTAATTGTAATTTTAATATGGGTTTTATGTCGGTCTATGACTGTTTTAATTGATTCGGCCTACTAAATATTTGTTTTTAATTCTGTTTTAAATTTGTTATTTGTATTTTGTGTTTTAATATGGCTGTAAAACGCCCTGAGTCCTTTGGAAGAAGGGCGGTATAGAAATTAAATTATAAATAAATAAATAAATAAAAATATTCCCTGCTTTCCTTTGAGTATTCCTCAGGATTACTATCAGTATGGTCTATCACATATGAAGATTTTGAACATACAAAGCTTACCTAAAGCTTTAGAATAATATTTGATTGCTAAAATTCTTGCCATTCCTGCCATGAGAGTTTCAAGCATTATTTTATGATCACCTTGGTGGGTAATCTTAATCTAGGAACTTCACCATATGTTCCCTAGATATTTGATTAGAGGGATTGCCTATTGGAAATGTGCTACTAGATTTAAAATTTGCTGAAGAAGCAAGTTGAAGAAGCTTCTTGGATGAGAAGCGAAACATCTTCAAAGAAAAACAAAGTCCAGTTGTCTCTTGAAAAAACACCTTTGTGACAGCCATGATCTGGATGATTGAGAATCTCCATAGACAAATTCCAAGACGGTTTTGAGTCTCTACAGGTTATGAGACTGTGCCACAGGAATGTCTTTTTGTTTGGTCAGCTGTTACTGCATAACGTAATAGGATAACGCAAACAGTTATTCTGTAGAATATACAATAGGAGCCAGTTGTCCTTGACATTAGTATATAAGCAACCTATAGTTATTGAAGAAGCAGTGGTGGGATTCAGCCAGTTCGCACCACTTCGGGAGAACCGGTTGTTAACTTTCTGAACTGTTTGGCAAACTGGTTGTTGGAAGAAATCATTAGGGCAGAGAACCGGTTGTTAAATTACTTGAATCCCACCACTGCGTAGAAGTGGTTTGTCCGGAACATTTAGTAGAATAGGTCTACTAGTATTCAATGCATCCAAGTATCTTTCATAGTGAGGTGATATTTATGAGAATGTAGCCAGCATTCACAAGTAGTTTTAGCACTTTACCGTTGACCACATAACTATAAGCAATCTCTTATCAGCCAGCTGTCAGTCACCTTATTTTTCTCTTTTTATTGATTAATAAAGTAATTTGAATAGTTTAAATGCTGAATTTTGTATTTTTCTTTAATGTTGACTTAAATCACTAACATTTACATTCAGCTATATAAAACTTAATAGATACAAATCTATGTATACACTAAAATTAATGTCTTCTATATTGTATAGCAAAGTGAATATTTTCTGAATGAATAAAGATTAACTTATAAAATCAGTTTATTAGCAAATATTGAATTATGTGAAAATATTTAATGACTTTTTAAAAAATCTTCAGTCAGTCTACAGAAGATGAGTTAACTATACCATGCCTAGGACTTTTGGCAAATCTTTGTCGACATAACCTCACTGTTCAAACATATATCAAGTCATTGGTAAGAAATTTGCTTTATTGAAGTCTTTTTTAAAAAACATATTATTTCCATAATTTAATAATTGGAAATCAAAGTACTTTTGGTTCAGTAAAAAGTCACAACAATTGCTTGCATAATCTGCAAACTTTTATTTTTGTGCGATTTTAATATTTTTTCTCATTCAATTTCATTGTGCAAAAATAGAGATATTTTATCTAAAGCGATTCTCCTTTTTTCAATCAACTTCTATTCTACTATTCTGTAGTTCCACTATGAAAGGATCAGATCCATCTTCATTATAATTAGATGGAATGTAGATCTCTGTGACCATATATTTACATACAGTTAACGTTTCCTAATACATTTCCAACTGTGTTTACTTACTTGCTTAAATGATTGTATAGATTAAAATATGTCTTTGTGGTTTGTGAAGATCTGTGATTGAAATTGATCAAAGTTTAAACTGAATTTTTTATGGTTAAGAGATCTCAGGATGTTGATCACTATTAATGAATGAGCAAGTTTATTGTTATGAATGTTAAATATTATATCTTATGACTACAAAGTCTATAGGTTTTGTTCCTAAATAAAATTATCCAGATAATTTGCTTAATTAAGTTATCTTTTTATAATTATAATGTAAATATAACTGTAATACTGATATGTATGTAGCAGTGCAGTATATTGTAGGTAGCATAGTATTTTACAAATATGGCAGTCATATACTATACATTATTTAGGTATATATATTTAGGATTGTATAGTACTATTTGTCACTCTGATTATGTGCAACTTTAGTGCTTTGATGGGCGATTAAAATTGTTGCATTTTTAATCATTTTGATCTTACGTATTTCAATTGTAAGATTTTAAGGAGTACATTTTTCAGTAACAGAAAATTATTGTGGTGCATATAATGCATTGAATTAGGCTGCAACTTTAATCTCATTGCATTTTTAAAGGATTTTTTTTCTCTTTGTACTAGACGAATGTGAAAGGTTTTTATCGCACTCTAATCAGTTTCTTGGCCCACAGTAGTCTAACAATGGTTGTTTTTGCGCTTTCAATATTATCAAGTCTTACGTTAAATGAAGAAGTTGGAGAAAAGGTAAGCCTATCTCAGTTTAAAAGAAGCTTATGGATAGTATTTATATATCTATTCCTTTATTTGCTGTAGTTTCTACATCACTTAATTTCCAATGGCTCTAAGTAGCTTACCTTAAAAAAACATTTTTTTTAAAAAAAAAGTTACAATTTAATAATAATATCCCTTAACAATAATCCTATGAAATGCTGCTGTTGATTGGACAACCCAGAGCATCGCCTGGTAGAGTTTTGGAAAATTCTTTGGAATACTCTTTGGAAATCTTGGAGATCTAAATTGTGTGATCTGGTTGGTTGACTAAATAAGTCCTTCTTCCCTAAAGAGGGTCTTAGTGTAGGAAGTTCTAAAGACACAAGAGAAGGATTTGCCTGTGACAAAGTATTGATACAAATCAGTACATATCTCATATATTCTAAGGGAAAAAAACCAGGTCTAGTATTTGGAGTCTTAAATTGGGCTTGATACTCACTGACTCCTAAGTAAGACAACATGAAATTCCACAAGACCAAAAGTCTGATAGCCCCTTCCTTCCATTGAATGCAACTGACTTGAGTTATAGTGTAAAATTCATATGATTGTAAATCAGTTTTGTTTGTTTAGCTGTTTCATTCCAGAAATATTCACCAGACTTTCCAATTAATATTTAATATCCTCGTGAATGGTGATGGAACATTAACAAGAAAATATTCTGTGGATCTGCTTATGGATCTCCTGAAGAATCCCAAGATTGCAGATTATCTTACCAAGTAGGCTTTACATAATAAATAATAAAAAAAATTTACATCCCTCTAATTATATATAAATGCATTTTATATTTCCTGTGAATATTTTTCCTAGTTGGTTCTTATTGAATGATTTCATTTGCTATATTTGTTCAATCTTTTCTTTGATTCTCCGGAGCTTAAGATATGAATTGAATTCTATACTACTTTCCTATAGCTTTATTTTCTATTTAATGTAAGGTAATAAGTAGTCATTTTCCATCAGGACTTGCCAATAATCAGGCTAGATCGGGTTAGATCCAGCTAGTCTCTTCTATAATTTTAATTAAAAAACATTGTGTATTGTGAAATGCACCATTTTAGATGTGGGGCCCTTGTTTTAATTAAATAAAAAACTAATAGAATGAGCTGCAGCTGAAGAGTTAGGGTCATCCTCCTTTTAGACTTTTTATCTTGCTAATAAGTATCTCAAATATTTTTTATTCTACTCCATTAACAGATTAATGTACAGCTTTGGTTTTCATTTATAAATGTGAACATGCTTGATTTTTGCCCAAGGTGCCAATAAACAGCCAGCCTAATTCTACTATTCTGAGAAGTCTCTGGCTATATGTAAACATACCCATGTTTCCCCCAAAATAAGACCCGGTTTTATAATTTTTTTTGCCACCAAAAAAGGCACCAGGTCTTATTTTTGGGGGGGGGGTGTCATCCACTGACTCACCTCACTTGCATGCATCGCCCCCGCCTGCCTTTTCGCTGTCAGAGGCCTTCAGGAAATTCTGCGGCCGCAGAAGAAGTGGGCCGGCAAGGTAGGTGTCGGGGTGTGCGAGGCCTGGCGGCAATTGTCCGAAGGTAAAAAGTAGGTCAGCTCCACTCCCCATCCCCAACCTAGCTTAATTTTTACCCATGTGCCTCGCCCCACCCATGCATCCTGGGGTGGGCAGGGTCTTCATTAGGGCTTATTTTTGGTGTAGGGCTTACATAGGGCGCACATGTACAAATCAATTTAGAGCTTATTTTTGGGATAAGTCTTTTTTTGGGGTGGGCAAACACGATAGTTCTCAACTTATGATTGGCTGGAAAATGGCAGTAATGAAGCAGTTTTATTTACTTTACTAATGTTCTGGTGCTACAAAATGTTTTGGAGTTCACGTTAACAAAGTAAAGCAAGCCTCTCCATTGTTGGGCTGCACAGAGCAATCCCACAAGCGGCTGTCATTTTCCAAGTGGACTCTTCTGGGATTTTACCATGTAGCCGCAAGCTGATCCTGAACGCAGCCACTCTGAAAATGACAGCCGCTTGTGGGATTGCAACAAGCACAGTCCCAGGAACGGAAAGCTTTCTTTTGCTTTGCTAATGTGACTGGAATCATACTGCAGTTCCCTAAGGGGCTATCAGTTCTGTAACAGCTGCTTCAGGGATCATGCCACACAGCCACAAGCATGTATTCAGCATGCCACTGTGCACATGCTGGGAGAGGAGGCTGCTGCACTGCACAAGTGCATGTAACCTGGAAAGAGGCCACTTTGGTGCGCTATTGAATGCAATCTTGTATTTCATGGTGGGTGTCTTTGGGGGTGGGGGATGGGAAACAGCAAGAACAACACACAACCTTGCCTGCCAGCTTCCCCATTATCTTTGCTTGTGGAAAATAGCAAAAGTTGCAAATTTATTTTTGCTTATCAAAATATTCATAGTTTCAACATCTTTTTACTCTTTTTTTCCTTCAAAATTATAGGTATGAACATTTTACATCTTGTCTTAATCAGGTGATAGGCCTCCTTCATGGAAAAGATTCTGATTCTTCAGCAAAGGTAGTTTCTAGGTGCACAAGTGTGTGTGTGTGTGTGTGTGTGTGTGTGAAGTAATTTTTTATATTATTGGTGAAATGCAGTAAACCACAATGATAAAAGTTACATCAGTGAATCTACATAACATCTACAAAATCTGTATAACTCACACGATTAAAGTAAGCTTAATATTAATGAAGAAAAATAAACTATAAAAACAAAAAACATGTAATATCAATTTAAGATTAATCTTAAATTATTAATCTTAACTCTATTAAAATTAATCTTAAATCATTAATCTTAACTCTAGATCATGTAGAAACAATGTTACTCCATTTCTCATTTTTAGAATATAAAATGTTTCAAAAGTTAATAACAAATATATAATATATCTTGTATCCATTCTTTAACATCAGGAAAACAATTTTCTTTCCATTTACATATATTTATAAAGCCTTGATAAGACTAAATCTCTCCTTAAAGTTCCCAATTTCATATTTTAGAAAATAGTTCAACTATTGTCTCTACTTTTTGGAACATTTTCTGGGACCCACTCTCCTGGTTTTTCAGAAATATCTGAAGACCTGGCTCTGCTGACTTTCTTAGGACTCATAGATGAGCATGCAGCCAGGGAGCTAGTTAGGCCTCCCTTCATCTTTTTAATTTTAATTATTTTAATCCTGTTTTTCTCTAATATAAATATATACAACCTTTATGCTTTTATATTTTAAATGTACACTACCCAGAGTTGCTCTGTGATGGAGATGGGCAGTTCCTAATTTTAGGGGTGAAATGCTCCCGGTTCGGACTAGCTCGCCCGATCCGATAGCGATGGCGGCTGGTGGTTCGGAGAACTGGTAGCAAAAATCCCTGGCCCCACCTCTTGCCTCTGCTGAGCTGTGCCATCATCAGAGGTTTGTGGTTTTTTTTACTTTTAAAAGCAGTTTTTCTTCAGCCAAAAAAAATGCCTTTAAAAGTAAAAAAAAAATAATGATGATCCCACGGCTTGGCTGGGATTGTCAGAACCCTTTAAACTCTTTTTTAACAACCTCTTCATCCGAAGAGGTTGTAAAAAAAAGGTTTTAAAAGGCTCCTCTGGCTATCCCAGCTGAGTTCCTCATCACCAGAACCTTAAAAAACATGTTTTCTACAAGCTCTTCAGCCGAAGAGCTTGTTAAAACAATTATTTTAAGATGTTCTGGGCTGCAATGAGGGAACTTCATCTGGGATCGTCAGAGGAGCTTTTAAAATCTTTTTTTCCTCTGGCGATCCCAGATGAGTTGCCTGATCTTCACAGGCTTTTAAAATCATTTTTAACAACTTCTTACAACAGCCCATGCCCACCCAATCGCCCCCTCCCTCACTTACCTATAATTGCTGCTCCTTTCGGGCTGGCAAACCATGCTTTACATCAGTTAGCAACTGAATCTGCCTGCCTAAAATCCATCTCCTTAGTGAGCAACTGAATCTGCCTGCTTTGCTGGCTGAGGAACTCTGGGAATTGAAGTCCACAAACCTTAAAGTTACTGAGGTTGGCGACCCCTGATCTAAAAAATATAAATAAAATAATAAAATAAAATATTTGTGCAGCTTTCTGAGATTTGGTGTGTTTCTGTAATGTTTCACTCTAACTAAACAAACAAACAAAATCTCACAAAACTATATGTGGCATTTTGTGTGTGTGTGTGTGAGTCAGTTGTGTTGTGTTGTGTGTGTAAAGTGTGAAAGTTGGTTTTTGAGCTTTTTGTAGCTGTGTGAGGTTCCTGCTTGTTGCAGGGGCCATTTTGAGTGAAGTGCAGCTGCTTTTACATTGTGTGTGTCAGTTGTGTTGTGTTTTGTGTGTGTAAAGTGTGAAAGTTGGTTTTTGGTACCTCTTATTGTTTTGTATACTTTGTTTATTATTTTTATTGTTATTGGCCACACCCACCCAGTCATCTGGCCACCAAGCCACGCCCACCAATTAAGCCACGCCCACAGAACCGGTAGGGAAATTTTTTATATTTCACCCCAGAGAGAGAGAGAGAGAGAGAGAGAGAGAGAGAGAGAGGGAGAATAAAATAATTAAATAAAATAAACAAAACAAAATAAAACAATGAAAGAACAGCTTAGTGTGGGGGTTAAGGCATCAAGCTAAAAACAAGACCACGAGTTTTAGTCCTGCCTTAGGTATGAAGCTAAGCTGGGGTAGCCTTGGATCATTCATAGTCTCAGCCCTAGGAAACAGGCAACAACATGCTGGGACCTGTCCAGGCAGTTGCCAGGAGTGTCTCCCCCCTGCAAGAAAGTTCAACTATAGTATAACTTTACTATCTCCCCTGCCTATGCTAACATGCTGAGACTTGAAATAAAAAAAGAACTGCGTAAAAAGAGCTCTTGTTTAAACACACACACACACACACACACACACACACACACAAAGAAAGAAAGAATTAACATTCAATTTTTAAAAAAATATTTTTAATCAAACAATATTTTCTGATGAATTAACTTCATTCATCAATCATATTTTATATTTCGTAAAACTTGAAACCATTGATTTTCCAAGACTTGGGAATTTATTTATTTATTTCATTCATTATTCATTTATTTACATAGCTGCCTTTCAGTTCCTTAACTATTTCAGTTCTTTGTCCACCCAGTTATTAAATTGAATATGTTAGATAGCTTTTCTAGTTAGCTTTCTTTTGGATGCCTAAGTCACATTTCTCTACTCACTGTCCCTCTAAATTAGTTCCTTTTCTATGTCATCAGTGCTATTCTCAGTTATCCTCTCTGTAGATTTTCCTTCCTGATTCTACATGCGTATTTCTTCTTCCTCTAGTAATCTCCCCTTCTCTTCTTCAACTGCTTCTATCATTTTGTTCCTTTATAATACAAATAGCAGTTCCATTTCACAGAAACTGACAGCGTGAACCAAAATCTCCTTTGCTTGACAAAATTGGTTGGATGGAAATTATAGAATCAATGATTCTCGGAATAATAGCATCCTTATATCCTTGTAAGGGAAAGGAGTTATTTTCAGTCACTGAATATCAGAAGAAAAGAGTGCTTTATTTTTCTATGTTCCTTTGTAATTCTTCCCCTTTGTATGCTTGTGTAGACTTTCAGTCCTTCTGATTGCTTTTTACTTGTGTCTGACCCCCCTCTGTGTGATGTATGTGTCTATGTGTCTCTTTGTGCCCTTTCCTATCTGTTTCATTTTCTGTGCCCGTGATCTATAACAACCGTTTTGTGGTTCTGACTGTCCTAGACTGTTCATGTCTATCACTTTGCTCTTCTTTCTGATTTTAAAACAGCAACTGAAAACGTAGATAGTAGGAAAACTATCAACTTTTTCTTACAGGCCACAATACCCTAAGAGCCTGTTTATTTGTCACACTTTCACAGATTCATTTGCTCACACAGCATCTTCTCAATAAATCCCCAAACATGAACTCCTGGAATAGTCAGATGCAATCCAAAATGATCAATGCTATGTTATGTCCCGAGATAAACTATACCTTCTTGAAGAGATAGGTCGCTAAAAATTTTTTTTTAAAAAAAATAATCAAACATTTTCAATGCTGCAAAACTGCTTAAAATACTGAATGAAATGAACAATTTGATTATTTTATTTTTTTAAAGTAGTATCTTAAAGCAATAGTGTGCTTCAGCAATAAAGCTTTGCATCATAAAGCTGAAACGGTAAATATTAGTGTAAAGAATGTTATTCTAATAATTCTTGTCTTTCTCTTAGATATTAGAATTGCTACTTGCATTTTGTTCAGTGACACAACTCCGTCATATTGTACGTCAAGCAGTACTGGAACCAAATGTAGCAGTCTCTGCAAGTACAAGACTTGCAACTCGTGCGAAGAATACTGACTCATCTATTGTTTTAGTACATTGGTCAAACCAGCCACTGGAAGTATCTGAAAAGTGTTCAAATCTTGCTTTGGAGCTATTCAGGGAGCTATTTGAGGTAATAGATTCAATGTGTTTTGGCTGTCGTGTTCGGTTACTTCTAGTTTTTTGTAGGAGGAATGTTGATGGTAGCAAAAAAATTATCAAGGAATCTGGTAATAGTTCTTTTTACTAATAAATTTGATTTAAAAGTATAAACTTGCATGAACTTCAGCTCATTTCATCAGATGCAAGGAGAAGCTAGTCTGATACCAGATTTAAATTAGGATGGCCAGGAAGGATGAGGAAGACAATTCTGGTATATAGATGCATGTGAGACAGATTACAATTTATAGCTTCCCAGAGTCTTCTTGAGTGGTGCAGGAGCTACCTAGATAATGATGATGATCATTGCAAGTAGTAATTACAATGTATTAAAAATGTATTTATTAAAACATTTTTAAGATTGCCTAACATCTTTTGAAATATGAGTTTAGCCATCTTTCTTAGTATCATTTTTTTAAGATAGTCACTGTGGTTTGTAACAGAATGTCCTGGGAGATTAAAACTCTATTATTTTGTCCTGATTTTGAGTTCTGATTATGTTGAGTTCATACAAATTATGTTCATTTGTATGAAGTTTGTCTTGTTTATTCTACATAGAATCAAAAGGACATTGTTGACATTTGATCACATAAGAGGAAGAATATATGAAGGGCACTTTTAAACCCATGTGTGTACTTGTTAGGACCTGCGAAGTAATAAAACATTTATATAAATGAACATTTGAAAATATTTAGGCAAAAACTAAAGATTTACAATTTTTTTTTATTTTAAAAAAAGTTTTATTTTTTTTCTCTAAGGAAGCGCCTGCCACCAACAATTTTATAAGTTCTTGTAATAAAATAACTCATAAATTATTATTTCATTTATGAAAAAGGGAAAGATACTCAAGATTGTGTTTATGGAAATCAGATCAGCAATTAACACTGATATTTTATAAATTAAAAATTAGTCTGTTTAAGCTAATATGTCTAAACTATAACCCTTTTAAAACTACAAACAATAAAATTAAGGTCAAATCAAATTTATATAAAATTTGTGATTGCATTTTTAAAAATAATAAATTGGATTCCACAATGTTTTGTGACGGGATAATTATTTAATTGTTTCAATGCCATTAAACTGATAATATTTCTGTTATAGGATGTTATTGATGCAGGCAATAGTGCAACTGCTGAACGCTTTGTGGATCTTCTTTTGCCCATTCTTCTCGACCATCTTCATTTTCCTGACCAGATACTAGACTATCTGCTGGCAAAGAAAAAATGTGAACGAATGATCAAGACTATTGATATCTTGATAGATATCCTTCTTGCAAATTTTTGTTATTGAGGATTGCGAAAAAATCATGTTTTTTAAATAAGATAAATTTATTTTAATTACATAAAACTTAAAAACAAATTCTCTATTAGATAACAATGCACAAAGGGAAAAAAAAGATTTAAGCCAAAATAGAGACACTCATCTAGATAATTTTAAAACAGAACAGGACAGTAAAACTTTTAAAAAAATGTTTAAACATTTTTCTTGGTGTTTTATATAGGAAATGCCTATGCATCAATAATTGGTACTTAATACTGACTTATTTCTTGACTTACTTTCTTTTCAATGTCTGGATTTTTGTTGCATGACACCTTATACACCTAGCAGAAGTATTTGCCATTATAAATTTATAATATTCAACAGAAATTAAGAAAAATTAGACTATAATAAAATTATAAGTTATTATTTGACTTATTTGGGAAATTGTGGTAAAATAAAGAAGAGCATTTTTCATTTGCCTGTTACTGTGGGCATTGCTTGAAGATTCACAAGTTTTTAACGTTACTTTGAATTAGATTTATTTTCCTGTTTAGACTTTCAGTTTGCATCACTAGGGAGTTTTACTTAACAGACAATCCTTGCTTACTGATCACAATTGGGACCAGAAATTCTGTCACTAAATGCCATGACGGCTAACTAAAAAAATCAGGGGGCTTACAACTTTGCATCTGCTTTTGACATTAAGCAAATTCCTGCAGTCATCAAGCAAGATATCATGGAATAGCAACTTGCAATTCCCCTTCCATGTTCTCTATGAAGTCTGCTTGTTAGAAGCGGGTTGTGAAGCATGTAAATAGCACTCATGTGACCATAGATGCTACGATGTGAAGTTTGATTGCCAAGCTCTTTTTTTTCCTAACCAAAAGAGAATATATGTAGCTCAAGGTTGAATTGTGAACCTCTTGATGTTTCTGAGTTTGGTTGTTTGCTTGCAGATTACATCATGGAGTTTGCTTCCTATTTGTTCCCTGTTAATATAAAAGCTTCCAGTATTGCCTTCCAGTATTAGTGGATATGTTATTTTTCTCCTTTGTAGTTTCTTGGGTATTTTCTTTGGATTGTTTATCTGATGTTAATTGCTCCTTTTTTTTTCTCCAACCATCAAAACGTGAGAGGTTGTTAAACAAAACAACCAGTACGTGAGGAATATAACAGTATTCGTTAGTGAATTTAACCATAAACTGAATATTTCAGGAAAACAGAGTCCTTAACAAAATGTACCTCTTTGTGCAGATGATATGCTGAAAATGCATGTCATTAAAGTTTTAACAGCTAGCAAGTGTGCTACTTTAATAGAACACCAATTTACTTCTAGTGGAATTGATTTTAGTTTTGGGACAAAGTTTATGGACTGTGAATTGAGGTAAGCACAACCTAGTGTTTTTATCATTCTTTTTTATTGTTTTCCAACCCGTAACTTTGTATTTCAAAAGAATGAATTCAAATTTTGCAGGGATTAATCTCTATTATGAGCCGTGGTGGCTTAGTGGTTAGAATGCAGTACTACAGTCTTCTTTTGCTGACTGCTGGCTGACTGCAATTTGGCAGTTCGAATCTCATGAGGCTCAAGGTTGACTCAGCCTTCCATCCTTCCAAGGTCGGTAAAATGAGGACCCAGATTGTTGGGGGCAATATGCTGACTCTGAAAATCCCTCAGATAGGGTGTAAAGCACTGTGAAGCAATATATAAGTCTAAGTGCTATTGCTATTATATTTTTATGAAGCACTTATAGCTAACAAACTTTCCCTAAAATTCATAGCCTGTGATTCTATTTTAGCTGGAATTTAATGTATAAATATGGGATTGTAATAATTCAACAATTACTGTTTTTTAACTTTGCCATTCTTTTTTCATCAAGTTAAAAACAAAGTTTTTCAGAGTTCTATTGAATTGTAATAGGCTCTTATTATAAGCATTTTACACTCCAGAATTTAAAGCAGTGTTGCAAACCTTTTCGGTACCAACTGCCAAAATGGGAGCATGCATACGCCGGAAACCAGAAAAGCAAATGACCTGGTCTTCCGGTTTCTGGCGCGTACGCACACACAAAGACCAGCTGTCTGGTGTGCATGTGCTGGCTTTGCCTTGCCTTTTGGGGGTCTTCACGCTTCCATGCCCACCCCCTGGTCCCCTTCGGGGTGGCAGGACATCCCGAACAATGACCGGTTCCACAGCCCCAGACAGAGAGAAAGTTAGGTGGGGAATGCTGCCTCCCTCCACTGCCAAGCCGGAGCCCCTTTCTGGCCTCAGAGGTAAGGGGCGTTGGCATTCCCGGGGCTTGGCTTGGGGGACCAGCAGGATTGGAGCAGGATTGCCAGCACAGCCCCCCCCCTTATCCCGCGGTGGCATCTTCCCAGTTCCTGGCTGGCCTAGCTGTTACCCCTTGGTGTCTCCATTTTGCACTCTCCTTTGGCCCTCCTGGGGCAGCTTGCCTCCCCGACGGGGGCTCTTCCTTTTCCTCCTGGCTGCTCCAACATCCTGGCCAGAAGTGGCAGGGTGAGAACCGCCGCCCCCACTCGCAGGAGCAGTGGGCGGGGTGGCTGGCTGCCCAGCCAGCAAACAGTGCCCCATGCGCCGGAGCCGGCCAGGTGCTCTGGACCACGGATGTGCACCGGTACTAGGCTGGAGGGCTGGGGCTGCGCAAGAAGCCTGCTCAGGCAGGGTGGGAGGGAAGGAAGTCCCGGCCCACCCGTCCTGGCTGGTTGCTCTGCTCCTCTTGCTCTTCTGGGTTCTGGTACGCCAGCCACCTGGTCTTCACATGTGCGGGACCACCAGAAACTGAAAGAGGAAACCAGAAGGAAACATGTGGTTGGTGTGCATGTGTGTGCCAAAAACCGGAAATCATCTTTCTGACACGCGCATGCGCACCGGGCGGCTGCTCTTTCGGTTTCTGGCTCTTCTGGCATGCATGCCATAGGTTTGCCATCAGAGGTTTAGAGTATTCCTAAATAAGAAACACAATAACCGTGGAATTATGTGTAACAGTCCCACATCAGTATTCAAAAGAAAGTCTAAATAGAAGTACAAGTATATATTCATTTAAACATAAATGGATGAACGCTTGCAAAAATAAGGAACTACTTTATCAAAGGTTACCCAAATGTAACCTTATTCCTGTTTTTTCTGCTCAGCATGGGAATAGTATGCGTAGTGAAAATAGAAATGTTGCTTTATCTTTTCGGATGTATGAACAAGGCAACTAAAGGTTCTGTTCAAGATCAGCTTTTCCCCTCTCTTCCAAAAGATGAGTCCAATTGAAAGTGTGGCAGAATTTCAAACCTTTCAGTCATGTATTTTCCCATTGATCTATCTATCTGCAGTTTGGCAGTTCAAATCTTACTAGGCTCAAGGGTGACTCAGCCTCCCATCCTTCTGAGGTTGGTAAAGTAGAACCCAAATTGTTGGGGTCAATATGCTGATTTTAAACTGCTTACAGAGGGCTGTAAAGCACTGTGAAGTGGTATATAAGTCTAAGTGCTATTGCTATATATTATAGCCAAAAATTTTAGTCCACTTTATCATCTTTAAACTGTTCTTCCTGTTTCAAACTTCCACAAAAGCTTATACATTTCTGCAATTACTACACAATGGTACTTCAAATTTTATCTTATTTTGCCCCAAACCATGTCTTTATTTTTCTAATCTTCTGGATAACTGCAGATGGAAAGCCTATATCTGTCTGTCATTACTTAAAGTAATTACTGGTATTTTAATTTTGAATGCTTATTCATTATAAAATGTTCTCTTAACATTTTTAGCAAACTTGCTGCTGATCTAATCTTAAAAACACTGGATCTGATGAGTAAGCTTAAGCAGTTGGTTCCTAACATGGAAGTCAGCTTTTACAAAGTTCTTCAGGTACAAAGTTTTAAATATTTATATTAATCACTCTAAAAATGATACATGCCATTCTGATCATTTTCTAACAAATAATAAGTCTTATTAGACTTATTAGTCTTATTAGACTTATCAAACAAACCTCCATAGCCTTTAAAAACATAAATATCACCTGGGGAGGTGAAAAAGGGCTGGAAGGAAGGTGATGCCCAAAATTTATCACTTGTACTATTTGTGCAAAATCCTGTGTAAACCACTGCTGGCTGTTTTGAAAAAGAAAGTTTTTTTTTAACTAACAAGTGCTCTATATCTAGGACCAACGCTTGGTTACCCCTTTGGCTTTTGCTTTAACATCAGACCACAGGGAACAAGTTCAAGCAGGACTGAGAATATTATTTGAAGCAGCCCCATTGCCAGATTTTCCTGCCATAGTGTAAGTTTCCTATTGTTTCTTTAAAAAAAAATATGTCTTTCATAAAAATGTTTTTGAAAATCTACCTTGAGACCCTGCCGTTATTTCACATTTTGATCTTATTCTATAAGACACACTTTCCCACTGATACCACCTCTTGTGTGTAATGCTTTTATTAGGCTTGGTGAAAGTATTGCAGCCAATAATGCTTACAGACAACAGGAATCTGAGCATGTCTCTAAAAGAAGTCACCTGCAGGCATCCATGACTTCTGTAAATTCAGTAAAGTCCTCCAATGTTTGCCATCCCAATGATGGTGATGCTGCAACTTTCAACATTCAGGACCTGATTCACAAACTCCAAACTGGCTTGGAGGTTAGTGCTTTTAACACAAACATGAAAACATTTTTGTCTTGATATAAAATTAAACCTCAGTACAGTGTAGCTCAGTGTGGGACTTAAATCTACAGTACTCAGAAATTTGGACAAATTCCGCTAAATATCTGAGTGAAGGAAATGGAAGTACATTGATTTTGTAAGACAATAAATATGAAGCTTGTTCATAATTACAGTGCCTTAAAATCAATATGCTATAGAATCAATTAATATGGAAATAAATGGATTTTCATTTGTTATGTTTTGATACACATTAGTTATAGGAGCACAGAAAATGTTGTTTTGTAATATTTCAATAATTATATTAATACCATTAATATGTATGATGTCACTTTGTGAACAGAACTTGTGTAGTCATTCCTCATATCAAGTTTTTTATTTGTCCATATAGGTACAATTTTGAATTAAGATTTGCATATTGCTTTAGCTTATATTATGAACATTTCCAACAGATGAAGGAATCAGTCACAGACATCAGAGTATCTGAAATAATAGAAGTATATGAACAGAAACTGTCTGCATTGGCAGTGAGTATATTTAATAAGACTTTTATTCAAGTATATGCTCTGAATGTGCAGTTCATTTTACAATAATTTTCTTTTTAGTCCAAGGAAACAAGGTTGCAGGACCTTTTGGAAGCAAAGGCATTAGCTCTTTCTCAAGCTGATAGACTTATTGCCCAGTATCGTTGCCAAAGAGCTCAAGCTGAATCTGAGGTGGGTAAAGCAGAATTATCATATAAGGATTCATTTATTAAGTATGTACATCTGTCAATATAAAATTGCTTATGTAATCTGCCTTGTTTTGTATTTGAAAATAAACTCTAGATTATATATTTCACTTACTTGGCAGGATCCTTTTATGATTGTAGATATTTGTACATCTGCAAATTATGCTTTAAAGGCTAATTTGCTGTCTGGGTTCTTGAAATTTAAAAGCCTGGTTTAGTATTAGCATGGTTCATTGGTCTAGTGTCCTAACATTTCATTCACACAATGGAACTGTCATTTTGCACAAATTCCAAAAGGCTCGGACGCTTGCTTCAATACTGAAGGATACAGAAAGAAAAAATGAAGATCTGGAGTCACTATTGAAAGCGCAGCAGACAGAATCTGAACGGGCACAAAGTGATATTGAACAACTATTTCAGCATAATCGGAAACTGCAAACAATAGCAGAAGACTATGAAATACTGA
Source organism: Ahaetulla prasina (assembly GCF_028640845.1). Taxonomy (NCBI): domain Eukaryota; kingdom Metazoa; phylum Chordata; class Lepidosauria; order Squamata; family Colubridae; genus Ahaetulla; species Ahaetulla prasina. The sequence continues at coordinate 37,626,603 of NC_080543.1, read as the reverse complement.
AAAGATCTTCCATTGATCTGCTTCAAAAGTAAGATATAACCCTGCTAAGCATTTCTTCATAGGAAAAGAGAGATTGCACTCAGATATAATTGCTTATATCATCAGCAAAAGGATAAATATGGAGATTTTATTTTTATTGACAAATAGAAGTTGTAGGCTCTATAATTAAAGGAACATTGTTATGTGTCGAACCAATCCAGTTATACCTAGCATTATATATACATATATATATTATATACAAGCACATATAATGAAAGAAAACGATAGGACAGGAACGGTAGGCACTTTTGTGCACTTATGCACGCCCCTTATAGTCCTCTTAGGAATGGGGTGAGGTCAATGGTAGACAGTTTTTGGTTAAAGCTTTTGGGAGTTTGAGAAGAGACCACAGAGTCAGGTAGTGTGTTCCAAGCATTAAAAACTCTGTTACTAAAGTCATATTTTCTGCAATCAAGATTGAAGCGGTTAACATTAAGTTTGAATCTATTGTTTGCTCTTGTATTATTGCGATTGAAGCTGAAGTAGTCTTTAACAGGAAGGACATTGCAACAACTAAATTGAACCCTTTGCTAATCTTATTCTACATAGGTATGAGAAAGTTATTTCATAAGATCCTATTACTCATTTGTGAAAACAACAATAACGTTTGACTAGCAAACTGCAAAATTAGGTCTTAATTAGGTCTGAATGAATTCCGCCGACTCCAACATGACCTGTGTTTAACACAGAGAATCATCTAATGATCTCTGTGACCAAATTACAAGTTATTGTGTTCTCTTTGCTGACAATGTCAAACTATTTAACACCACCGACAATACAGCTACCCTTCAAAAAGACCTTGACTTAATGTTTCTTAGTTGTGGGAACTTTTTTATCATACCCTCTAATAGGTAAGGCAAAATGATAGAAATAGAAGCAACTGAAACCACAAGTTTTGCAAAAAAAATCTTCCCCAAAATAAAAACAAAAACAAAGAATGAACAAAACTCTAAGAGAGAAAATGCCTATTGAAGCAATGTAAAGAACATCTTAAAGAGTTCACATTGTTTGGAAATTGGGAAGTATCTTGGTGAATAGCTTGTTTGTCTATAGATCTCAAAACAATTTGTATAAGTAAAAATATAAGTCCCCCTGGACTTCGTCAACTATCCGACCTTCGGACCTTTCGCCGCGAACTTAAAACCTATTTATTCCATCTAGCTGGACTGGCTTGATTTAAAAAATTTTAATTTACTTTTATGGGTTTTAAATTTTTGTAAATTTTTATAGGGTGTTATTGTATTTTAAATTTTTGGCCAATTGAATAAGTTTTTTAAGGGGTGTTCTTAATATTATATGTATTGTTTCTCTTTGTATTTTTATTCTGGCTGTGCACCGCCCTGAGTCCTTCGGGAGAAGGGCGGTATACAAATTAAAATATTATTATTATTATTATTATTATTATTATTATTAAAATTAACTGCAGATGTTACGTGTTTCTTGTTGATAGATCAGATTCTGTTGTCTCTTTTATTACTAGAAAATAAGTTTATTGCTTATTGTTCAAAAATCATATTTATATTCCATGCAAGCTGCGTAGAGCTTAAAGATTTGTCATGCAATTAGTTGGTGACAAGATTTTTTTAGAAAAATGTGTACTCTGATCAGAATTCCTCATGGAATATGTTTCAGTGCTGAAAGTTGAATTGAAAGTGGTAAACCCAAAATTCCAAACATAGAGAAAGAGGATAAATGTTTTGAATTTGATAGGAGGTTCTAATATATACCAATATAAAACAATATTTATAGTTCAGGGTTGAACTAAGGTTTTGTTGCACTGATGATATTACCTAGTTGGGTAATGAAACATTTGCAAGAAAACAACAAAACTCAGAGAGCACCAAGAACCCCACACTCTAATATATGTTATCAAATATTACATTATGGAAATTGCATAGCATTCACTCCTTTTAATCGTAATAATTTGAAAATTTTAGACATGAAACTATTGAAAAGCAGTATAACAATCTGCAGGGAATGTGTAATTCACTGAATAAACAACTTGAGACCCTTAAAAGACTGAATGAATCGCTGAAGCAACAGAATGAAAAGTAAGTTAAGTTCTTTTGAAAAGTTTAAAGAAAGCTACATTTAAATTAAATGGTTTTGTTGAAAGAAAAGTTGTATAGATCTTTTTTTGGTCAAACAGCCATGATAAAGATTATTCAGTAATTGGGGACAAATGATTATTAGTAAAATTAAAATTATTTTTAAATAAAAATATTTTTGAATTTATTTCCTGTTGCTAAGATTCCCATGTTTATATTGTTGTATGACTTTGAGCTCATATGTCTATTCCAATTGTACTGTCTACTTTTTTTCTCACTTGCCACCCATCCAACTTCAACTTTTTATCTGATTCATTTTTTTTCTTAAATCTTCTTTTCAACATTGTTAAATAACATGAAAACTTTCATTTGGGTCTGGGGTGCTTCTCTCTGTTGAAGGTACGTCATATGAAAATAAACTTTGATAACAAGTAAGGCTGTTTTTGGTGTACATAGCTACAGTATGATACTTAGAGGCATATCATTATTTTTCATATTTATTTTAATATGTGAAATCTAATATTTATGCTTACAATTTCAGAACCGTCGCTCAGCTTCTCGAAACAGAAGAACATAGAAAACAATTGAACAAACAGATCCAAGAAAAAGATGAACAAATATCAAGTTAGTACTTATAAATGTATCAACTTTTTCATACATATTGTTGATAAAGAGTAAAAAAATGCATGTGTTCCATTATATTTGTTGGGTTCTTCATACTCCCTTAGCTTGGTTGTTTTCTTGAAGACATTTCATTGCCAGACTGTTTATATCATTATATATTTTATATTTGACAAGCTGTAAACCTGCAATTTTATGTTCTCTTTTAAGACATCTCAAAGACAAGAAGTATTTCAAAACCCTGTTTTCTAACTTGTGCAGAAGAATCTGCCTCTAATGCCTCTGGTATAAAGCATGCAAGTCCTGCTCCCTAATTTTAGAAAGCCAAGCAAAAAAATTAGACAAGCTGAATCCTAATCTGGTCTCCAAACAGGCAGGGAACTATTTTATTTCAAGTGTTATTCATGCTAGTCAGAAAACCTAGAAAAGCAAATGTTTTAAAAAATAAAATGCTACTCCCTATCTTCTGCCCAACAGAAGGCCATAATCCCTTAGAGCCTAGGACAGTGATGGTTAACCTTTTTGCCATTGCATGCCAGGAGGGGGTGGGTGGGGGGTTGTGTGTGTGTGTGTGTGCCCACACCCATAATTCTATGCACCCTGCACATGCGCGCACGACGCCCCTGCTCCCTCCCCCCCCCGCTCCTGGCACGCAATAGCCTGGTAGGCCCGTTTTTCTCTCTCACCTGGCTCCAGAACCTTTCTAGGAGTCTGTGGGGGGGGGGCCTCCCGAAAACGGCCTTCCCCACCCCACTAGAGGTCCTCCGGAGGCCGAAAACGGCCCATTTTCCAACTTCCAGTGGGACCGGAAGTCCCATTTTTTTGCTGTCCCCCAGGACCTCTCTAGGAGTCTGGGGAGGGTGAAAACGACCATTCCCCCCCCGGAGGTCCTCCAGATGCCAGAAACGGCCCGTTTGCCAACTTTTGGTGGGACAAGGTAGAGCAGAGGCCTGCCAAAGGAAACTGCTAATTCCACCCCCCACAGTGTCAGGGACTAAGCATAAAGTCAGGCATTCTGCCCTCCATACCTGAGTGCCCATCACCAGGGCAGGATCCTGCCATTCCTATCTGCTAGATTTCACCACTCCTGTACTGTTTAGGATCTGATTTTTGCCTAATTTAATTTATAGGCCAGAGATCTTTCCTCACTAGGCAACCTGATTATTTTTGACAAACAGCATATTCCATGACAACTAGTCCTTGAGTTACAACAATTCGCTGAGTGACCATTCAACAGCATTGAAAAAAGTGACTTATGACCATTTTTCACACTTACGACTATAATAGCCTTCTCATAGTCGTGTGATCCAAATTCAGACTCTTGGCAACTGAATCATATTTGTTTTGTTTTGTTTTGTTTGTTTTGTTTAATTTATACCCCGCCCTTCTCCGAAGACTCAGGGCGGCTTACAGTGTATAAGGCAATAGTCTCATTCTATTTGTATATTTTTTACAAAGTCAACTTATTGCCCCCCCAACAATCTGGGTCCTCATTTTACCTACCTTATAAAGGGTGGAAGGCTGAGTCATTTGTCATCATATTTGTGACGGTTGCAGTGGTCTGGGGTCATGTGACCTTTTGACAAGCAAAGTCAACAGGGAAGCCAGGTTCACTTAACAACTGTGTGACTACTTTAACAAGTGCAGTGATTCACTTAACAACTGTGGAAAGAAAGATTGTAAAATGGGGCAAAACTGACTTTACCCTTAGCAACAGAAATTTTGAGCTAAATTGTGATCGTAACTCGAGGACTACCTGTACATGGACCTATTATTAAAGGCGAAGAAAAACCTTTGGCAAACAGTAACTGTAATGCTGAAAGTACAAGGCATTTTCATTGGTGATAATAGAAACGGAAATACCACACTTTCTTCATTTGGCCAAATAACAGATCTCTCATCGTGAGTTAGAAACGGTAATTGTTGTAGCCAGATATATTGAGAAAACATGGCTACGCTAATTAATTATTGTAAGTTGCTGATTTATTTATTTATTTATTTATTTATTATTTAAATTTGTATACCGCCCTTCTCCCGAAGGACTCAGGGCGGTTCACAGCCAAGTAAAAAATGAAAATACATTATAGATACAATTAAAATACTAGTAAAAAACTTATTTGAATTGGCCACAATTAAAATTTAGAAATAAAACCCATTAAAAACCCATAACTTAAAAAAAAACTAACCCAGTCCAGCGCAGATAAATAAGTAAGTTTTGAGCTCATGAAAGGTTCGAGGTCCGGAAGTTGACGAAGTCCTGGGGAGTTCGTTCCAGAGGCGGGGAGCCCCACAGAAGGCCCTTCCCCTGGGTGTCGCCAGACGACACTGTCGCGCCGACGGCACCCTGAGGAGTCCCTCTCTGTGAGAGCGCACGGGTCGGTGAGAGGTATTCGGTAGCAGCAGGCGGTCCCGTAAGTAACCCGGCCCTATGCCATTAGTTATGCCATTAGTTAAATTGTATTTAACTAATACAAGCAACTTCTTTGGTTCAGAATAAATTATTCATATGCAAGGCAAATTAGGCAAAAAAATATATATGTGAGTTCATATGTTCCACGGAGCTGGAATGTGATTTCTTTGGATTTGGTTTAGTGGCACCTGTCATTTTGGCTACCAAAGAAGCCATGGTTAAGTGAGTTGTAGCTAAATGCAATATTACAATTTGTTTCTTAAAATTCCCATTTCAAGTATGTTTTTGCACTAAACTGAAAAATGCATCTTAATAAATAAGACAAATGCTGAGGACTGTAAAATGTGAGCAGTCAATGTTCAGCAGATGGCAGTGCTGCACAATTCATGCAACGATAGTTGTGGGAAAGTATTAGTGTCCAAAAGTTTTGCAGTAAACCACTTTGGGGAAAAAACTTTTTTTCTTACGTATTTTTCAAAAGATTTACAGCAGAAGATAAAAGTTCAAGAAGAAAAACTAAAAGCCAGACAGAAGGAAAAAATAGATATGGAGGACAAAATGGACATTCTTAGAAAAGAGCTAAGTAAAACTGAACAGGCAAGAAAAGAACTGAGTATTAAGGTAAGTTATTTATTTAATTTAGGATTATTTGGGTGTTGCCACTTCTTGTGACTCTAGGGAATATAAAATAAATTCATTGTCAGTATGTATACATGTTGAGCAAAATAAAATAACAAATGGATAGAGGTTGCAAATACAGCTAGAGATATATTGAATTAAATGAGATACATTTTTGAGTAAATAAGACTGCCTTCTTAAGAGTCATAAAAAATAATAGACATTAAACAACTTACATCGTTACATTATAGTACCTTAGAATCCTAATCTGTGGTGGGGGTGGGGGTGTGTTTAAGATGATTATTTCTAACAATCAGGGAAAACATCAATTTTCTTAAATGTTTATATTTAAAAGTCTAAAGAGATTTATTTGTGATTGTTGATTTATGATTTATTGGTTTTGTGATTGTAAGCTGTCCAGAGTTGCTTAAGGTAGGTAGCCATATAAATCTTTTAAATAAATAAATAACATTTAGACTTTCACTTCAAACCTTTGCATATAAGGGCGGGAATCAGTTAAGCTTTTTCTGATTTTAAATTACAACTGCTTTGATTTTATTCTGATCCAAACTACACCAGATACATCACTGTTTAAATAACTGTTTCGATAATAGTGTGTACTGGTGATAAGGTAATCCATAGTATGACTCACTGTAATTTGAATTTACAGAAAGCACAACCTTGGTCAAAGCTTTTCCCCCCCTCTTTATTTATATTAAATTGATTCTCTAAAATTTAGATGATTATAGTTTATCAATTGAAACATCTTCAAAAATATACTTAGCACAATCAATAATTAACAACCAAACCACTTCAAAATATATTTTATGAACTATTGTCTAATTGCCAACTGGTTTGTCAGTTTACTGTAGATGTTCTAAGTAATTGCTGTTACCTATAGTGTGGAATTTATGGCAGTTTGATTTCACCCAAAGTGAACAGAGAATGCATGTTTGTTAGTTATATTAAATAGTGTATAATATGTATTTTCAGGCATCTTCTTTGGAAGTTCAGAAGTCACAGTTGGAAGGACGACTAGAAGAAAAGGAGGCTTTAATCAAGCTTCAGCAAGAAGAATTAAACAAACATTCTCATATGATTGCAATGATTCATAGCTTAAGTGGTGGTAAACTAAATGCAGAAACAGTGAATCTCAGTTTATAGAGCAGATTTTCTAAATATGCAATTAATGTCATTTTATGTTTTGTTATGAAAAACATTTTAGGTAACTTTCCTTGAAGATATTGTGGCTTTTATGAATAGCAGGCTACATTCTATTCATTTTGACACCAATATCTATATCGCTACTGGTTGCCTTGTTTATGAATTTAACAAGGACTAGATATAATTTTAGAAAACCTAAATAAAAAACCATTTGATGCCCAAACTATCAACTATGATAGATTTATTTAAGTTAGTAATTCTACTCTTAAACTGATTTTACAAAAGCTTTCATTTCCTTGTATACAAAATGTAGCTGAAATCTTGCTGGTTAACCTATACATTCAAAATGAGAGTATGCAAATATATATATATATTATGTAGAAAAATGTTTTAAGTCTTATATTACAATACAGACATACATTAATGAATTGCACATTTAAAAGAGTTCTGAATCCCCTACCACCACCAAAAAAAACCCAAACAGAATAAAAGCTCGGTTTTCATATATTCAGTTTTCTTTATGGTGTAAATGTCAAATAATTCTATACATAGTTTTTCAGATGTAGAGATTTCTGAAGTTAATAGCCACCGGTTGTTTTTGTTCCTTTTAAAAATATTCTAAAAATTTTCTAGTATTTATTAGAAACCTATTTTTTGCTTAAGATAGACAAAAATAGTGTATATTTTTAAACTATTGCATGAATATATTTTAAAATAATGAAATAACTTTCAACAACTATGTGTAGTTTAAAAATCAACTTACAACATATAGGGCAAGGACTTATTTTCCTATTGTACTTTATATATCTGTCCTCTTTAATGATATAATGAAACTTGATTATGTTTGGAGACACTGAAACTCCAAAACAATTAGTATTAATTCCACTTAAGAGGGTAGTGATCATATGCCAACATTTCAACAAATACCTTTACATTTTAAATTCTATGTGTCAGTCTTCTTCTTTAACTATGTGCAATTGATGCTGTCAATTATATTTTTGAAAGCTATTGTCTCCAACTTGGCAGTGGTATTTGACATTTAAATGAAGTATTTATTATGGACTCTAGTGGTCTTTTTATATTTTTGTTGTACTTGCCATAATTTGTCTCTGGAAAATGAAATAAATAACACTGAAGTTATGCATGGATCTTTGATTGATGAATGATGGTTTACTTTTTTCTTCCAATTTATCTTGACTTGGAACTTCCATGAGCAGTTCATCATTAGTTCCACAATCAGCCCCTTGCCATTTTTCCTATAATAACTGAGGTCTTCCATATTTTTCTTTTCCATCAAAAAACCTGTTTGTGTATGCAGTCTAATGATGCCATGTGTGATATACTGTACTGTACATTTTGTTTGTTGGAATGTTAGTAATGAAAACCACTGGATTGGGAAAAATTGGTATGCCATTCTCCTACTCCATTTCTATTTCTTACATCATGCTTTCCAGCTAGGTTGTCCTCCTGAACATTTCCAACTTTGGCATTCCAAACTGCAACCACAAGCAGAGTGCTTACATATATTGTCAATTTCAGATTCAACTTGAGCAGATAACCTGTCAATCTCCTCCCCTGTATCAATGGTTGAGGCATAAAATTAGTTAACTAAGGTTTTTCTGCAAAGACTAATTGACATTATTTAATCACTGTTTGCTTTGTACCCAGATATTGCCCTTATAGTATCATTCCTTATTATGAAAGCAATGCCATTCCTGTGTGTCTTGAGTAGTAAGAAGTATGATCTTTTGGCTGAAAGTGTCCATTTCCAGTCTATCTAATTAGCTAATGCCTAAGATGTTAATGTATGGCCAGTTCATGCATTTCTGTGCTAATTTTCTCATATTCTTGATTTTTACATTCCATGTTTCTACTGTATATCTGCCTTAGCAGTTTTCAGATTTTATTATATTACAGTATGGGCAAATAGATGTCCCAGCTTTAATCTTACTGTGTCATAAATACCTTTAGTACTCTGATAAATCCTCAGCTTTTCTTCAATAGCATGTCAAGCATGTTTAGTACATTTATTTAAGAAAATTTATATGGCTACCTAACTCACTCTCAGTGACTCCAGATGGTCTGCAAGGATAAAAACCCAATATAAAAACAATAAAAGCAATAATACCACCACTCCAACTACAACAATCAAATAAGCCATTTGATAGACTCCATCCCACTCTGTGTCCCGAGGCCTGTTGGCAAAACCAGATATCCAGGCCTTGTGAAAGATTGTCAAACTTATCTCTAGGGATGATATTCCACAGGGAACCACCATAGACAAGAGCCTTGGCCCCACTAGATGGACTTCCTAAGAAGACAATCTATTGTATACATAATGTATAAATACTGTACAACAGTATATGCTAGAATGATGAAAAAAATTTACACACTTAAGCACCATTTGTCAAGTGGAGAATATGACATAAGTTTCCATTAAAGAATGATGAGAACAGCTCTTCCCAAACATCATCAAGAATTAGTTTCACTAATAGCCAACAAGATGGTAGTTCTGTCTGGTGTGGCCTGTAAAAGGAATAAACATAATTGTTTCCATAATAAGAAACTTTATAAATGGCTCTAGCAGATCTTGCATATGGCAATTTAAATGTCAAAGTTTCCAATGTTCTCTTTGAAAACATTCGTTTTCAATGAGCCCTTTTTCATATTTTGAGAACAGATATTTAATTGTGTTGTGCTGCCATCTGCATTCAGAGAGCAAATGATTCAGGATATACATACTCTTTCACATACCATCTGTTGAGAACACCTTATACCAAATGCATCTCTTGCAGGAGATTGTATTAGCTGTGGAGGCAGCTGTGAGAATTGAGGAGAAGCAACTGTTTGAAGGTTTTCCTGAACGCTCTTAATCATATCATGCCCTTTGAATATGGAACAAGTCTAATATGAAGCCCTTGGAATCTTCACTTGCTGCTGGTTGATCAAAAAACCCAGTAATTGATAGAAACTAGCTATCTAAATAAAGGCTTAAGGAAAATGTCTTTGGAAATGTTTAATAAGAATAAACACATAAGGAAATGGCAAGAATAAGAATAAACATATAAGGAAATGGCAAATTTTTAACCTGATTTCCTCAAAATCATGTAATAAATGTTCAAAATTTGAGATTTTAATTTGAGATTCAAAATTCAAGATTTGTTCAAAAACTTATAAAGAGTTCCTGACTGAAGTTTTCAAAGCTGTTTTCTCAGTCTGAAAGCCAGTAACTAGATAATTAAACTATTCTTGCTTCCTGACTAATTAATACTAATTAATGAGATAGACATTATTTATGAGAATCAGTAGGCACAGGATATAACCAGACAAGGCTTCCTTATTTAAAACCTGTTTTTTCACTAATGGAAATATGAAGCATAATTCATAATTCTTCCTTTAAAATCAGTAGCAATTACTGGCAGTTAAAGCTGCTTATGATTCTGTTTCAGTGACAGCTCTGCAGTGCCCTCAATCATTCACCCCTATGACTTTTTGTAGTGTGCCACAGCGATCGCTACCTCTCTCCCCCCCCCCCCGCCCCCCCCGCCCCGCTCACCAGGACCTTGTGGGCCTTGGGCCTATTCCCACACACCTGGCATCCATTGCACATACCTCTTAAAGATCTCTGGACCTGATATAGGGGAGGTCAGGGTACATGTCCCTGGACCATGTGACTGCCTCCCAGAAGTGGCCATCATTTTCAGTGCACCCACAATTCCTTGCAGGCATTTCCAAATGTCAGCTGCTTCTACAAAGCCAAAATAAGTATACCAAAATGGCCGCTTTCGCAAGGATGCGCCATTGGCAGAGGATGAATTGCTTTATTTTGCTGCCTGCATGCAATTCTGCACAGCGCTACAGAATTGCAGGTGTGCTGATAATGATGGCCACTTCCAGGAGCCATGTAGCCCAGTGCCATCTGACTTTACTACTACTCCAACATGATGTCAGGAAATCTTCAAGGGGTAAATAAGAAGGAATGGGTGGAGCCTAGTGGGGTGGGAATCAAGCCTAAGGCCTGTGGGGACTCAGTGGGAGATGGAAAAACCTATGGGCACCGAAGGGCTGAAAAAACCAACATGGGATATCTTGGAGTTGGAGGATAATTTAGGAGGTCTGGGGCGGGCAGGCCTATGCCTTTGTTAGATTTCTAAGGACTTCTCCCACCACTGAGACTGCCTGTGCTCCTCTTAACAATCCACATTTTCATTTAATGGCTGCCTCAGGAAGAGCAGGGGCTGGGGATCTTTAAGTGAGACCATCTCACTTAACAGCCATCATCATTTGCAATCATAATGGGCAGGCTCCATTATGATCATATCTTGAAAGCTACCAAAATTCCAGAACTCTGGCTGGACATGTAATCACAATAGTTCTAGAGTGTTATAAATGTCCTAGATATAAACTGGAAAAATATTAAAGTCTCCCGTGTTTTCTTGAAAAAATTGAGGTCAGGGCAGTTTATAAATGGAAGGAAAACGGGAAGAAGGCTGTTGTTTGTCTATGAAGGTTAACTGGAAGATTTCCTTTTTATTATGGTGTAAACTAGACATCTTTGCTAATGCTTTTTGTGTTAGAGCATTACTGCTTGTGCTACCAGTTTATGTGCTCCTGCTTGAATGCCCTCAAAGATTTAATGCAAGACTTGCTTGTTTTTGTCCTAATTTTTCCTATCAGAAGACCATACGAAGTGCTTTATATTATTTTGTATTTTGAACAGCTCAGTTCAGTAATGTTTAATCCCTGTGATACTATAAAATGGTACTAAAACAATACTTCTTCCCCTGATTTTTATGCCTGAGGACATAAAATAAACATGTCAACGAGAATGAGGCAATGAGAACAATGAGAAACAGCATAAACTAACAAAATAATAAAGGACCATAGTCTATAATCTTCCAATCCAATTACCTGTGATTAAGTTTAGCTGAGCTCAATTGGACTTGCATCTGAGTGAACATAGCAAAATAGTATTCTTAAAAATATTCCAGTTCATTGCAGCACCTGGACTTTTTAAAGTCCAAGTAGTTCTCATTTAGTAAGTGCCTTCTTTAGTAACCATTAAGATTTAAGGTAAAGATAAAGGTTCCCCTCGCACATATGTGCTAGTCATTTTTGACTCTAGGAGGCGGTGCTCATCTCCGTTTCAAAGCCGAAGAGCCAGCGCTGTTCGAAGACATCTCTGTGGTCATGTGGCCAGCATGACTAAATGCCAAAGAATACTGTTACCTTCCCCCAAAGGTGGCCTCTATTTTTCTAATTGCATTTTTTACGTGCTTTCGAACTGCTAGGTTGGCAGAAGCTGGGACAAGTAACGGGAGCTCACCCCGTTATGCGGCACTAGGGATTCGAACCACTGAACTGCCAACCTTTTGATCGACAAGCTTAGCGTCTTAGCCACTGAGCCACCACGTCTCCAACCATTAAGATTTACAAGGTGATAAAAAAGCAAGAGTGCATTTCACTCACCCTGCTGCCTGGCACGCACCAGACTTGCTGCCTTGCTTGGCCCTGTCATTCCCAGGCTTTCCTCTCAAGGCTACTCACATCATTGTCCAAATAACTTCTGAGACCTTCCAAACCATCTCAAGAACAATATACGCAATTTTGAGAACAATGGTCCTGGTCTTCCTGTGAGGTTTTAGAATGCTTCAAAAGTTTTCCAGAGCATTGTAAGAATGGACAATGGTGGATGTGGCCTCACAAGATTTTAGAAGGAAGGCCTCAGATATCTTTGGAACATTGTGAAAACAGTGTGTGCTATTTGGGGAATAGCATGACCAGTTTTAGAAAGTATGTTTGGGCAGCCCAGCAACTGACTGGCATCAAATCAGGCTGGATGCATCTTGTGAGCAACAGGAGAAAAACGGCGAAGGTCATTTGGGCTCAACAAGGCCTGAGAAACACATGGCAAATGGCCTTGGGAAGAAGGCCTGGTGTGGCCAATAGGTCAGCTGGAGGTAGCAGAGCCAACACACCAGAGCCAGCAGAGCAGAACCAGCAGGGCTTCTACTTTAGCCCCATCACCATAAAATACCATAAAACAGGGCAGCCAAAAAGCAGAGATAGGTGGCAGAGTAAGTGGGTGGGAGGAGCTGAAGTATCCCTATGGTTGTAATTGCGGATGGTTTGCCAAACACTCAAATTTTGATCATATGATCACAGAGTCATTACAACATCCATAACTTTGGAGACTGGGTGTAAGTATCATTTATTCAGGTTATCCATAACCTTGAACAATAGCTGAACAGATGGTTGTAACTCAAGGACTACAATATTATGTATGATATTACTATCTGCTGTATGATATTACTATCTGCTAGTATATAAAGAGTTTGTATTTTTCCTTTAAAATATGCAGTGATGTTTTGCAAATTTTTTTCTCTGAACATACTCCAACCATACACATATTAATAACTTTTAACCAGGCTATTCTTAATAAAAAGACACAGTAGCTAGGCAGAAGCATGATGTACTTAAAATAAGCCTTTACAAAATAAGGTATATATTATATGCTGACATAATGTCTTCAGAGTAGCAGCAGCTATAATGCATTTTGGGCTCTTGCTTGGTATTATCTGATTAAGAACTCATTTTGTTAGGAGGCAGCTGTTGTCTTGGCTGGGTATTACTATAGAAGTATGCCAAATTGTTTATACTAGTATTCAAAGGTTACATTTCAACTGTTTTATAAGTCAGCCAAATAATTTTGACATCTGAACGGAATGAAAGGCCACAATAATATCAAACTCAAAGGCTTGAATACTGTATTGTATTCCAAGGTTTATCATTTATCAGTTAACACTAGATTTTAGTCTCATTACAGAACAAAGGTCAAGGGTCATCGAATGCCTTTCTTCTGTTCCCAAGGAGGTAGAAATGCACTGTAATCTATTTTTAATTCAAACTCAACAATTGAGATCAAGATTGCCCTGCTTTTCCCACCCTTGTGCTTACAGTGTCCTACCCATATTAGGAAAGTTGTCTTTCCTGGACCACTTTATGTAACTAAAGTACCAGATTCTAGATCTCAATAGCACATAATAAATGTATAATTTGTTTATTGTTTGTAGCATTTAGCACCTTTTTATTTTATTATCCAAAACAGAAAGTACTTGGAAATAATGTAAGATTCCAGCCATAGTTTACAATTCATGCCTTCAATTAGGCATCAATCAGGACACTGGCTCTAGGTATGATTTGTTTAACATGTGGTTTGAATTACTTTCCTTACAAGAAGCAAAAGGGGAAAAAAAGGCTTTAAGGTACCATTGGAATATTAACTGATGGACCACTCGGACACCTAGGTCCCTCTCAGTTACTGAGTTACTACTGTTGAGCCAGGTATCACCTAGTCTATATCTGTGCATTTGATTTTTTTTTCTGCAGGATCTCTTCTCACCACTGAACTTGTTTAGGTCCCAATGCTCAAGTCTGTTAAGATCCTTCTTGACAGTGTTGTCTGCAGTTTGATGAGTTTCCCTTCTATTCTCTCATCCAATTCATTTAAGAGGTTGTTAAAGAATAATGAGCCTAAGACAGAGCTTTGATGATTCCACTGCAGGCTTCCCTCCATGTATGGTAGATGTAGTTCCATTGAGGACTACATATTGAGTCTAGTTGGTCAGCTAGTTACAGATCCATCTGGTGGTGATGCCATCCCACATTTTCCTATATTATCAAGAAATTTAGCTGCAAGAGATTTTTGAGCTGCATGATTAAGATGAAGCTGACTTGAGGAGGTTTTATCTTGGTGTTCTGCAAGACACAGATCTGGTCACTGACACTAAATGGCTGCTAGAATTGAAGTTGGAAGTTATATTATGAGAGAAGCAATTGGCTTCCTATGGCTGCCATGGGACTATCCTGAAAACACTTTCAGCAAAGAGATTCATAAAAACCAGGGCTTATCTTGTTTGTCCACTTTCACTGCTCTGGAGTTGTAGATCTTTAGTGTCTTAAAATCTAGAGGATAGAAGGGCTAAGATTAGGAGACTTTTGATAAGAGATGTGGATAAGCTGATATCCCTGAGGTTTAACAGTTTATTCCTTCCTGGCTGAGGGCAGATACAGATTAGTTCTATTTAAGTTAGTAAGAGTGGTTATCTTTGGCTCCTTCCAGCCACCCAAGTAACAGCAGAGTATCTCGCAGTATCTGGGAGTGGATTGATGGGCAATGGAAGGGTCTTGACTGGGAGCACTGATTCTAGCTTTAGACCTTACAATTGGTTGAAAGAACTGTGGCATCTAGTTATATGATGGGTTCTTTGATTGGAAGGGAGGAAGCATGGGGGTTGAAGGAATTTATTATGTCATGAGAGAGAGGAAAGGAGTTGTATCATGGTAGTGATGGAAAGAAGAATGGATGGATGGAGGGCATGAATCATGGATCTGATCCAGTTCTTTCTGGTCCATCTCACAATGGAAATTATCCATTACATTTGGTTTCTATCTTAAGGCAATGGCCAAATGAACTGAATTTGCAGAACCTTATAATTATACCCTTGTTGTGATTAGATCATTCCCTGTTTCTTCCCACCTCCCCGGCACCCCACTGCATGGGGGAAGAACCTATTTGATTGGTTTGTGCCAGGTACCTAATGGACAGTACTTGATTCAAAAGTAATTTGGGATTGTTCTTGAGGTTCTGAGGCATAGTTCAGCTGAGGCCTTAATTGCAGCTGGAATGAGGGGCAAAACCAGCCTTATACCAAATCAGGCCAATGCAGGTTTTCAAAGAAACTTTAGGTGACATAAGCTTGTGAACAAACTTTAGATTAATTTTTAATAGTCCTCACAGGGTAGCGGTAGAGTGATGAAAGCAATATAAGGCATAACAATACAAACCACAGCTCTTTTGTAAATGTGTGAAGTTGAATGAATGTAAAAGTGGCAAAGATTGCAAGCTCCTGTGAAAATTGCTGATTTCCTGCTATCATGAAGACAGATTTAATATCCTTAAAGCTTATTAGATGACTACCTCCACCTATTAGTGGTAGCAAAGTTATACCTGATATTAACTTTATTATGGAATTTGCTTAATGCAAACTCAGTTTAAAAATTACAACTCATGCAAAAATGATTGGGGTTTACAAAGCTTTCAAAAGAGATGCCTTGGAACTTACAGAGATGCATAAAGCACAGGCCTCTTTTTATTTTACACCAGCTGCATCTTTTCGAAAGTTGATGAGGCTGCTTTAACAATTTGAAAGAAGTATGTAAAACATGATCTTTGGTGTTGTGAAGCATCTCTTTTGAATGCTTTATGTGTCTCTAGATCATAAAACTTTATGAAAATCAACTATTTAACCATTAAAATGCAAGGTAGTTCTTGAATAATAGCTACCTGTGACATTTAGAGGGAAAAAATATTTAGCAACAATAAACAAGGTCACTGTTATATATGTGATAATTCAGTACAAATATATTCCCCTTTTATCTCCTTATGTCAATTAAAGCTGCTCTCTCCAAATTTTAAACCTACCTAGATGACTTTTCGAAATAAAAGTAAAATATATTTAATATCATAAAATACTTTATATAATCTAATCAGTGGATTTATAACATTAATTTCATGCTGTAAAATAGCCAGCAGACATTATCCAAATTTTGTTTTAAACAGAAAACTTCTATCTGACAATGTTGTCCCCTACTGTCAGTCTTATTTTCTACCTATTAATCTCGCTCTCCTGTATTTAATATGCTGGGCATCAATTATGTTATTTTAAATAATTGTCTTTATACATAACAATATTAAAAACTTTATTAGGATTTTAGAACTTAGAACTTTATCCCAAGCACTCTAAGAACATTGTTCCATCTTTTCCATTTGGCTTTTGTTCCTTTCTTATGCTCCATTGATGATTAAATACCATATCCAAAAGTGCTTTGCTCACTGCCAGATCAATTCTCACAGGCAGGTTATACAAACTATTATATCAACAGCTCAGTTAGATAAATATTGCACAAATATATCACACATAGTCCTTATTATGATTATGGCATAGCTGGAAAAAGCAATAAAAACTTATTGTGGGGGAATTTTTTTTGACTAGCAGAAAAGGAGTAAGAGCTCTCTATTTTCTCTTGAAATTTTTACCTACTCAGTAACAGCATTATGCCAGTGGTGGGTTTTTACTATCAGTTCTGTGGGTGTGGCTTGGTGGGCATGACATGACTTGGTGGGCGTGGCACAGGAAGGCTACTGTAAAATCTCCATCCCCTCCCCAATCCAGGGGAAGGTTACTGCAAAATCCCCATTTCCTTCTGATCAGCTGGGACTCAGGAGACAGAGAATAGATGGGGGTGGGGCCAGCCAGAATTTTTACTACTGGTTCTCCGAACTACTCAAAATTTCCGCTACCGGTTCTCCAGAACTGGTCAGAACCTGCTGAAACCCACCTCTGCATTGTGCCTAGTTGTGCATTGCTTCACACAATATTTAACTCTTGCAGCTTGGTAAGTTATCTATGCTTAGCTGATGCAAAGAGCCTTTACTTCTCATCATTTGTAATAATATACTTTCTTTTAAGCATTGAAGTATTAGTGCATGATAGCCAGAAAACATGGAAAACTGCAAGTATTTTATATACCTACTTGTCTCACATGTTAAAGAGGCAAGGTTGTTGTTTTTTCAACGCAGAAAATGTCATGGAGGTGACAGTACATTATCATTCCTACTTTATCTCTTTGATACTCTGCTGTTTTCAGCTGTTCTATTTTAAGTCATCTGGGTCTAAAAAATATTCTTAAAGTTCAGAATGGAGTGAAATAAAATTAAAAAATGAGCATTCTTTTATCACAGTAGATATTTTTAATTATTTTCCAGTTACAGAAACTATACCTAAACAACAACAAAAATTCCTAGAGCCATTTTTTCAGCAAAGCTCTATTGTTAGAAAATTAGCAATAAAATAAAACTTGTAGTTAGAGTGTGTGTTGTGATTGTGTCTTTTTTGAATTTCACAAAAATAGATTCCACAATTACTGTGCCAGAAAATTCATACTATAAGTTTAAAATATAAATTTATTATAAAGACAAAATTAGCATTTTCAATGTACAAAAAAATAAAACATGAATTTCACAATTACATGGGACATTAGTGTTTTAAGCAAACAATATTCAATCATTGCGGCATGATTGCTTTTCCTTTAAAAAAATGCCATCGATATTTGATTTAACTTATTTTTTTCTGTAACTCTCTTGAGGAACCCTATCAGATTCTTGAAGAACTCCAGAGTTACATAAAACAGTTTTAAAACCCTGCATCACATGGTCATTGGCACTGAAAGATAAATTTCTGTCTCTCTTTACATATGTACTCTCATACACATATGCATTTCTAGACATTTCTTAATCTTCAGATTTTGCTCATGTTAAAAACTATAGAAAATAAATATTGTCTGATATTTATTTATAGTCACTATTGCATATCAACAAGCAAGGATTACAGAATCATCTTACTCCTAGAAAAGCTTTCTTGAATCCATTATGTTATCCAGAAAAAGGTACTACTGCTGATTTCTGGATACTGAAATTAAAGTTTGATCATGTTGAATTCTAATTTTCACATTCTTTCATATACCTACACATAGAGTTAGCAACTCTAGATTAAATGACTCAATGAGATATTAGCCTCCATCCCTGGTTAAAAAGTCATGGTGGCCTAGGATGGGAAATGGTACTGTGCACATGCTTCTTAGCGTATAAACATGAGCACAATTGTTGACGAAATGCAACACTGCACAACTTCAGGATGTGATGTGACAGTTTTGGTTTAGCATCTACGGTAAATCCAGTTATTGTTTTTTGTAAATCATAGCTTATGACTAAGTACTTTATATGTAATTAGTTTCTGTTCATTTGCAACAAACTTCATGCTATGTCAAAAGCTAGTCATTGACTGTTCCAGTTACATCCAATTACCAACCCCAACCCTGACTAGTAAGGCCTAGGAAGATAGAGAAATACTGTAATCTAAGGCCAGAGAGTTTTCTTCTCCATCAGCTAAAAGGGAAATTTATCCAAGTTGTATTCACATAGTTCACATGGTATGGTTTCCTAAGTAAACTCACATTGACCGGCTTCACACAATGCTTTACCAAAACCAACCAAACTATAGCATTTAAAGTGAACGGTCAAATGTAACACCAACTGCCGGAATTAAAGAGCTAAGGATAAGCTAGCACACCACAAAATTGGTGCTGAATTTCACCTTTTTTGTAAAATACTTGTATCAGAAGTAAAGTCTTCTCTGCCTTCAAATGAGACTATTTAAGTAAGGCCTCGCCTCCCTTCTTCTTCTATACTTCAGAATATACCACCAGCTGGTTTATGAGTAGTGATGATGGCTATTAAAAGGTCTAAGAACTCCATCAGCCTCACTTCCTGAAAATGAGTTCTTCAGCTACAGGCATGACCTATTTAGAAGTGCTTAAGATACAATAATGATAAAATGTCAGCAGGCAGAATGAGTAATGACAACTTTGAAATTTATCTCAGATTGAAAAGGCTGGGGGATAATGGTACTTGTGCACAGCCTTTCAAAAACAGTCTTCTGGGCTGCCAAATAGGCTTGTACACTTAAAAACGTACTAGAGATTAGTCATATCTTTGCCTGTTTTTGGAACCCATGAAGAATGCAACATTATTTTCCATTTGTAATGAAAGCATTTCTTTTGGCCTTGTTCTGTTGTCAATTTATTAATGACTATTCAGATTGTAGCCTTTTTGATCAAAGGAACAATGATCCATTTTCACAAGTGGCATGAAAAGTGATGTAATTGCTTTTCAAACACAGAGCAAACTGTCAATCAGAAATTCAACAGGAGGCTTTTCAAGAAGGAATTCAGCTGCTTGATCACCACCTGGCCGTCATTCCAGTATCATTTTCAGAATTTGCATAAAGATCCATAGGGATTGGCTGCCCTGATTTTACAGTGGGTGAAGGACTAATTATTGTGATATACTGTAAGATCTGATGTACAAAGGTTCACATACAATTCTTTGGGTGCCTCTGTTCTTAGATCCAAAATAAAAGAAAAGGTAGAGAGCTGTTATATTTTATACCTTAAATTCTTAACAAACTCTGAATACAGTATAGAGAGAAGTGTCAAACTCATGGCATCACATGATGTATCATGACTTCCCCCACCCTTCGCTAAACCAGGGGTGGGCTGCGAGTATAGGTTATAGGCCCTGGTATAGAGCCTATTTTCAGATCACGCAGAGTTAAGTTCCTGTCACACTTCCCACTCAATTGTTTAGCCTGTTGCATTAAGAAGAATGCTTTCTGTTAGGATTTTTGCAACCCAGTTGCTGTAGTTTGTAAATGATGTAAGATATTGCATACACCCAGATAATGGTGGTTCATTCCATATACCATGGAATGATATATGGCAAACTATGATTTAGCATATTGCATTCAGATCTCCAAATCTCAAAAGTATTTTGTTTCAGTTTACGTATAGCTTTCTAAATTATAATGACTGGATTCTTGCAAGATGTTTAGTAAAACAAAGCACTGTAAAACCAGCATTTGTTGGTCTTTCCCCACCCCCCCCTCAAAGGACCTGAAATATGACCTTTTATGTCTTCTTCTATTTCATCACTTTTATAGTTGTAATTACAGTAGCTGCTGCATTCTGTTGCTACACTCAGGCAATATTCATCTTACTAAATTTTTAAAGATCGTTAATCTTTTATAAATATGGCAAGTATGAACAAATCTCCAGCGTCATCTTTATTTACAGAAGAACCCTAGAGTCCCACATGGACTATTTAGACATTCTTAGAAAGTAGTACTTCCAGCCAAGTATGTTGTTTGGAAATATGCCGATCAGAGTTGAGGAAAGGAAGTGATAGGAAAGGAAGATTTTTTGGGGGAGTACTTTAGCACTTTGCTACATGAAAAAAATCCACAATCAGCAAGCTCTCCTATAGTGGCCATTTTGTGATAACATCCATAACATGCTCTCAAAATTTAAAATTGACCCAAAAGTTAGAAAAATGTGCTTTCGTGTTGGTTCATTTTAAGTCACGGGTGTCAAAGTGGCAGTGCACGGGCTGGATGAGTCACACGCATGGCACGCCCACCCAGCTTTGCAAATGGAAAAAAAAATCACAAAATGTCATGTGACAATAATGTGGTGCCGCAAATTTGACATCTGTGTTCTAAGTAGATAAAGATGAATATCTTTTGATCGAGGAAGTGTTGTCTGTCCATATGAAAAATCATGTAAGAGCCTAAATAAGTTCTTGTTGGTTGATTCGAAAAAATATTTTCTGTTTTGAGTTTTAGTGGATGGGGCAGATGTCTGATTCAGAAAATGGAATCACATGTAATGAATATATATTTAAGTTTTATGTGTATTGAAACAAAAATCATATTTTGATGACTTTTTCACATTTGTGAATTGAGATAAAATGAAGTAAAATAAACAAATGCAACCCTTAAGCTAGTCCTGGCACTCTACTCTGATAAAAATAGCCAGATCTGTGTCTTTTGACATAATAAAAGAGAAAATACATATTAGAGAAAATACTAAGCACTTCCAAGTAACTATGATAGTTTGTTACAATTGAGTATCTAACTGTATATGCCTGCAAGCTGGTGCAGGGCTAAGATTTTTTTCTGCAAGTTTTTTCCTGCATATTTTTTTAACAGTAATGAAAAAATTCAGAAAAAAATATTGATTTAATTCTTCTGCCCACACATTTGATCCAACTTCCTGTAAATATAGCTTTATACTTTTCTTAGACAGAAAACAGTACAAAAAATATAAAAAGACGAAAAAGACGATAGAAAGTGAGGACCAACTGGGAAATCATGAAAGTCAGCTGGTGGTGACTTTGCTCTCTTGCTCTTTCCTTCAGTTCAGTCCACCTCCCAAGACTGTTCTTGTTGTGGAGAAAATAGAAACATTATTATGTTGCCTGGAATGGTACAAAATAACACCAGAATATCAATCTAAACTTTGCACAACTTCAAGGTTGTATGCCAGTTGTAGCCTCTCCTGGATCAAGAGATCCTGTGCTCAGTCATTTAAGCCCTAGTCATCTCACATTTAGACCAGAGGTGGGTTTCAGCAGGTTCTGACCAGTTCTAGAGAACCGGTAGTGGAAATTTTGAGTAGTTCAGAGAACTGGTAGTAAAAATTCTGACTGGTCCGGTCCCCATCTATTATCTGCCTCTCAAGTCCCAGCTGATTGGGAGGAAATGGGGATTTTGCAGTAACCTTCCCCTGGAGTGGGATGGGAATGGAGATTTTACAGTATCCTTCCCCTGCCATGCCCACCAAGCCATGCCCACAAGCAATACCATGCCCAGCAAGCCACGGCCACAGAACAGGTAGTAAAAAAAATTTGAAACCCACCACTGATTTAGACTATTGCAACATGCTCTACATGGAGCTACTCTTGAAGAACATTCAGAAGCTACAGATTGTGACAATGGAAGCAGTTCTTGAGGCCCAAAGGTAGCCCATGTGACACCACTGCTCCCTGAGCTGCATCGACTGCCAGCTTACTTCCAGGTACAATTAAAAATATTGGTAATCACCTTTAAAGTTCCTTGTGGCCTGGGCTAGGTGAAAGACTGTCTCACCCCACTGGGATTTGGCCACTGGTGGATTTCAATTTTTTTTACTACTGGTTCTATGGGCATGGCTTGGTGGGCATGGCTTGGTGGACATGGCAGGGGAAGGATATTGCAAAATTTTCATTCCCACCCCACTCTGGGTCCAGCCAGAGGTGGTATTTGCCGGTTCTCTGAACTACTCAAAATTTCCACTACCGGTTCTCCAGAACCTGTCAGAACCTGCTGAATAGCACCCCTGGATTTGGCCCAGTTCACCCGTGCTGGCAGAGGAGCCATGCTGTGAACCCCATTGGCTAGAATATTCTGGCTAATGGGATTCTTCTCTGCCATTGTGCCCTTTGGAATATCTTGCCCCCTGGAGTAAAGGCTGGCTCCAACTCCCCTCATCTTTTCCAAGAACTAAAAGACCTTGCTCTGGAGGGGTTTTACATGGGAGGTGGTTGATAGATTAATAACAGATCCCACCTCGCCTCTTCTCATCCTACTCCCTACCTCTCCATCTTTTAATTGGGGCTAAATAATAGGATTTGGATTGTACTGTATTTTATTTATTTTATTTATGTATTTTAAGTTTTGTATAGTTTTTATTTTTTTAAGATTGTAAGCACCAGAGTTACCCTGTGGTAAGGTGGACGGCCAATGAATTTTACAACAAAATAATGTTAAAAATAATGATTATTTGCAGTATTGTAATTCATTTCATTTACAGGTATAAACATTTGATTGGATAGGAAGCAATTAGAAAGACTATATACCAGCACAACAGTTGTTTGCAACTAGGAAATCCTAAAACCTGTAACCTGTCATAGAAAGTTTTCTAGTCAACTTTCAAACTGCCGTAATGATGCAACTACTGTTCCAATGTCACTTGGTTCTAGATACAGCTGACAGGCTGTCCCTGGTGCGTGTTATTTCAACTGAAGAATAAACAGATGTAGAGGTAAAACTTTCAGTTGAGAGAGCTCTTAATCTGTCCCAAAGCTGACTCACTGACACTGTCTTAAAGTATAGTTTATAGTTTAGCTATTGCCTTGCAATAGGGCAAGAATTTGCCCTATAGTTTGTCAGCTGTTGGGATAGTCTTTACATTTTCTATTCCTGACAGTTATTGTGTGATCTCTATTGTGTGGTCTTTTAAATTTAATGTAATTTAATGAGTTTCTTTAAAAAAAAAATTCTAAGCTGCCTACGCAAAACAAAGTGTGCGCAGTTTTACAGAATTTAAAAACAACAGCAGTGAACAACAAAAACACACTTTAAACAGTGACCATTAAGGAATTCAACTATCCCTCCATAGCCTGAAAAACCAGAAGGTCCATCCACCCATTTCAAGCCAAAGCTGGAGGGAAATGCTAGGTTTTAAAATAATGCTTCAACACAGGCATTGGGAGAAGTCAATTTTGAAACAGAGAAGAAAATTTTAAAGAATTTTCATTGTCTTCTGTATACAGCAAACACCCCCTCCCCTTCAGTCTTCTGTCTAAAAACAATTTTGTATTCACAGCACATTATAAAAGAACTAAACTCTTGGTGCTAATTCTTTATTTAGAAAGCAGTATGGTGTCATGAATAGATTTTACACAATCCAGACAACCACTAGAAGATTGTGGCACTGCTTTTGACACTATCTTGTGTCTAGAAAAGATAAATCTTATTACATTCTTCTCCAAGAGGCAGTGTTATTAAAAATAGACCACACAAGTCACAAGATGTATTATCAAGAGTCTTTATTATTTTTGTTTTCACCTACCAGTTAAAGAAATATTTGCTTTTTTATATAACCAATGTGGATACTGCATGTCTTGATTTTAAATATCTTAAAACAAAATTCTATTCTGACAGGAAAAGGGTCCAAAGACATGATCATAAGAAATATCTGATATATAATCATTCTGAAACTGGCAGCTTTCATTAATTATATTGATTTATATACTGCTTCCCATATCAAAGGAAAATAATCAGTTTGAGAAGTGCCTTAAGATTTTGAGTGGCCTTAATTCAGCAAAGATTTGAAGATTTTGCTAAAACAAAATGAAAATGGTATAGAAATTGCTAGCTGTATTTTGTAATTTTGTCAATATAATTGCTGTTTATTTCTACATAAATCTAAGTCATAGTAGACATTATTTTAGAAATATTGCACACTTCATTGTTTATGTACTTAAAAATTTTTATATGCCTCATCTTACGTAGCATAACCCTGACAGTTTATAAATCATAATAAAACAATGAAAAGGATAAAACCAACAGCACATTCCTCAGACCTGATAAACAATTTTTTTATTTTTTTATTTTGTCACAACAGTATATACAATCATCAACATAAACAATAATTCATCATGAGAGAAAAAGTATATATAAGTAAAAGTATAAGAAAAAGTAAGCATATAATACTATAATGAAGAGAACAATAGGACAGGAATGGTAGGCACTTTTGTGCTCTTATGCACACCCCTTATAGTCCTCTTAGGAATGGGGTGAGGTCAATAGTAGACAGTTTTTGGTTGAAGATTTTGGGGTTTTGAGTAGAGACTATAGAGTCAGGTAGTGAATTCCAAGCGTTAACAACTCTGTTACAAAAGTCATATTTTCTACAATCAAGTTTGAAACGGTTGACATTAAGTTTAAATCTATTGTTTGCTCTTTTATTGTTGCGATGGAAGCTGAAGTAGTCTTTTACAGGAAGAATATTACATTTATTATATATACATTTATATATTGTGTGGGATCAGCCTCATCCTACCCTAACACTACTGGAAAACCCCAGAGTAGAGGCCTGGAGGAAGTGTTTTCCAAAGGGCAAGTGCTGCTATGGAGAAGGTATGCTGCCTGTCACCCTGGAGGGCAATATTTAAGAAATATACCCACTTTATTGGACCTGGTGGAGCAGGCAGATAACTTTAGGGAAAGAGGATGCCATAAATAAACTGATCTTGTGATATTCATGGTTTTAAAGATGATAGCCATCACTTTATAACATATAAAACATATTTATTATTTTATATTTTATAATATTTATATTTTATAAATATAATTATATATTATATATTTATATAATATATATTTATAATTTAATTATAAATTTAATATATCTATATATTTATAAATAAAATATATGTATATTCCTTTTGTTATATCCAATTAATATAGTTATTACATGCTCATACTTATATATATATATATATACTTATATATTGTATAGTTATTACATGCTTATGCTTATATATACTGTGTGACAAAATAAATAAAAATAAATAAATAAATAAATACCTGCAAAAGAACTGGAAGTCTCTGTAACTCACAGAACAGCACTGCAACTATGACATGCCCCAGACTGTGCACACCACTGCATTATGGACCACTGGTAGTTTCCAGATGGTCTTTAAAGGCAACTCTTCCAGACAGGTTCCATGGCAGAAATAGGACCTTTCCAGTCCAGAAACACCTATAATTGCCACATGAGATGGATCTGTTCAAAACTCTCTTAGCCATAACTGCCACTTGCTCCTTTAATAGGAACCATGAGTTCAAGAAAACCCCTAAATTGTACACCATCTCTACCCAAAGGAGTGCAACTACAGCAGAACTCAAGGACAATAACTCATCAGATGCAAGGATCAAAAACTCAGATGTACTCCTTTTTCCTAGGGTTGAGTTGAAGCTAGTTTCTTCCCATCCAGTCTCCAGGTAATGAATCACAACCAGGACAAAGTTGCTTGGTTGATCAGGGATAGAAATGTATAAATGAGTATTATCAATGTGATATCAACCCCTATCAGAAGATAACTTCTCCCAGTGGCCTCATGTAGATGTTAAAGAGAAGTAAAATTTCCAAGCCCTGAGACAGCCCACATTGCAAGGGACCAGGATTTGGCCTTTTCTTCCTTCTCTGCACCTACAACATGGACTGGAACCTGCCTCAGAGAAGGAGAAGCTGCTACAGAGCATTCTCCTCTGCTAATCCCAGAACTAATGCCTGGAATAAACTACCTGACTGTGATCTCAGAGATTCCCAAAATCCCAAAAACTTCAACCAAAAACTGTCTACTATTGACCTCACCTCATTTCTAAGAGGTCTGTAAGGGGCGTGCATAAGAGCACAAGCGTGCCTACCGTTCCTGTCCTATTGTTTCCTTTCGTTATATCCAGTTAATATAGTTATTACATACTCATGCTTATATATATGCTTATATATTGTATAGTTATTTCATGCTTATGCTTATATATACTGTGTGACAAAATAAAATAAATAAAAAAATAAATAAAACTGATCCAGAAAAATATCATGATCAATGGTATCAAACACCACTGAGAGATTCAGGACAGCTAAAATGGATGCAGCATCCTCTGCAGGTTACCAACAAGCATAACAACACTGTCTCAATGCTATAGCATGACTTAAACCCTGACTGAACAATGTCTATAGTATAATTATTTTGTTTTGTTTTTACCATTGTGTTAATGGTACCTATACTTCTCTAAACATGGTTACTCTTGAGTTTTTATCCTTTTCAGCCAGGATTGGATCAAGAATGATAGGAAATACAGTCCAACATCAGTATCATCATAAATTCCATATCCTTTTTTTGCACTGGTTCTAAATCTTCAGCAAACTGCTTTACAATAAAAATGCTAAGTATATGCAGGAGGCATTTTTATAGCAAACACAATTGCCGACAGTATCTAATGTGCTGTTATTCATTGTATTTATAGGTATTCCTGCTTTAATTCTATCCTTCTATGAGAAATGCAGTATTATCATCAGATTTTCATCTGAAAATATACATCTGGGAAAAAAAGAAAAGAAAAGAGAACAGTCATCCTGCCAAGACCACAAAGAAAGATAATCAAATGTTAAACCCCCAGATTATTTCTCAGTTTGGCTTTTGCTTTGAATCTCTTACTTTTGGCCTTGCATATGATTAACCGTGGCAACTGCATTCCTTTGATCCCTTTTAGATCATTCTGTAATTTTTAATTTGAGTGACTGAGAGATCATCCAGATGGTAGATGCTAACAGAAGTTAATGTGTAATTAGTCCCTCTTTTCCTCCTAAATATTTTTGCCCAATTAAAAAGAGAAAATTAAAGACTTGGGAAAACAGGAGAGAGGGAAAGAGAGCGAAATATACACTACACATCTCATTTTACCTTCCACCCTATTAAATTCCACAAATTAGGAATTGTGAAGCATCCTGAGATATTGGTAACACATATTAGTAGTTGCGTAATTGTTAGTGGTTATTTTCTCAAGTAATTATGAGAGGAATACAGTCAGATACAGAACATGTTATCTCACTCCAAGATATGAGACATTTGTATCAACAATTTGGTCCTTGGAGAAATAAATTTATTTATTTGCAAATGAATTATATTTATGCACTGCATAATAGTATTCAGTATTAACATATTAGAGACATATCATCTACAGTTACAAATCAGTGTCATTTTAATTATGCACACAAATTACCCTACCATCTCCCAACTCTCAGCATGTAAAAGACATTACTGGTTAAATGACAAGATTATGACTGGGAAATAAATGCAACCTGTCTTGCTGAAAATAGCTGCAATTTAAACTTTTTGGATAAGCTTTCAGGGAATCATTCATTCTTCAGAATTAGAATTAAACGAACAGTAAAATCTCGTTTGATTCATGCTCATATTGTAGTAAATACATGGGGCTTTTTAAAAAAGAGTACAGAAGTAGTTTCTCACTGTCTACTTCCATGGGGCTTTTTACTCAGTAGTTAATTCCAAAGTTCTACGCTTCCCTGGAAGCATTTCTGCAAATATTAACCAGGTGTAACTCTGCTAGCTTTTTGAAGTTAGCCAAGCGTGGTTGGATGTTTCCACCAGCTATGTTCTGTTTTGGAGATTTAACTCTGTTTATTTCTGGCCTCTCTCCAGTTTATTTGAACCATGGGAAAAAATTATATTGTCTTATGAGTCATTATAACTCTGCAGATCTAGTGATTAATCAAGTTTCCTGCAGATGGATTTATGAAGGCAACAGCTGTCAAGAGCCAATGTAAAGGACAGAGTCTAGGCTTCATTAGAGAAACAATGGACAGGTGCCAGCCACTCATCACACTGTGAAATGGATAGAACTAAGCGCAAAAAAATAAATAAATTGGATAGACGTTACACATAGAGGCAAATACCTTGAATTATCATTGTGATCACTCTATTCTTTTTATTTATTAAGACTTTTCTAAGATCTTATTAGAGCTTGGCATTTTCATTTGTAATGGTAGGTTTTCAAGTTCTAGCCTCAGTTTGGATGAAGCTCGACCAAGCACTTGCAGGACTCAAGTCTACAGTACTTTTCTTTCACCCATTGTGAAAGAGCTAGGCTCTTTGGGAGATTGCCCATAGATAATAAGATCTACTGTATGCAGAAAGAGATATAAAATCATCTGCCCTGGATTGAAATCCAGGATCTTTAATTTTTGTTTTTAGCTTTTGCTCTTGATAACTGTTGTCTTCATGCATTAAAATAAGAATACTTTTGAGGGCAAAATGGCACAGAAACAAGAAATGTCGATAGCTCCAAACTGTTGGTTTGGGTTGGTTCATTAAAAACTTTACTGTCTGGCTCTGGAAAGTCCACAGTATAATGTGTGTCTACAGAAATGTGTGCCTTTTGTTTGTGTATTGAGAGGGTTTTTTTGTATAGGCTAACAATAAAAAAGATGCAGCTATGATATGTGGGATGCTGAGTCAATACTGAGTCAATCAGGATATTGATGCGGGTTAACACTTCTCAAAACCCACAGCTGAATATTCCCTTTTTATACTGCTTGGTGGTCTGAAATGCAGTATATGACTGTCAACACATTCCGAACGTTTTTGACAACCTAGCCAAGGCAGATTTCAACTTCAAGGTTATTTTCTGCTAGGAAAATAAAATGAATATTTAGCTTTCTTGTTTTGCTTTACTTTGCTTCATGTTAATTTACACCATGGGTGGAAAAGCTGTGATTCTTTAACTGTTTGGGAACTAACAGTTCACAGGCTTTTTCACTGAAGTCATGTCAGCTGTAGCTGCTGGAGTTTATAGTGAACATCTAGAGAACTACCATATACATTTATAAAATAGCCCTGTGGTAGAGTTGTGATATATCAGTTTTCTAAACATTTTTATTTTCAAAGAATTAAAAAGTCCATTTTATTTCCAGTGGGAAAAGAAGTTGTGATTGATCTTACTGATGTATGAATACTATTTTTCATACTAGAAAGATCGTGTCTTGTTTTTCTTATAATAATATTATAATTGCCTACAGCAATTGTGTGCAGCTGTTGATTGATAACTACAGATTAAAAAATCATTTAAATTATAAATAATAGAATCTAAAAGCTTGAGAGGGACTCTGAAGCATCTCCATAATTTGTGCCTGAAGTATAATTTTTGTTCTGACAAAAAGTAATCAATATAAAAAGTAAATCTTTTTAATCCATTTTATATGTACAAGTTTAGCAAACGTAGCTTTGGAGCACAGCCTTTGCACACTACTCAAAAATCTGTTTTTGAGGGCACCATAGTATGCACCCCATCTGAACATGGTAAGCACCCTGTATTAATCTCAATTATTCTTTATTGTCTCTAATATCAGCAAATAGCCCGAGCCTGTAAAGATGAAGTGAGGAAAGCTAAGGCTCATAATGAACAAAGGCTAGCGACAAAAGTAAAAAATAACAAAAAAAGCTTCTTCCAACATGTTAAAAACAAGAAAAAAGTCAAGGAAACAATTGGCCCATTGCTGGGAGAAAGTGGCAAGAAGATGACAAGCAACAGGGAGAAAGCAGATCTACTTAACTCATATTTTGCATCTGTCTTTACACAAAAGGAAAAAACAATCCAACCTATCAAAAACATCACTACAAAAAACAGATTAGAAACACAAGTTAAAATAGGGAAGAAAATGGTAAGTGAACACCTGTCTACCCTAGACGAGTTCAAATCACCAGGACCGGATGGATTACACCCCAAGGTTCTGAAGGAACTGGCAGACGTGATCTCAGAACCACTGAACTATATCTTTCAAAGATTCTGGAGCACAGGGGAGCTGCCAGAGGACTGGAAAAGAGCTGATGTAGTTCCCATCTTCAAAAAAGGAAAAAAAACAGATCCAGGAAACTACAGACCTATCAGCCTCTCCTCAATACTGGGAAGATTCTGGAAAAGATAATCAAGCAACGAATCACCGAACACCTAGAAGCAAACAAAGTAATAACCAAAAGCCAACATGGGTTTGTCAAAAACAGATCATGCCAGACTAATCTTATCGCATTCTTTGACAAAATGACAAAATTAGTAGACCAGAGGAATGCTGTTGATATAATTTACTTGGACTTCAGTAAAGCATTTGATAAAGTAGACCATAACCTACTACTAGATAAAGTAGAAAAATGTGGGTTAGACAGCACCACCACCAGATGGATTCGTAACTGGCTGACCAACCGCACTCAATGTGTAGTCCTCAACGGAACTACATCCACATGGAGGGAAGTATGCAGTGGAGTACCCCAAGGCTCTGTTTTAGGCCCAGTACTCTTCAACATCTTCATCAATGACTTGGACGAGGGGATAGATTGGCCCCAATGGAGAGGGTGCGCAACTTGGGCGTCCTCCTGGATGAACGGCTGTCTTTTGAAGATCATTTGACGGCCATCTCCAGGAGAGCTTTTTACCAGGTTCGCCTGGTTCGCCAGTTGCGCCCCTTTCTAGACCGGGATGCCCTATGCACGGTCACTCACGCCCTCATGACGTCTCGTCTGGATTACTGCAATGCTCTCTACATGGGGCTCCCCTTGAGGGGCATCCGGAGGCTTCAGTTAGTTCAGAATGCGGCTGCGCGGGTGATAGAGGGAGCCCCTCGTGGCTTCCATGTGACACCTCTCCTGCGCAGACTGCACTGGCTACCTGTGGCCTTCCGGGCCTTCAAGGTTTTGGTAACTATCTTTAAAGCGCTCCATGGCATAGGGCCGGGCTATTTACGGGACCGCCTGCTGCTACCGAATACCTCTCACCGACCCGTGCGCTCTCACAGAGAGGGACTCCTCAGGGTGCCATCAGCTAGGCAGTGCCGTCTGGCGACACCCAGGGGAAGGGCCTTCTCTGTGGGGGCTCCCACCCTCTGGAACGAACTCCCCCCAGGACTTCGTCAACTTCCGGACCTCCGGACCTTCCGTCGCGAGCTTAAAACACATCTATTCATCTGCGCAGGACTGGATTAGATTTTAAATTTATATTGGTTTTAATGAGTTTTATTATTTATATTGTTCTTTTAAAAATTCGGCCATGTAGAATAAGTTTTTTAATTGTTATTTTATTCTGTATTTATATGTATTTTTTACTTGCCTGTAAACCGCCCTGAGTCCCTAGGGAGATAGGGCGGTATTTCTGGACCGGGATGCCTTATGCACAGTCACTCATGCTCTCGTCACTTCTCGCCTGGATTATTGCAATGCTCTCTACATGGGGCTACCCCTGAGGTGCACCGGAGACTTCAGCTAGTCAGAATGCGGCTGCGCGGGTGATAGAGGGAGCCCCTCATGGCTCCCATCTGACACCTCTCCTGCGCAGACTGCACTGGCTACCTGTGGCCTTCCGGGTGCGCTTCAAGGTTTTGATAACTATCTTTATAAAGCGCTCCATGGCATAGGGCCGGGCTATTTACGGGACCGCCTGCTGCTACCGAATACCTCTCACCGACCCGTGCGCTCTCACAGAGAGGGACTCCTCAGGGTGCCGTCAGCTAGGCAGTGCCGTCTGGCGACACCCAGGAGAAGGGCCTTCTCTGTGGGGGCTCCCACCCTCTGGAACGAACTCCCCCCAGGACTTCGTCAACTTCCGGACCTCCGGACCTTCCGTCGCGAGCTTAAAACACATCTATTCATCTGCGCAGGACTGGATTAGATTTTAAATTTATATTGGTTTTAATGAGTTTTATTATTTATATTGTTCTTTTAAAAATTCGGCCATGTAGAATAAGTTTTTTACTTGTTATTTTATTCTGTATTTATATGTATTTTTTACTTGCCTGTAAACCGCCCTGAGTCCCTAGGGAGATAGGGCGATATTTCTGGACCGGGATGCCTTATGCACAGTCACTCATGCTCTCGTCACTTCTCGCCTGGATTATTGCAATGCTCTCTACATGGGGCTACCCCTGAGGTGCACCCGGAGACTTCAGCTAATCCAGAATGCAGCTGCGCGGGTGATTGAGGGAGCACCACGTTGCTCCCGGGTAACACCACTCCTGCGCAGTCTGCACTGGCTACCTGTGGTCTTTCGGGTGCGCTTCAAGGTTATGGTTACCACCTTTAAAGCGCTCCATGGCTTAGGGCCCGGGTACTTACGGGACCACCTGCTGTTACCTTATGCCTCCCATCGACCTGTATGCTCTCACAGAGAGGGTCTTCTCAGGGTGCCGTCTGCCAAGCAATGCTGGCTGGCGGCCCCCAGGGGAAGGGCCTTCTCTGTTGGAGCTCCTACTCTCTGGAACGACCTTCCCCCCGGTTTGCGCCAAATATCTGACCTTCGGACCTTTCGTCGGGAATTAAAAACTTATTTATTCATCCAAGCGGGACTGGACTGATTTTTTAGATTTTTTAAATTTCTAAATTTTAAATTTTAAATTTTTAAATTTTCTGTAATTTTATATGGGGTATTTTAGGTTGGTCAATTTGACGGTTTTAATTCGGCCACTATTGAATAGGTATTTTAAATTGATTTTTAACTTTGTATACTTATTGCTTTTTATCTTGGCTGTACACCGCCCTGAGTCCTTCGGGAGAAGGGCGGTATAAAAGTTTAATTAATAAATAATAAATAAATAAATGTGATAAATAAAAAAATAAATAAATAAAAATAGATGGGGAACTCATCAAATTTGCAGATGACACCAAGCTGGCAGGAATAGCCAACACTCCAGAAGATAGGCTCAAGTTACAGAAAGATCTTGACAGACTTGAACATTGGGCGCTATCTAACAAAATGAAATTCAACAGTGAAAAAAGTAAGGTTCTACATTTAGGCCAAAAAAACAAAATGCACCAGTACCGTATATGTGGTACCTTGCTCAATAGTAGTACCTGTGAGAGGGATCTTGGAGTCCTAGTGGACAACCATTTAGATATGAGCCAGCAGTGTGCAGCAGCTGCTAAAAAAGCCAACACAGTTCTGGGCTGCATAAACAGAGGGATAGAATCAAGATCACGTGAAGTGTTAGTACCACTTTATAATGCCTTGGTAAGGCCACACTTGGAATATTGCATCCAGTTTTGGTCACCATGATGTAAAAAAGATGTTGAGACTCTAGAAAGAGTGCAGAGAAGAGCAACAAAGATGATTAGGGGACTGGAGGCTAAAACATATGAAGAACGGTTGCAGGAACTGGGTATGTCTAGTTTAATAAAAAGAAGGACTAGGGGAGACATGATAGCAGTGTTCCAATATCTCAGGGGTTGCCACAAAGAAGAGGGAGTCGGGCTGTTTTCCAAAGCACCTGAGGGTAGAACAAGAAGCAATGGGTGGAAACTGATCAAAGAAAGAAGCAATTTAGAACTAAGGAGAAATTTCCTGACAGTTAGAATAATTAATAAGTGGAACGACTTGCCTTCAGAAGTTGTGAATGTTCCAACACTGGAAATTTTTAAGAAAATGTTGGATAACCATCTGACTGAGATGGTGTAGGGTTTCCTGCCTGGGCAGGGGGTAGGACTAGAAGGCCTCCAAGGTCCCTTCCAACTCTGTTGTTATGTTATGTTAATATTTTCTTAGTAAGAAACCTAGTATAATGTGTCCTCACTTGTGAAAACTCAAATCTTCCACAGAGTTCAGTTTTTCAACTATTTACTTCTGCTAAAAACAATGAACACTTCTTGTCTAGATAGGAACAGAATAACTAACCTAAGCTGCTTTCTTTGGAAGTATTCATACAAGCTATTTGCAGTCACATCTGTGCTCCTTAATGCTAGACATCTTAATTTATTTTCATTCAAATAGGAATGGGCATTCAGTATGTACATGAATGTAAAAGCATTTAAGGATCCAGTGAAATTCATTTCCATTAAATAGGATTCTAGCTGAGGAATCATTTTACTTGGAATGATATTGAAGAAGACACATTCCAAAATAGCTATTGACTCCACTTTGTTTCCAGACACAAAATTCAGTTAGTTCCTTAGAACCTATTTAGTTCTTAACAGCCAATATGTCTGGGACACTGTTCTTACTTGAACTATCTTCTTCACATGGGTTTGCCCAAGAGACCCCTTACCAAGTTCTACTTCCTACAAAAAGGCAGCACTTGGCTACTGAAGTCGTTTCCCTGACGGCATCCTACATTTGAAGATATCTTTTCTGAAAAATAATATTGATAAGCAACATTTTGTCTTTTCAGTTTTTTGTTTATTTATTTGTAAAATTTATAGAACACCCATCTTACCTCAAATAACTCTGGGTGGCTTACAATCATAACCATTAAAATATTTTTCCTCAGCTGATTAATGTTTTAATGAAGTTGTTTGTCGCAGCAGATGTTGAAGGTTTTTTGAATTACATTGAATAAATAAATGGAGATTCCAACAAGAAAAAAGTACAAGTTACCTGATAAAATACCTTCTTTTAATACAGTTATATAAGGAGAATCTCTTACTTCCTTTTTGGCATTCAAAATCTGCACATGTAGAAGAGTGAGCGATCCACATGTATACAACTTGTAATTTACCTCTTTTTATGTATATATATTTTCTCCTGGGCATAAAATGTTAGTATTTACACTGGAAAGAAAATCATGACTTGACATGATGAAAAGTGCTTCCAGATGATTGGCAGGAATTGATGTCATCAACTGATTGACAGAAGGTTTAATTGACTTTCCTAAGCCACACAATCCAAGGTGTGAATTAGGGAGTTTCCAAAAGATGCAGCCTGTGTGAATAAAATGCTGTCATTTTTCATCGTGATGTTAACAAGTATGCTGGAGCCCAGGGGATTAAATGAAATAAAATCTCCAAATCTGTGAAGCAAGTTCAATTGCCTTCCTAACCCTAGTTTGGCTCCATGCTTTTCCCTCATTAATTAAGCCAGAGCAGGTTAATAGAAAAGGGCCTCTGGTGGCTCAGACTGGTAAGACAGTCTGTTATTAATAGCAGCTGCTTGCAATTACTTCAGGTTCAAGTCCCACCAAGCCCAAGGTTGACTCAGCCTTCCATCCTTTATAAGGTAGGTAAAATGAGGACCCAGATTGTTGGGGGCAATAAGTTGACTTTGTATATAATATACAAATGGGTGAAGACTATTGCTTGACATAGTGTAAGCCGCCCTGAGTCTTCGGAGAAGGGCGGGATATAAATGCAAATAAAAAATATATATTATTCACGGAAACAAGTTAAAAATAATCTGGCCAGCTATTACAAATATTTCTGTGATGCCAATTTGAATTTTGATAGTGAATAACAAATTATTAGTCGCCTTAGTTTGCAATCTGTTTGGTGTGGGATCCTAGTAAATGTTACCCATAGTGGGTAGTAAAACTGTTCAGTGCCAAAATATTCTCCCGGACTACTAAAGATATTGTAGACGGCAAGAAGTATATATCCATTCCATCCCCCCTTCCTCTCCCTCCTATAACTTATTACAGGACTAGAAACCTTCATGTCCAAAATTTAGTATTTTGACAAGCCCTTTGCAGGATTGTCTTGCAGGTTTGTATTTATAGGTAAGTTTATTTTATTTTACTTTATTTTGCTTTTAAATTGATCAGCAATACATCTTTGTATTTACTTTGTAAATTTTGCATTGCTTAATAAAGAGTTAGAATCCAAACTAATTAATAAATCCCTCTCCTTAAAATGTCACATACTTTGAAATGTGCCTTCTTCCCCCACCCTCCTCAACTTCTTCTAGGACCAGCTGCCAAATTTAGAAACAAGGGAAACTATTGATGCCTTTTACGTCCCTATCATCAATGACCTTGGTGAAAGATGTATAAAAGCCAGGAACTGTAGAATCTCCTTAGTTGGTCCTTTTCTTGCCAGGGTAGGTATTAACCTCTCTTCTTTCTGAAGATATATGAGTATATTTTGAGCCTGGTGTCCTATAAAGTTTGATTGGTATTGTATGTTTTTCTGCTAAGGTTTAGTTTTGCTAGCCACATAAACAGAGAATATTGTTTTAGTAGTGGTGACCTACTGTCAATAATGTATAGTTTAGACGTATTAAATGCTTAGTTTTTTGAAAGAGATTGGGATCTGTGTTATATTAAAGATAGACTGATAAATTTTTAGTCATATTTTCTATTTTTTCCAACTATCATTGGAACTCATTCTGTGATACAATTTAAACAGATTGTGGATTGAGATTAAGTAAGAGCTGAGCCGGAATTCTTTAGAAATAAATAGTTTAAACCAATTCTTATTGTAGACAAGAAAATATTGATCACTGCAGTGGTATACAGCTATTTGTTGGGATTTTTCTTGGATTGTATTCTTCCTGTTTTTATTCATAATACTCTTCTTTTTAACTCTCCAAAATTTCATTTTTTTAAAAAAAGCATTCTTTTCTTTTCTTTTATTTTAAAGAGTCAATACTAATTTGTGCCACAGATTAGAATTCCATTTCTTCCTACTTTTAACATTACTTAGTATTTCTGTCCAATGTTTCTTTAGCCCAGGAATTACATCCTATTGCCATTGTTTGTATAGCACATTATGAGACCTTTCTGAAATTAGTCTAATACTTGAAGACTATGGAATATCTCAACAGATGAGAAACCCTGTATGGAAAAGATTATTCATATTATTTCCAACCTTAATAGCTGAAAATTTATAAAGATTACTCAGACTTTCTGTTTTGGGATAAAAATCTTGATACAGTGATCCTTATTAATGAACGTATAAAAGAAATCCTGGAGAGATTTCTTGTCACTGATAATATAAAATTACAAGCAAAGGTCAATTGCATTCAATGTAGTTTTCAGTGAATGAGTCATTTGTTGTACACAAAAATGACTCATGTCTTACTTCCCACTTTTTTTTTAACCAAGGTTTTCTTTTTGATAAATCTTATTTGTACGAAATGATAGAATTACCACCAAGAAGCTATTATGTCAGATATATAAACATCAAGAGCACAAATAAAAACTAATGTTGATTATTCTTTTGAATGTCTAGTTTTAAAAGGAACTAATCAGGGATGGCTATTATCATCCTTCTGTTTAATTTATTTACAAAAACATTAACACTAGCAACATTCAAAAAGTAATATAAAGGGAAAAATGCATTTCTTTAATTTCTCACTCCTTATTCTTTCAAACCTAGTACATTTGGATAACTGTAAAAAAAAGGCTTCAAAAGTTTTGCAAAATTATCAGGCCTATCAATTATTTAAAAATGATAAAAAGCAGGGTTCTATATCAGATAGAGTGTATAGTATAATGTATATATGTATAACTGTATATCTGACCTTGTGGAAAATGAAGGGCCTATCTGGAACAATTGCCTTTAATAAAGATTTAGTAAGTTAAAGCATGCATTTGAGACAGACTATTAATCTATAAAGTGTCATGGTTACTTTGGTCTCAGCTAAATTCATGTTATGAGCAAAGAGGATACTAGAACTTGTAAACCCATGTTTTTGAGAAAACAATAATCATTCTGCACAAGCCAAAAGTTTAATATAATAAATTTACTCCTATTTGTTGTATTTATTGGTGACCCTACACTAGGTTTGAGACAAGTTTAGGAGTCAGTTTTAGGCAAGGCATTGGATGGCGCCATATGGCACTCTTATATGTTTCAGAGCAGGAATTATATTGTAAGACCTTACATTTATGTTATTTAATTCCTATAGGAATTCTATATAAAATACATAATTATCGAATAGGTGATGGTTATAATAAAACAGACTCTGTTCCATTTTAGGTGGAAATGCAGTAAAGACTCAAAATTTTGAGGGAAATCTTTGACAAAATAATATTTATTTTTTATTTATTTTTTATTTATTATTTATTTATTTATCTTAACAGTATATATAAGCATTAACATGAAATAACTATATAATATATAAGCATATATATGAGCATAAGTATGTAATAACTATATTAATTGGATATAATGAAGAGGAACAATAGGACAAGGAACGGTAGGCACGTTTGTGCTCTTATGCATGCCCCTTATAGACCTCTTAGGAATGGGGTGAGCTCAATAGTAGATAGTTTTTGGTTAAAGCAATAACTAAACAATGAAGGAGTTCCTACCAAATTTAAACATATTATATACAGTATATTTGATGGAACTTACAAAGCAAAAATCATATTGTTTCCTGCTTCTAGCAGCAAAGTTAATTTTCATGACTCTTGAAATATCTGCAACTATTTTTGCTTGAAAAATGATTTTATAAGATTTGATCTATTGCTCAGCTTGAGAAGTGGAAATAATTATTGTACAGAAATTGGCATAATTTTATCTGTTTTATAAATAGCAAAATTAATACTCATCAAAATATGGAAATTTTAAATTTAAATGAGCTGATACAAGAATGTAGAAACTATTTTATTTTGTATAATGAAACAATGTAATACCATTTTGAATGTTAGAAATTTTATATAGTAAGTCTTCTTTTGACTCATAATGGCTTTAGATTAGGTCCTTTTAATAAAAAACATAGCTTCCATTATTACTTTTATTTTTGAAATATGCACAGCTCTACCGTTTCCCCAAAAATAAGAGATCCCCTGATAATAAGCCCAATTGGGTTTTTGAGCGCATGCACTAAAATAAGCCTCCCCCAGAAAATAAGCCCTTCCCAAAAATATTTAAACACAGAACTGGAAATCAGGTAAGATGGAAAGACGAGCAGATCTTGCTCTACGCATCCCCAAATAATAAAATCTCCCTGAAAATAAGGCCAAGCGCTTATTTCGGGATTCAAAAAAATATAAGACAGGGTATTATTTTCGGGAAAACACGGTAGTATTCATGTTTACTATAAAATAAACAAAAACTGAACAGTCTCTTGGCCTGCTTGCTTTGAAGATGAATGAATGAATGAATGAATGAACCTGTTGATGATACCAACATTCATTTATATTGGAGAAAAATCATATGTTTAAAAGATTGCAGTATCACTTTTATTCAAATTCATAGTTAGAATCCAGTGTAAGTTTCTAAATCCCAAGTTATCTTTAAATTCAAAAGTTGAGGAAAAAATAAGCAATATGTTCTGTGGCTAATTCATTTTGTATCATAAGTCATCTCATATTTGAGTGTTCTCAGAACCTGTAACAGTTTATGGTTCTATTTAATCTTTTGGCTGTTTCCCCTTTATGAGAAAATTCTAGCAAAATGTTACAAGATTTCTATGTTCACTGCAAGAAGAAGGAATTGCTATTCCTTGGTTTTTGTAATCCACTCAGAGAACAGTAATAATTAGAAATTATAATGGTGCATTAGCAATTATATACTAAATGTCACAATATCTCCAAGGAATTTTTCCATTCACTCCACAAAAAATCTGAAGAACAAAAGGTATTTGATTTTCTAAATTTCAAGTATGCATTATTTTATTTGCTTCATCAATTTATATAACTGCTCACTCAAAATAAAAGTAAGGATGCATTCATCATTACAGTACAAAATAATTTAAGTAAAAGAAAATCAAATTTGACTTTAAATGGCTGTATTCTTTGTTGAATTCTCTGACTTGCTTTAAATATTGTAAACCTTGAAATCCAAAAATCTTCCTCCGGTAATATATTACTGAACCATATTCTGCCTGTTTCAGTTGTTTGTGACTAGTTGTTAGCTATGTTGCTGTCAATCTGCATAAATACTTCTGAACTAAATGGTCTGATTCAATATGGCAACATTGTGTGCCAAAATCAGCCTTCCTTAACTCCTACAATCGCCAGCTGGCAGAATTAGTAAGCAATTATAACGGTTGTGGTACCAACATATTTGGATGCACTAGGATGTGTTAGGAGTAGAACAAGAGTGGGAAGCTGAATTCTCTGGAGGAGGAGTATATCTCTTCAAGGTCAGACAGATTGTCACATTATGGCACAATAGTGGGACATATATAGCTTTAAAAAATTTATCAGCAAATTGTTGTGTATTAGGTACAAAATGGTGTCCGTATCAGAAATAATGTTCCCAGAGAAGATTAAATCTGATTATTATTTTTCTATTCCCCTAAAAATTAAATGCTGGATGATATACATTGAAAATGTTCCAAATGAATCATTTAGGCCTGAAAAAAGGAGACCTGAAATAAGAATAATCTTAATGTGTATAGAATTAATTATGTGCACAATCAAATCAGTACTGCTAAATTATTGTGAGCAGTCCTATAGAAACCAGAACAACAGAAACATTTAAAGAATAAATGAATGTATGTGTTTGGAACTGGGGAACAATGTTATCTGTGGGTTTTAGAACATGCATTTATTAATTTAATTTAATTAATTTAATTTAATTATTCATTTATTAAATTTATATTATTTTAGAAGTTTCCTTTTGCTGCAGAGAATGAGCAGTGTGCTTCCAAATTATGGAAGAATGCTGGAGAAGAACTTACCACAAATACTATATTGTATTCTTAGTGGAAATAATAAATTAATTTGCTCAATGTATGGCCCACTTTTCCACTAAGAATAAAATATAGTATTTGTGGTAAGTTTTTCTCCAGCATTCTTCCATAATAATAATCCCGCAAAGTAAATTGGCTAAAAGATAATGGTTAGCCCAAGGGCAACTGGTCAGCTTTCTTTCCTGAAGAGGAATTTGAATCTGGATGTCACCAGCCTTAGTTCAATATTTTAATTTAAAATTGTTATTTCGACCAAGAAGCATATTCCTTTTCTATGCTTTAGTGTCCTGTTACTTTAACAGGAATGATTTTTCTGATGCAACTGTATCTCTTAATCTCAAATATACGGATTTTCTTTTTATTTGTTCAGGGTCTATGTTTGGCTATGTTGGAAAATAGAATAGAATAGAATAGAATAGAATAGAATAGAATAGAATAGAATAGAATAGAATAGAATAGAATAGAATAACATTGGAAAGATGTTACCTACTTCTGTTTGGACTACTTTGAGTTTGTCATTTTATCTTTGTAGGCTAGCTTGCTTCATTTTTCTTTTGTGAGCCTTCATCCTTCACTTTGCTTGCCAAGATGATGGACATGTCGGAGTTCGGGGAAGCTGGACCTTTCCTCCGAAAAAGTGAGAAGGAAATCATGGTATTGCAGACAGTGGCCTTTGATGGTAAGATATAATGTGATTTTTCTGCCCATCATTTCTCCTAGACTGGTAAAGCAGATATCTGATCGGATACAATATAATTGAAAGTTATGATATAAAAGGTACATTGTAGGTTTGAACTTGGATTTTAGCCATTTTGATGTCTGGGAAAACATTATTCTGGTTGAATCACAGAATCTCACTAGTTATATCAAGCAAAGTTTATAATATCAGGTGAGGACCAATTATTTATTGGTTTGTTTTATATTTAAATAAACTATCCTCTTTGAGGTGAAGAAAACATTTGGCTGGGGAATTCTGGGAACTGAAGCCCGCCCACCTTAAAATTGCCTTATCTGAATAGATTTTGTAGGCATTACTTGATCTAGGAAATGGGTTAAGCGTTTAGAGAAAGCAAGCAGCCTAAATACTGCTAAGAGAACATTGTATATTATACAGCTGTTGCTGTTATTTGACAATTTTAAGTATTTCGCATGCTTGTATAATGACAAAAATGTTTTTCTTTTCAAGGAAAGAAGAAATGTTGGATTCCTGATGAAAAGAAAGCATATGTTGAAGCAGAGATCAAAGAGAGTGGTGGTGGCAAAGTTACTGTAGAGACAACAGATGGGAAGGTAAGGAACCTTCTCTGCTTGATAGGTCACAAGTGCAAGATCTACAAGACAGAGAAACAACAAGCCAGCATAAACAGTTGGTCCAGAGACGCTTTAACAATAAGATCAATTAATCCAAGACAAAAAAGCAATAGCACATATAGCTGGAGATTGCCTTTATATTTTTATGCCTTTGTCCGTCCATCCATCCATCTATCCATCTATCCATCTATCCATCTATCCATCTATCCATCTATCCATCTATCCATCTATCCATCTATCCATCTATCCATCTATCCATCTATCCATCTATCCATCTATCCATCCATCCATCCATCCATCCATCCATCCATCCATCCATCCA
The DNA here is from genome assembly GCF_028640845.1 of Ahaetulla prasina. Classification (NCBI taxonomy): domain Eukaryota; kingdom Metazoa; phylum Chordata; class Lepidosauria; order Squamata; family Colubridae; genus Ahaetulla; species Ahaetulla prasina. Next base: position 37,583,874 of record NC_080543.1, on the reverse strand, counting down.
TCCATCCATCCATCCATCCAACATCCTTCAGGTGTTGACGCCTGGTGACTGTCTAGAGAAAAGTCCTTATAATTTTCTTGGCAAGAAATTGCCTTCTTCACAGAGCTGAGAGAGAGTGATTGGTTACTTAGCTGAATTTGTGGGCCTAAAAATGGGTCTCCTGGATTATAGCATGACGTCTTATCACTACATCACATTTGCTCATATATACTGCAGTATGACAATGCTAAAATATAAGTCCTTTTAAAAAGAGTGCAGCAGTTTCTACCTTGTCCTGCAGGGACAACTATTGTAGCAACTTGAACAAAGTCCCCTACAAATACATACACAACTTTGGATCTGAGGCTTTGGGCTGATCATGCATGAGGCTAATGGCACAAGAGTAATTATATAAAGATGGGCCATATCTTGATTTATTGGTTCAGTAGAAAGATGGATGGGTGGTTAAGTATAGGGGATTCCTGGTGTTGTGGGAGCAACCATACATTTTTATGCTGCTATCTTTGGAGGGAATCAGGGTGGGCACATATGATTTACTTATGTTTCCTGATTGCTTATTTGTACCCTATGACTATCATTAAGTGTTGTACCTTATGATTCTTGATGAACGTATCTTTTCTTTTATGAGCATATGCACCAAGACAAATTCCTTGTGTGTCCAATCACACTTGGCCAATAAAAAATTCTATTCTATTCTATTCTATTCTATTCTATTCTATTCTATTCTATTCTATTCTATTCTATTCTATTCTATGTAGAGGCTCTGGGTCATACTTATCTTTCCAATCTTGGTTAAGCTGCAGTACTTGTGACAGCTCTGAATATTCTCAGAGGCAATGGGCAACAAAACCTTAACTCTTCTATGTCACATGCATGAATACAAAGCAACTGAGTATAAGCAGAGTAGAATAAAAAGATCTGACTTTATAAAATGATAAAGGTAGATTTTGTAATTCTCTGTACATTCCCCAAAAAGCATTGTAAACGATCTTAAAGAATTTCAGCAGTCAATAGCCATTTTAATCATTGCTCAGTTGTTTGGAATGTTTTTAAATAAGCATGCAAAGGACTCAGGGCAGTTTACAGCCAGATAAAAATGGATTACATAAAAATTAAGAACATTTTAAAAATCTAATTCAATTCAGCCAAAACAAAATTAAAACTATAATAGGACCATGATAAAACCCATGTTAAAATTAAATTAGGCCAGCCCTGCGCGATAAAACAACCAGGTCTTTAGCTCGCGTCTGAAGGTCCGGAGGTCAGGGAGTTGACGAATCCCTGGAGGCAGTTCATTCCAGAGGGCAGGCGCTTTCACAGAGAAGGCCCTCCCCCTGGGGGTCGCCAGTTGACATTGTTTGACTGACGGCACCCTGAGGAGACCCTCTCTATGGGAGCGCACAGGTCGATGGGAGGCTATTGGAGGCAGCAGGCGGTCTCATAAATAACCCAGTCCTACGCCATGGAGCGCTTTAAAGGTGGTAACCAACACCTTGAATTGCACCCGGAAGACCACCGGAAGCCAGTGCAGCCTGCGCAGGAGAGGTGTTACATGGGAGCCTCGAATTGCTCCCTCTATTACCCACGCAGCCACATTCTGGACCAGTTGGAGCCTCCGGATGCCCTTCAAGGGGAGCCCCATGTAGAGAGCTTTACAATAGTCCAGGCGGGAAGTGATGAGGGCATGAGTGACCATGCACAGGGAGTCCCGGTCAAGGAAGGCACGCAACTGGCGTATCAGGCGAACCTGATAAAAAGCTCCCCTGGCGACGGCCGTCATATGGTCTTTTAAAGACAGCCGTACGTCCAGGAGGACGCCCAGATTGCGAACCCTCTCTGTGGAAGCCCATGACTCGCCCCCAACAGTCAGCGATGGAGTCAGCTGAATGTACCGGGATGCTGGCATCCACAGCCACTCAGTCTTGGAAGGGTTGAGTCGAAGCCTGTTCTTCCCCATCCAGACCCGCACGGTCTCCAGACACCAGGACATCACTTCAATGGCCTCTATGTCAGATGGCTTTTAATTTATTCTTAGATGGCCATCATCATTATTAATAGCTGAACACCTCAAATCTGCTATTATCATTATTTGAATTTCTACACCATGCTTTATAAAACAAAATTACAAACCTATCTTTTACAAACAGCAATAGTATTCCATAATTTTTAAAATAAGAGATACATTTTAATTTTTCTATTTGATAATCATCCCAAGAGATATTGGTACAAGACTGTGTTGATCTGTTTAAAATTTAAGTTGCATTTGTAAATAGTAGTAGAACTTAGTAAAGTAAAGTAGAACTTGCTAAAATGGTTAAATTGATCTGTTTATTAGGAGAGGAACAATAACTACTTTTATAAAAAGACCAGAAACCTTTTATGGACTTTTTCCTGAAAATGGACAAAAATGAATTGGTGATTTTGGGAAAAGGATTGTTTAGGGAAAAAAGGAACATGTTATGTGATCTGGGAGGGTGGCAACAATAATAATTACATTTGTATTTATTTATTTATTTATTTGTCAAGCATATATAACAGGTAAAAGTATAAACATAATTTGAATATATGAAAAGAGTAAAAGAAAACGGAATATTAGGACAGGGACGATAGGCACGATGGTGCACTTATGCACGCCCCTTACAGACCTCTTAGGAATGGGGTGAGGTCAACAGTAGACAAATTAAACTTGAAGTTTTGGGTGTTTGGGGAAGAAACCACAGAGTCATATAGTGCATTCCAGGCATTGACCTGGAGTGTAACAGCTGCAAAGATCAGAATTCACTTATTTAGATATTTTTCTTTCTCTTTTTTCATCCTATTGTTGATTTCCCCCCCCCCCCCACTTTTTGTCCTATCAGCCGGTCAGCCAGTCAGCTACCTATCTGAAAATCTGTTTGGTGTAATGGTTAGGGCATGAGGCAAAGCCACCTGAGTGATCTTGTGTCAATCTCTTTTATCTCAGCCTTAGGAAAGAGGCAATGGCAAACCACTTCTAAGAAACCTTATCCAGGCAATCTCCTAGAATCAGACACAACTAAATGGAAGATAGAGATATACATAAATACCTTTCAAATTAATAATAATGGGAAATAGAATGCATCTAATTAAAAGTTCCTTTCTTTTTTTGCAGACTGTTACTGTAAAAGAAGATGATGTTCAGCAGATGAACCCTCCAAAGTTTGACATGATTGAAGATATGGCTATGTTGACCCATCTAAATGAAGCTTCTGTGCTATATAATTTGTACAGACGCTACTCTAACTGGATGATTTATGTATGATTTCTTTACTTTGTCATCTTAAAATGTGCTATTTGAAGAACATATTTTTGTAGAAGAATGCCTTAATGTTTTCCCCTAAAGCTGGGGTCTCCAACCTTGACAACTTTAAGCCTGGAGGCCTTCAACTCCCAGAATTCCCCAGCCAGCAAAACTGGCTGGGGAATTCTGGGAATTGAAGTCTGCCAGGCTTAAAGTTGCCAAGGTTGGAGACCCCTGCCCTAAATAATTGTTCAGGAATTATTTTTATGAAATAATTTTTGTGATACATTCCTCTATTTACTTTAGCAATATTGTGAACTTTCTCCTTATCAGCCTATTTAAAGGACAACAATTTGGGGAAGGCTGTTTCCAAAATGGAAGAAAGCAAATACTTTAGGCTCAGTAGAGTCAATGGATATTTTGTTCTGGGTCAAGGATGTTGGAAATGATTCTTTAATAAATAAATTATTTTTCATCACATCTTTTTATTCTGAAAAAAATCTAAAGAGAGAAATATGTGTGAATATGGCAATTGAATGAACAGCAAATGAACAGCATTGTCTAAAGGCAAAGTTGTACAACTCGCAACTTACAGACCTCTGAAGTTCAGAACTCTCTCCTCAGCTGGCTATTAAAATTAAGCATATTAATAATTGTAAAGTTGTCTGAAGATTATTTAAATTATGTTTAAAATGATGATGTTTCTTTGTTTGGTTGCATAGATTTTTTATATGTTGCATTTATTTTAGATTTTTTTTAACCCACATTTATTATTTTTATAAATAAGTCAAAGTAGTGAATATACCTAATACTCCTTCATGCTCCTTTTTTCCCCAACAACAACAACCCTTACTCCTTAGTTCTTCTGACACGAAGAGACAATATTCCTCTTATTAAAAAGTTTGGTATCCATTCTTTTCATTTCTAGACTTACTCAGGCCTCTTCTGTGTGACAATAAACCCTTACAAATGGCTTCCTGTCTACAAAACGGAAGTAGTTTCTGCTTACAAAGGGAAGAGACGCTCAGAGGCTCCTCCCCACATCTTCTCCATTGCAGATAATGCATATCATGATATGTTGCGTAGTAAGTAAATCTATTTGATCACAATTCTTTTTAAAAGTTATGTGTATGTGTATATATAGCCTTGAGTGTCCCCAGATCAGTTTGTTAACATTTGATGACAAATCACCAACATACAGCAGTACAGTTTTTTAGTTAAAATAGTTTAGGTATACTGAACCTCTGCTGGATTTAAATTCTCTAATTTGCTTTTTTTTAAAAAAAAAAGTTGTACAGAATGGAACCAAAGTTTCAACTATGACTTTTCTAGTGATGTCATCTTCATTCTGGCCTACAAATACATTTTTTAAAAAAAGAAAAGGCATATTCTATACTGGAAAGCATATCCTGCTTTCTAAAAGATTTTTAGCACATGAAGATATCTTATTTGAAATTACTTTTATTTATTTATTTGATTATCTATGGATTTTATATGCTACTCCAATTAGACACATTTATGAGCAGTGTATACTCCATGATCCATTAATTAGATTAAAACAAAGCTAAAAATGAGACATTAACAGAAAATCAAAACATTCCAATATAACAATAAAACCCTCCTAGGTCAGTATGATATCAATTCTTAGTACTATACCATCAGGATTATTCAAGTATCCATCGATCCTCAAAACTTTTTGGAAAAGCGTGGTCTGAAAGGAATGGACTACATATTTCAAGGACTATGTTCTTCCGAAGAGTGAGAATGGTATAAAGCAGGGGTCTCCAACCCTGGCAACTTTAAGACTTGTGGACTTCAGGTCCCAGAATTCCTCAGCCAGCAAAGCTTGCTGTGACCCCTGGTATAAAGAAGGCCAACCCCTAGAGTTCTTGATGTTAGCATCTCCTAGGTATTAGGAGCTTCAGTAAACTCTTCTACTAGATGTCATAAGGCAGGCATATCAATCTGTCCTGTAGAGCCATAAAGAGAATCAAAGAATAATAATTGTATTCCATTATTGTATACAATTATATTTTTGATTACAATTATTTGGAAACCTGCTCGCAGCCAATGCAACTCCCAAAATACTGGTGTCAGATGGACAAACAAAATAGATGCTATCATAACTTGAGCCTGTCATTTTGGATCTTCAAAACCTTCAAAGGAGCCTGATGGCTAGTTGCAATAATTTAATTGTGATGAAGCCTCAGTCCATACAGACAGATGGTGACACTTCATCCAGTTAATTCATAGATATGATAAATTGGAGAGATGAGAGGGTTGATCTCTTAAGGCAGGGGTCTCCAATCTTGGCAACTTTAAGACTTGTGGACTTCAACTCCCAGAATTCTAGGAGTTGAAGTCCACAAGTTTTAAAGTTGCCAAGTTTGGAGACCCCTTCCTTAGGCATGCCACAATGTAAGATACTAGATAAAAAGTGAAGACTCTAGAAGCATAGGAATTATGATTCTTAGCTTCACTCACATTTGGCACAATAAATCTATGTGGCCTTTAGTTGAGTTAAATTTCAATATATCAAAATGATGTATGATTATCACCAACTCAGATCTACCTTCTGCACTGCTGCAATGATAGATTGTGATTATCATAATCCAAACTGGACCACATTGCACATTGTGGCATATTAGATTTCTTCCATCAGAGGGCAGTAGTGATGCATGCTTGACATCCGGGAGAGACTATTTATTTGTACTGCTTTCAACATTTATGGATATTACAGACTATAATTGTGTATAGCAATTTAAAGAGCAGTCTGGTACAAATGGATACTTTATTTACTGACACTGAAAGGCCATAATATACTAAATAATATGTTATACATTAAAAAAATGAATGTTGTATAATATACACAAATGCCAAACAAAATCTATAATTCTTCAGGCCCTAATAGTATATTTTACCGACTTGTATAATTATCTCGTATTTAAATATCTACTTTAAGAGGCAGGATTTTTGTTATGATGCAAAAATAAGGCCCGTTTGACTTAATCTCTTAAACTAGATTATTTATTTAATAATATCTGTAGATCCCGCCAATCTTTTTTTTGGGGGGGGGGATAATTTTTGTTGTTATAAAAAAAGCATAGTGAGAAGATTTCTAGTTCTCAGGGACTCTAGATCAGCAGTTTTCAACCTGTGATCCAAGACCATGGAGGTTCACAAATCCTTGAAGAAATATTATGATTTAATTCTTGGGGATCCATGACCACAAAAGATATTTAAAGGATGTCCCTGGTGAAGAAAATGTTGAGAACCATTGCTCTAGAAGATTTAACAACTAGGCATAAAAACACAGTTGAAATACTCTTTAAAATTCCTATGACTAATATATCCAGGCAAGGGTCAAAAGCATGTTGGAATAATATGGTTTTTACTGATTTACTTATTTCTTAAATAAAATAAGGGGCTGAATGTACCTCAGGGATAATCATATACTCCTATACCATTGTTCTACCAAGTTATAGGCATCTCTTAATGGTGGTCTTAAGCTCTCTAGATGTTTTGACTTTGTGGACAGATTCAATTCTAGGAAGGCTCTGCCTAATATATTTCACTGTTGAGCATTTGAAGTTTTGAAGGTAAAAGGAGCACTTTGAGCTGATCTACTGGAAACCTACTGGTAAACAACACAATGACCTTAAAACTGGTGTTAATCTGTACTGCTCTCCTCTCAGCAGCATGGCCCTCACATACTCTGTCAGCTGCAGCTTTTGAGTAATCTTCAAAGGCACTTCAATGTACAGTGCATTACAATAATCCAACCAAGTAGTTGATCACCACTTGGTTGGATTCAGTAGTGGATTCCACTTACCTTTGCTACCAGTTCAGAACTGTGAGAGTGTGCGCGTGCTCACTTTGCTTGCACATGGTGCTTCTGTGCATGCACAGAACCTTCTGCACATGCGCAGAGCTTCTATGATGACATCTGGGTGGACGGGAGGAGCCTCCTGTCACTGCCACTGGTTGGATTATTGTAACACAATGTACATTGAAGTGCCTTTGAGGATGACTAGGGCATCCTAAATTAGATAATGTTATAATTAGGACCTCAATCAGAGTTAGGCAGTGAACCCATAGCCACAATTTCACTCAACTGCTAGAGCAAGAACTGAGTATTTAGGAGCACCCTCAAGTCATGAAATTCTTGCTTTGGAGAGAGAATTGCCCTGTTCAAACTACTATGTCTGCTGTTATTGGATTTTCTAGTTATTTACTAATGAATAGCAATTCTTGGCATAATTAAAATCATAAGTGACTATGGGCACTTATGGGCACTTATGAACAATGAACAGTTCAATTGTACAACTATTCAAAATTTCAATGGAATTTCTAGCTCAGTCAGAGCTGGCAATTTTATAACCAGGTGTCATCAGCATATTGTTATTTCGTGCCAAAGTGGTGGATGAAATTTCCTAACAGTTTCATATAAATGTTCAATAACATAACAGCCTTAAGCTCTATCAGACCCCATATTGCTCATATTCTCACTATCAGCAGAATCAGATACAAATAGAACAGAACTGGCCCTCCAATTTCCAAATTCTGTAGAATACCATAGTCAATTATACTGAATGCTGCTGACAACTACCATCCACTAGACTAGAACAACCAAAGTCATTTTTATTATGATCAGGATGATACATTTTCCTGTAGGATTCTCTGTAGTAAATTCTTCATTACTTTTTTTGACAAGAATGCCCTAAAATATATATTTTAAAAATAAGCATTTCCTCAGAATAATCTAGGAGGAGGAAATACTGTTGAAGGTTTTTTTTTGTCTTCCTCATAGATCGAGAGAACCAATCAATGCTGATTACGTAAGTGACTCTTCTCAGATGCTTTATATTGAAAAATTACTTTTTGTAATAGTGTCTAGAATTTTTAGCAGAACATGAAAATCTATAGGAGCCTCATTTTGTTCTTGACTGCTAAACTTTCCATTTTGGCGTACAGTTAAATTTGCTCTTATGTCCTAAAAGCAAACCTGGTTTGTATGAAAGTTTTTTTATTGAGATTATCTTAACTCATAAATATGGCACATTTCAAATAAATTGTCCTAGTATTCCTTCCTAACATATATGAACTGTAGATTTAAATGGATCTTGTTTGAGAAGTACTTTCAGAACATATTAAAAACTATGCTGAATTAAGATCAAGTTTCTTTTATTCCAGTACCTTATTTGCTACAACACCCAATTAAAAGCATCACATGAACAGCCTTTATCTGAAACTGCTCATAAATAACTATTATTCAGTGGCACATTGGTTATGAGCTAGCGTCACTACCATTACCTATAGAAAGTCTTTATCCTCCATATTGGACAAACTTTCCTCTTTTCTTTAGTGTACTATGTCTGTACTGCAGTTATACGGGTAACCACCAGATGGCAGCAGAGTTCTCACTGTCTCTTTTTTGCCACATAGAGGTCATCTGGATTGTTGTAACCAAATTCTGGTAGTCCCATTTTTCTATAAACATTCATTGAAAGACCCCTTTTTTAAGGGAAAGATAGCATTACAAAAAGCTTAATTTTCAAGTTGTATTTTCTTGTAAATTAAAATGTTGAGATTCTATCATCTTTCTTTTGTTTACAGTGGAGAATCTGGTGCTGGCAAAACTGTGAACACAAAACGTGTCATTCAGTATTTTGCCACCGTTGCAGCAATTGGTGAACCTGGGAAAAAAAATGTAAATACAAATGACATTTACTTTGTATAAACAATGACTATACAGTCACAAATAGCATAATAATTACCTATGATACGTTAAAGAAATTCCAAGTGTAAAAAGACCATGAATCTTTTCACCAGTAAGTTTAACTTTTCTCCAGTATGTTTAACAGGTTTAAAAGTTTGTACCATTGTTACAATAGTGATGACTGGGCTTCAGGTATAGCTTATAGGTATATTAAATTCTCTCTCTCTCTCCCTCCCTCCCTCCCTCTCTCCCTCTGTCTCTCTCTCTCTCCCCAACTGGACTTTCTTGTTTTTCTTTGAAGACATTTCATTTCTCATCCATGAAGCTTCTTCAGCTCTGACTGGATGGTGAGAAATGGAATGACTGAAGAATATAAATGCTTCCATTTCCTACCATCTGTCAGAGCTGAAAAAGCTTCTTGGATGAGAAGCAAAACTTCTTCAAAGAAAAACAAGAAAGTCCAGTTACCTTTTGAAAAACCACCTCTGGGAAAACCATGACCTGCATGACTGAAAATCTCCATAGACAGTCTCTCTTGGCTTCTCCCAAATAAAGTCGAAAACAATAATTTTGTAAGGCAGCTGTGAATTTCTAAGAGATTTCCTACACTCTCTTTCAGACAAAAAAGGAATGATTATAAAAGTTAGTTAAATTTGCAGTATAAAATGCCTCCGACCTAGGGGGAAAACACTGCTGTTGTCATGCCCCTGTTGGAGTCTGATTCTGAGATGGAAGAGGAACAACTGACAGAGAGCGAGAGAGCGGCTCCATTGGCTGTGGAGGAAACTGGGGAACGGCAAAGTCAGGCTGGGCAGAGCAGGGGACAGTTAGAACAAGGCAGAGGGGGTTCTGATGAAGACCAAAGCCCACCCCCTCCTCATCCTAGGGCACGTAGGGAAGAAGGGAGAAAAGAGAGCAATGTGGGTTGCGTGGCTTATGAGGGAGGAAAGGGCCCCGATCCCCTTCACAAGATATACCTGAAGCTGGAGTTTAAAAGGAGAGGCAAATGGGAGGGGCTGTTCTCGGGAACAAATGCTGATTTAACATTCGTGTTTATTTATTTATTTATTTATTTATTTATTAGATTTTTAGACCGCCCTTCTCCCGAAGGACTCAGGGCGGTGTACAGCCTTAATTAAAATACATAGATACACAATACAAATCCCAAATTTAAAATACATTTAAAATGAAATATTTAACCGGCCAATTTAAAACTAAAACGGTCAAAGACCGATATAAAACCCTAAAATATAAAATTATAAATAGATTAATACAATTAAAATTCAATTAAAATTAAGTTAGACTAAAATATTAAATTAAAATAATATTTAGGCTAGTCCCACCCGATTGAATAGCAGAGTCTTCAGTTCCCGCTTGAAGGTACGGAGGTCGGGAAGTTGGCGTAACCCTGGAGGTAACTCATTCCATAGGGTCGGTGCTGCCACAGAGAAGGCTCTCCCCCTGGGGGTCACCAGCCGGCACTGTTTGGCTGATGGCACCCGGAGCAGGCCTGCTCTGTGGGAGCGCACAGGTCGTTGGGAGGCTATCGGTGGCAGAAGGCTATTGGTGGCTATCGGTGTTGACTGTTTTATCTGAGTTCCTGGCATCCTCCCAACTGGTTTAATTTACAGCCTTGCTATTTCAATTCTGGAATTCCTTATCTTGCTTGCCCTGCCAGATTAATTAACTTATCTTGTCCTGTTGGAATTATGGTTAGAAGTTTTCTCTGCTTACAGGTTTGTGGAAGGGTTTTTCTCCAGACCGGAGAGTAAAGGGATGTTGGGGGCAAAGTTTGGCGCTAATAAAGTACTTATTTACTGCCTGTGTTGCCTTTGTGCCATCACAGCTGTTTTGATTATTTACAACATATATTTTTGGTATTGTCCTAGTGGAATAGGTATGTTTTTCCATTAATTAATCAGGGTATAAAACAGCTCCTTCAGGTGGGACAAGACATGAACAAGGTTAACCGGCATATGTTGAACAAGTAACTGAAGCACTGGTCTGATTTTTGGTGATCAGAATAAGGACCGGTCAGGTTTAGTAGTTTTGAGAGAACAATCAATAGTAACCAATCCATGCTGCAGAAACTAAGTCTATACCAAGGTACCATTTCTTGATTAAAAACAAGAATCTTAGAATTAAAATCATGATGTGTCATGTATCAAAGTGAATTGTAAAAGGAATACCTAGTAAAATCACAACTGGAATGGATTGATAGATGAATATATGTTCTTGGTCTTTTCTTCAATTTTGTTTTTATGTTTTGTTTTAAACAGCAGCCAGCCACCAAGACTGGGGTAAGTTATCTACATTTGATTTTGTGCTATCAAATGGTTGTCAATTCTTAGTGACCACATAGTGACTGTGCAGATAGTCATCTATATTACCAAAAGTTAATCCAAGCATTTTCTGAAGTTTATAAGTCATGTGTGCTATAATGTTAGTGCTTCAAAATGTAAGGATTAGTTTGCATTCATCCATTTATTGAATTATAATTGCAGTAACTGTAAGAGGAACACATGATTCACAACCCTACCATATTTGCCAATTGCTTTTTTTTCCATTTTAAAAATTATTTACTTGAGGTACTGTCTCATGTTAATGGGACTGTTCTGCCCCACCTGCACTGGCATAGGGGGCATACTGAGGATCCTGTCGGTCAAGGAACTTTGGCTGGCGGGCTCCAGGAGAAGAACCTTCTCTGTGGTGGCTCCTGTCCTTAGGAATATCTTACCTCCTGACCAGAGGTGAAATTGGCTCCCAGCCCCCTGATTTTTCATAAAAGCCTTAAAACCTGATTATACCAGATGGCTTGGTGTACTAACGGGGGTGGGGACTTACACTGGAGGTGGTTGACTAATTAAAAGCTAATCCCATATACCCCCTCCCTGTGTTTCTGGCTCTCCCCTTCTCCATATTATATTAATAATTTTATTTTGTTTTGCTTGGCCTTTTATATTGGAATATTTTAATATTTTTAAATGTTTAACATAATGTAATATTTTGTTGCAAGCCACCATTTAAAATGAGATGGGTGGCAAAAAAAATTATAATAAATAAATACAGAAAAATCTTACATGCAAGGAAGGATGGAATTGTTGTAATGCTAAGCCAATATTGTAGGACATCTGACCAAATACAGAGATTTCAGCTTCTTCATCATAGAATTCATTGGCTGACCTTGAGACAGTCATTTGCATTCCAAACAGGTTGTGAATATGAAATGGGAGAAAGATCTCCTAAGTCAACTTCCTTGAGGTTCCAGAATAAAGATATTTGAATTGGAAGGATTAGCAATTGTCCATGTGAAAGCTATTCTGCAGTTCTGTCCACATCTTAACCCTGATTTAACTGTTCTGTCTGAATATCTGGATTTTTGCATATTCTTTGCATAGTGTTGCATTCTTCTGGTTTATCAAGGTGAATTGGGTATATCGTTACGTTCTAAAGGTACTTAATTTTTTTGCATTGTAAGGGAACCCTGGAAGATCAAATCATCCAAGCCAACCCAGCTTTGGAAGCTTTTGGGAATGCCAAAACTCTGAGAAATGACAATTCTTCACGTTTTGTAAGTAGCATTTCTAACTATGGAACATTACTATCTTGCATTATTATGCTCATAAAATAAAAGCAGAAATTGAATTACATTAAAATCAGTTTTTTAATAGTAATGTATTTCTTGATTAAGTTATTGGATTGTTTTTTTACAAGTAATGTCAACAGCTGTTCTGCTGTTACTTATTGGAACATTTTGGCATAGAAATTGTACCGTCTTGGGATTTTAGTCACAACTTGGCAAGCTAAAGCATAAGCAAACAGGACTTGATTTATTCAGGTTTTCCTGCTATAAAAATGGCAGGGGAAAAAAAGGTGTTTAGAAATGGTCCAGAGGGAATTCAGGTTCGAGAATTTTATACAAGAACTTTTCTAGCGCCATCAAATCCACCCAATGATTTTTTTTTCTTTTTATGACCCTGTAATCCCTTTTATTGAGATGGAGTTGAAGCAACTGAATGGAGGTAAAGCGTTTATTGGCCGGATTCCCTCCCTGATGTTATGTAGAGTTCGCAGCAGATTTTTTTTTTGCGCCCTGATAGAGAAACATCTGTCGTTACCTAGGATTGAACTCTCAATGTCCTAAGTGTGAGACAAGTGTTTTCACCTCTAAGCCACTGCACCAGTCAAATCTAGCCAGTGATAATTATCCTAAATCAGAATACAGTATTAAACATTTCTGGTTCCCACATAGGGAATCATTTCCTTTGGAAATATTCTTCCTTTCTGTACTCTATCTTTCAACTTACCACTGCCAATACTTTCATGTGCTTGAGGATATACTGTTTAATCAGAAACACACCCTAGAACCACAGAGTTCAAATATTTGGAGTTAGCCCTCCCACAAATTCTATGCTTTGTGGGCTTAGCAAACTCTGTCCAATTGATTTTCCTCCTCAGATGTTAATTTATAGAATTAGAATGAGACTATTGCCTTACACACTGTAAACCGCCCTGAGTCTTCGGAGAAGGGCGGGATATAAATGTAAACAACAAAAAAAATTGTTAGAAGTTATGGTAGACACCATTGAATATGATACTATCTACATCCTTAATTACTATTGCTTGTATATTTATAAAATACTGTCACGTTAGAAAAGAACAGAACAGAAAAACAGAGTTGGAAGAGACCATGGAGGTCTTCAAGTCCAACCCTATGCTCAGGCAGGAAACCCTATACCTTTTCAGACAAATGGTTGTCCAATCTCTTCTTAAAAACTTCCAGTGTTGGAGCATCCATAACTTCTGGAGGCAAATTGTTCCACTGATTAATTGTTCTAACTGTTAGGAAATTTCTCCTTAGTTCAAGGTTGCTTCTCTCCTTGATTAGTTTCCACCTATTGCTTCTTGTCCTGCCGTCAGGTATTTTGGAGAGTAGGTTGACTCCCACTTGTTTGTGGCAACCCCTATGCAGCGTATGAGGCTAGAGAATCCTTGCCTATTGGCTTATAAATGAGTGGCCATCATTGGCCAACAGGTGATAGCTGCTATATAAGTAGCAGCTGTGAGTGAAGTTGGTTTGTTCGGGAATATTGCCCTATTTTTACTCGCTGTTAGTTTGTTGTTAATAAGGATTATTGCTAACCGTCAAGCCTCCATTCCCTTCTTCATTCTTTGAATGAAGCACTGGCGACGAGGGTGGGATGCGGAGAGAATCACCCTCGCTCGTTGTGTCGTTTTAAAACTGCAGTTTGCCGCAAATGCGGCAAACGGGGACATCTGGCTAGGGTTTGTCGTTCTATCCCACTGGACAATATTCCATCAGGTCCTCGTTCGGCTAGACGGTTCCAGAGAGGTCCTCCTGTGTCCCAAGATGATTGCTTCACCGTGAACCGAGGAAACACCAACCCTGCAGTGTCGATCAGCCAGGCTTCGACTGGCTCCAACAAGAAAATTTTTCTTACTATCAAGTTGGAGGGGGTGCCCTGTAAAATGGAGGTGGACACAGGCTCTTCTAAATCTATTATTGCCTGGAACACCTTACAGAAGATAGCTCCAAGCTTCACTGAAAGTAGTGCAGCGTAAAAGGCACCCATCGAGGCTTAAGCCTAATAGGAGACACCTGGGGACCAACTTCACTCACAGCTGCTACTTATATAGCAGCTATCACCTGTTGGCCAATGATGGCCACTCATTTATAAGCCAATAGGCAAGGATTCTCTAGCTTCATACGCTGCACCCTAGATATTTAAACACTGCTATCATGTCACTCCTAGTCCTTTTTTTGATTAAACATATCCAATTCCGGCAACCTTTCTTTATATGTTTTAGCCTCCAGTCACCTAATCATCTTTGTTTTCCATTAATAAAGCTGTAATAGGGAAATATCTGATAATGCCATTTGCCCTCTCAGAATTGAACATATTATACCATTTATACATTCCTGGCATGAATGGTTTTTTTTTTCAAAGTTTGCAAAAAGTTCCTAAATATACACAAACTGTTTACATGCTTACATGCTTACATTTTGTACTTATCTGAGAAGTGTGATGGTAGTCCAAAGGAAGCTTCTTCAAACATACTTTGTATTTGTGTTTTGATAACAATTTTAGAATTGGTTATCCTTGACCAAACTGGCAAGGGAACCTGAAGAATAAAGGTTGTTTTATGAACTTGTGGATAGAGAGGGATCCTATCCATATTTTACTGCCTTCCTCTAACATATATTCACTCCCAACAAAAGAAATACACTTCTTATATCAACTAATGGTCCATTTTTTACATTAGTTCTGATGTTTATTAAATGAAAACCTCATTTTTCACTGAAATACTTGGCCCTTTGATTATTTTCCACTAAAACCATTATTATTCACTGGAAACGAGAAGGAACTTCTACATGCGTTGCAAGTATCTTCCCGTTAATAACGAGTAATATGAATTTTGATACTATTATAACACAGGAGAAGCTATAAATTATAAGGTCATCAGATTTGGATTGCAAAAGCTTTATTGTCCTTTGAATCTTTGTAGTCCATGTCTGGTAGCCATACTAAATTAAAAAGATGGTCAATGTGTGAAAAATAGGTATGCAGGTAGTTTTTCTAGATCAATTAGCAGTAGCAGTGGGATATAACTTGCTGCCCAGCCTATGTTTGGTACAGTATTCATTCAGTGTTCTGGACTGCAAAAGCAGCAGGACCATCTAAAGTTTATAATTAAATAAATAAACAAATATGGTGTTGTTTTTACTGAGAAAGCAAGTATAGCACAGTTTTGTATATGTGAAACATTTGAGTGCTATGTAATATTCTCTAAGGAAATATTATCAAAATAAAACCAAAGGACATATTTGTTCTAATAATGGCTACAAAACCGCAGAAACCACACTAGATCCCAAACTCACACATTAAAAAAAAAAGGCTGATGTTCCAGACACTTGAAAAGTATCTATGCTATTGTAAACTGATAATGTTTTTTAAATCTCTGTATATACTGTATATAAAATGTGTGTCTTTCTAGGAGGAGTATTTAGAATAAAATGTATATATCTTTGCACAGATATCTAAATATCACATTTTCTTTAGCAGTCCTAAATAAGCAGGCTCTATGTATACCAGTCGTAGATTATTCAACTGTCAAACTGTTTAGAAAGTCTATTGACTTAGAATAGTTCCAAACCAGTGCCTCTCTGCACTTCAGGGAATGGCCGTAGACTTGATCATTGTCACAGTTTTATTTTGGAAAAAATGTAATTTTTTTCTAGAGTTGAGCTTGACTCCCAGTAGCCTCTATGCTTATTTGGTTCTCTTGACAACAATATGTCAAATATATTCTAGCTGCTCTATTCTTTTGGATTTAAAAAAAATCACTAATCTAGCTAATCTCTATAGCAACGTACCTTGCTTTTTTTGTATGTGAAGTTTTTCTATTTCTAATGATAGTTTCAGACTATTTTACAATGTCTTCTGGAGAAACATGTATATATATCTAAGGAGAAAAAGGGAACGTGTTTAATGACTGTGGGAAGATATAACAGGACATAGTAACATTGAGCATCCTGTTGATGTTTCTCAGCAGAAGATATTCAGTACCATATTGCTCCTGATATTGGAGATTATAGTCATCATGATCAGCAAATGCTAAAATACAAATAGGAAAAATTATTTTAGATTAATATAAGTACATTATGTTCTAGCTTTTTTCCATTACTATTGGCAATTGATTTTGCAATTTGGTTTCACATTTCACAATTCAAGGTGATCAAAAGTAGCTCACTGAAAAGACTCTTCAAATAAATTCCTTGCCAAAACAAAACTAGACCATTTCACAGAGAACTACTAGTAATAAATTCATAGTCCTGGCAGAGATAAAAGAATTGAGGTAATCACAACAAGCATCTGTACAACCATAGAGCATTCAAAGCAGTTGCTCTCAGGCAGGGATTTATATAATGGAAAGTCCTATGTTTTATCCTAGGATAGGTGGTGCTGATTAGAGGTAATTGTAGTAATCTTATTACTCAGAAGCAATAGTCCATTACTTTTAATGTGGTCTTCAGGCAATCAGGCAGTGGAAATAACATCTGTGGATTTAGAAGCTGTGTTTCTGTGTCAAAATCAAAATTATTGTTGTGATGTATCAGAAGTCCTGGAGATGGTTTAATCAAGATTTCTGAGTATAGTTTGGGAACATGCATGGCAAACTCTTTTTCTAGCCATCGTCACCATGACTTCCTTGAATGAAGATTCATCCTTCCATGGAGTCATGTTTCTTTAATTATGTATTGGTGGAAAAATTTATCCCAAATCTTCCACCATTAAACTAGATTAATGAAACTTAACAATGAAACCAAGACACTATTGAATATAAATTATATCTTATCACTTACTCTAAATAAACCATTGTGATTTATGCAATAAGCAATGATTTAAATAAACAACGGTGTAGCATAATGTTTGAATCAGCCAAAGATTTATCATAACAGCCAAACAGTGCAGTTATCAAGGCAAGCTTATGGAAATTGGTGGACTACTATTGGTCCTATTTATTATCATTTTCACATGTTTTTAAATTTTGTACAATAGGGTAAATTTATCAGAATCCATTTTGGAACTACAGGCAAGCTGTCATCTGCTGATATTGAAATCTGTAAGTAACATCTACTTGTTTTAACTATAGGCTTTATATTTCACATAAAACTTTTGACCTATTTTTCATTTTATTTCTTCACTCTCCAATTAGATCTTTTAGAGAAATCCAGAGTTATTTTTCAACAACCAGGTGAAAGAGACTATCACATCTTTTATCAAATTTTGTCAGGAAAGAAAGCAGAGCTACAAGGTAATAAAAAGGAAAACCATGCTTTATGTGCATGTTTTAATCCCTGTTTTGTGTGCATGAGGCAAAACTTTTCTGATGTGAATGAACAGAAAAACTGAGGAAAAAAAATGTTAATGTGAAATAACAGCCATTTCAATTAAATAATATCACCGCATTAAAAAGTGAACAGATAATCTGGAAAACTTTGAGTAGTTAAAGTGACAATTTTCTTTCTCCAAAATAAAGAGCAATCAACAATCTATTGAAATAATGCTAAAATTAATTTACAGTTATTGATTTTAAATTATTTTATCTCATCATTGGCCATATTAATCCACAGATTCTTAATCTGCGGACTCTTACCTTATCCAGCACTTTAAAATAGAACATATGAGCTCATATTAGATAACACTATATGTGTATAGAAGAAAATAACTAAGTTTTTATGTATAATTGGTGTTTAGGATAGTAGAAGATTGCACATATGTATAATAGTGAAATCCTAGAATTCCACTACTGGTCAAGGTAGACAGTACTGTCTATATGGATTCTAACAATATGAAAATGAATTCTTATGTACCTCAGTTTATGTCTTATATTGGGATTCTGCATATAATTATGGATGAATGGAGAGCCAAACTATGATATTAATAATACTTCATATAATTTGAAAGAGGATGTTCCTTTCCATCCATTTTTTTACTTACATCTGTATTTTTATGTGAGTACATCTGTTATTACATAAAAGCATTTTTGAATTTCAGTAGCTGGTCCTGTCTATCATGTAGTATTATACTCTATTTATGCATAGGGATTGTGCATTTATGTGGATTGCTAGTGCTTCATGTAATATGGGCAAAGCTTCCCTTTATACATGTCCTAAATTTCTGCTTGGCAAAAGCAGTAATAATCTCATTTTTGTTCTTGTCATCCAGGCTGAGTGGACCATCTGCTAAATCCTTAACCAGTTAGCCTTTACTATGGCCTAATTAAGGTAGATTAGAGGAACTGTTTCAAAGTGATTTTCAGCTAACAGGATTTGGATGGAAATATTCCACTGTGAAAATGTACCTTCCATGGTTAATTTATTCTTAAACTATACTTGCTGGCCATGATTGTTGCATGGATAAACTGCTGTCCACACAACAGTTTTGCTGTTACAATCAATTAGTCACAGTCTGCACAGCTGTATATGTGGAATGGCAGAGAATTTACTAGAAGTAATACTTTTGTAAGTAGTCGTTGACCACGTTTTCTGATATCTTAATACATTTTTGAAATAATCCTTTTGTCCTAATAATCGGTGTGATATGGTTCTTGCCTGGATTCGGACATTTGAAATTACATCGCTTCTCCCCATAACATCAAGACATTAAAATCAGCTGAACACAATTTTGATGACTTTTGAAATATGAGAAGCTGTGTAAATGCCTTTGCCCTTTATTATTTGTAGCAGAATAAGGATCAGCAAGCACATCTGCCTATGCTGTTTGACTTTAAAGCTAAGCAGGGTGTAGGATATGAGTCTATTGATCATGTGGAGTTAATTGCATAAAGTATAAGAATGCGTCATTAGATGGAACTATTCAGAGAGACTTGATTATCCAGGCAAATAAAATAAAGTCAATTTATAGTTTCAGAAAGGCTTGGAATTCAAGATCTTTTTAATCCTGCTGAAAATGTGTTCATGTTATCACTATCCCTATTATGTTAGTTTAATCTCTTTCTGAAGGACTAGAAATTTCAATGAAAATTCTGTATAGGAACCAGGTTAATATAAACAAAGAAGTGGAATAAGCCATTTTATAGTGATCAACTGTGGGTTTATATATTTTGCAACAGAAGTCTCTTGTTTGGTACTAATACTGTTGGATTGCATTGTTCTGTTCTTACGTGGAATAAATCCCATTGAATTGGTAGAACATAGTCCTGTGTAGATATATGCAGGGTTGCATAGTGATATAATTTAAAAATAGAAATTGTACACATTTGTGTAGATTTAATTTCCCAGCAACTTTGAATAAGCCTTGATGTAGGAACTGCATTTGTGCTATACTGTATTTTGACTTAACAGGAGCCCAGATCTTGAAAGAATAAACAATTTTATCTTCTCCTCATTTGCAGATATGCTATTGGTGTCAACAAACCCATATGACTACCACTTCTGTTCACAAGGTGTTGTTACTGTGGATAATTTAGATGATGGGGAAGAGCTGATGGCAACTGATGTAAGACTTGTTTTTTTATTAAACTACAAAAGGGCATAAGCTGTTCAGTGAGAACAACAGCAATTTCCTTATTTGAATCAGTTCAAACCAATCCATATAATTTGTCTCACTGAACAGGATTGCTGAGCATAAATATGAAATGAATACAGGATCAGTACATCAAAAGTCAGGGCAATTTACAATATGCAGAATGGTCTTAACTATGTGTCACCCTTAGTTTTCCTGTATATTATTTCAGAATAAGACTGTATCAATAAATCCATGCTGTCAATTGACTTTCATAAATTGAGGTAAGAATGTAGTTCTGTTAAATCAGGTTAACACCCTTCAAAGGTCAGAATTTTGATTCTTATAGTGGTTAACCAAAGCCAGTGTGTTTGCAGTTGAGATGGAAATATAGCCTGTTATTTCCTTGAAATGGGTATTTGAAGGCATGCTGCCCTTAGCAGTGTGAAGATAATACTGAAACTGCAAGACAAATAGCCTTTGATAAACCTGTCCTACATACATTCATCTAACCTCATTTGAAAGCTATTTAAGTTATCAACAATAAAATCTTTTAATAAAAATATCCAAAATGTATTTAGGGAGTCTGTTTCCCAATTTGAGCACTGTGCTCCCCCTAGAATTTGCCCAATTGTCTTTTCCAAAGCATTGTGTTAAATGGTGTGCTTCTTTTAAATGCATTTTCCAAATCTCACAATGTGCTCTTAATGTTGCTAACTGTTCCCTCAGCATCAGGAAATAGAAGATGAATAAGACTTTTCCAACAGTTTCAGCTTGAATTTTCAATACCAGAAGAAACACAGCAGTGCTCTAAGGCAACTTTGGAAAACAAAGCGGCATGTAGCTGAGGAGGCAAATAACAAAAGTATCTTTTTTTTTCTTTTTAAATTTTTTACCAGCAAGCCATGGATATTTTGGGTTTTGTTGCGGATGAAAAATACGGTGCCTACAAACTTACTGGTGCAATTTTGCACTTTGGAGACATGAAATTTAAACAGAGACCCAGGGAAGAACAGGCAGAAGCTGATGGCACAGAGAGTAAGTATTTTATTTTTGTTTACCAACAGTGCTCCTTTTCTTGTTTTGTAATATTAGCATTGTTTCCCGCCCCCCATAGAAATCAAACTTTTTTTGTGGGAATTTCATCTATAGATCAGTATGCTGCAGTTGGGCACAATCTGAGCATATGGTCCATGGGAGTAGATTGATGTAATATAACAGGGAAAGAAAACAGCAGAGCTTTCAAAGACTGAAAGACATTAATTGCATAAAAAGTGCCCTGAATAATTTTCTTACTATTTGCTGAGCACTTAATAGAGATTAAAATCCCCACACTTAACTCCCCATTACTCCCAATTCAAAAGATTCTAAGATTCCAATCATTCCTTAATTAGAAAAAAAGTAATAAGTAGTTTCTGTGAGTGTTGTCTTAGCCAACATTACTATACAATAGGCTCTTCTCCTGGGCAAGACGTATGTGCTGTGAAGCCCTTGGATGACTCTCTTGTGCCATATATTGAAGTTGATTTTACAAATTACTTGTACAAAGTGTACATGATATAAACCATGCCGTTTTGCTTACATTTTTACAAGACATACTTACCCATGTAAAATATACAGAATCTATTAACAGAATATGCTATTCATACTGGATAGGTAGATAGTTCTGTAATCACTTCAGAATCAGCTCTTGCCCCCAATTAGTAGTTAATTGTTACATGATAATGTCTTCCAGACAATTGTCTAAATCCGTGATGGCGAACCTATGGCACACGTGCCAGAGGTGGTATGCATCGCCCTCTCTGATGGCACGTGAGCCATCGCTCCATTCAGCTCTGCTGTGCATGCAGATGCACCTCCCGCCAGACAGCTGGTCTTCAGATCTCTGCTGCGCATGCGCAGGAGACCGTGATGTGTGCGGGGGACTGTGGTGTGGGGGGGCATGTGCACATGCAGGGGGGTATGCGCTCATGCAGGGGGGTATGCGCTCATGCAGGGGACGGGGTGTGTACAGGGGATCCATGTGCGCATGTGCAGAGTGCATGCAGGAGAGCCATGCACGCATGCACAGGGGCGGGATCCATGCAGGGGGCACAGCACACATTGCATTTTGGCTGTTCAGGCACGTGCACACTTTGGGCACTCGTCCAGAAAAAGTTAGCCATCACTGGTCTAAATTATGATTTATTGTGCCCATTCTCTACACTTTCAGACTAATACCTGCAAAAGAACACCTTGTATTCAATAGAATACGCATTGAATTCTTTCTGAGCAATCAGTTTCTCAGTGCCATGAAAGAACCTCTAGGTATGCAGGTAATCAGATCACGCTAATTAATTACCTATGGTGAGAGGTCTAAAGATGCATGTGGTCCCCAAAAGCTTCAGTGTAGTCCTCAACATGACCTCTCCTATGTCAACTATAATGTAACAGACGGAAGGTAATTAAATTAGGCCTGTGTGATTCTTTGGACTAAATTTTGAAAAGTTACTGAAGGGGTGCAAATAGAACAGCTGTCAGTGTCTAATTAAGAATCAACAACACCTTTTAAAAAATATCTCTCACTTTCTTTTTGTCTTGCCTTTGAACTGAAATGGACTCCTTGTGACTTTAGGAAATTCTGTCTATATATAACTAAACACTGTCATTGCCATGACCTTTAACTGGGCAAAATGATGCATCTTTGGGCAACAGTTTTGGAACCAAGATACTTCAAACAGGCTATTTTACAGAATGTGTCCAAAATCTGAGACCCATGATTTTCAGGAGTCCACGTGTTTGGAGAGGTTGCGGCTGCTTCAGTGCTATTGGTTGCTGTGGTACTGCTGCTGCGGTCACATGATCTTCATTGGCATCATTCCATGACGGTTTCCCGGCCAGTTTTGCAATACCTCACTCTTTGAACCCTACATCTGAACTGTTTAAACCCTATCTTTGGTTTCTTTTGCAATACTCATTCTACTCTTCTATGCAGGCCTTTATATTTTATTGTTATATTTTGTGATTTCCCTCCCCCCCAATTCTTTCTTTTCTCTATTGCTGTCTCCAGATATTGCAATGTCTTCTAACCAGATTTTTTTGTCTTTCTTTTCAGCAATTGTTAAGTCTGGGGTGTTATGCAACAGGTGCTTATGTGCCTGAATTCAAATGTCCAAGAGGATTTTAGCTTCTTAATTTTCTATTACTTTGTTTTGTGATCCCACCAGTTCGTGCTTGCAAGCTTATTATTACTATGGTTGATTGCAGTTTAGATTGGATTTGGCATTTTTATCCACTATTGAATCCTTCTGGAGGACTTGGGATAGGTAGATGTTGTTTGATGGTGTTAAATATATCATTGAAGGTTATAAGCTGAATTTAATTATTATTATTTCTTAGTCAAACCTACAGCCTTGATGTTCCCTGGTAGTATCCCATGCCAATACTAACCAAATCCAGTTGTATTTGGCTTTTCAAATTTTAAAAAAATGCTGGGTAGATGTTATTACATAGCTGACCTCTAGGTTTCTGTTCATGGATGCATACAAAATTGTCTATTTAGGTATTTCCTAAACATAAATATACATTAAATATAAATATTAATGGTATATGTTTAATAAATAATGTAAATATGTGTTAACTCTTCAAAACAGGCCACGTGAGACAACAGTCACCACACAGATTAAACAAATATGTTTTATTGTTGTAGGGTATGGTAACTGAATCTTGAAAGCCTGCAAAAATTCCTTCTGCCCCTAAAAAGAATAATTTTTTATTTATTTATTTATTTTTGTCACAACATCATATAAAAAGGATTATATAGTATATAAACATATATATGAGTAAATATTAGGAGGTATAAGCATCAATATATATATAGGAAGAAGAAAAGAAAAGAAAAAAAACAAAAACAAAAACAAAAACAATAGGACAGGAACGGTAGGCACGTTTGTGCGCTTATGCACGCCCCTTATGGTCCTCTTAGGAATGGGGTGAGGTCAATAGTAGAAAGTTTTTGGTTGAAGCTTTTAGGATTATGGGAAGAGACCACAGAGTCAGGTAAAGTATTCCAAGCACTGATGATTCTGTTACAGAAGTCATATTTTCTGCAATCTAGATTAAAGCGGTTAACATTAAGTTTAAATCTGTTGGTTGCTCTTGTATTGTTGCAATTAAAGCTGAAGTAGTCTTTAACAGGAAGGACATTACAATAGATGATTCTATGAGTTAAACTTAGGTCTTGTCGAAGGCGACGGAGTTCCAAGTTTTCTAAGCCTAGGATTTCAAGTCTGGTGGGATAAGGTATTTTGTTGTTTTCAGAGGAATGGAGAACTCTTCTTGTAAAATATTTCTGGACTCGCTCAATTGTATTGATGTCAGAGATGTGGTGAGGGTTCCAAACAGGCGAGCTGTATTATAGAATTGGTCTAGCAAATGTTTTATATGCTCTGGTTAGTAGTGTAGTGTTTTTGGAAAAGAAGCTATGCAGGATTAGGTTTACAACTCTTAGGGCCTTTTTTGCTATGTAGTTACAGTGGGCTTTGACACTTAGATCATTTGACATGAAAACTCCAAGATCTTTAACGGGGTGGGGGTCATCTGTATGGTAATGTCCATCAAGTATGTACTTAGTGTTTGGGTTCTTTTTTCCAATATGTAAGACTGAGCATTTGCTGGTTGAGATCTGGAGTTGCCAAGTTTTAGACCAGGTGGTTAGATGATCAAGGTCTTTTTGGATGATAGATGCATTGTCTGTGGTGTTAAATAGTTTGACATCGTCAGCAAAGAGAACACAATTACTTGCAATATGGTCACAAAGGTCATTAATGTATAGTATGAAGAGTGTTGGTCCAAGGACGCTGCCTTGAGGAACGCCACTCTTGACAGGAACAGGATTTGATAGAGCATTGCCAATTTTGACCACTTGTTGTCTGTTGGACAGAAATGCAGATATCCATTTGTGAAGGGGTCCTGAAATGCCATAGGATTTTAGTTTTAGGAGAAGTTTATCGAGTCAAAAGCTTTGCAGAAGTCTATGTAGATTGCATCTATTGTTTTGCCTTGATCGAGATTTGTAGTCCATATGTTTTTACAGTGAAGAAGTTGTAAGTTGCATGATAATTTTTTCCTGAAACCAAATTGTTTGTTGGAGAGTAGGTTGTTTGTTTCTAAGTGTGAGGTAATGGATTGGTTGATGATAGATTCCATGACTTTGCAGGTGACACAGCAAAGGGAGATCGGTCTGTAGTTTTCGACTAAGCTGGGGTCTCCTTTTTTGAAGACAGGGATGACTGTGGCTAGTGACCAAAGTTTGGGAAGGGAACTGGTTGTGAAAGCTTTGTCAAAGATTATGCTTAGGGGTTCTGCTATATTAGTGGAAAGTTTTTTTAAGAAGTATGCGCATAGTCCATCAGGTCCAATAGATAGCGATGGTTTCAAGTTATGAAGAGCTTTTTCAACGTTTTCTTCTGTGAAATCTATATGGGTTAAGTCATCATATTCAATGCTAGTGCGTTTATGGAGTGTCGGATATGTGTTATTGCTATAATAATAATAATATAATTAATTTAATTTAATTTAATTTTTTAAATAATAATTAATATTAATTTAATATAATTAATATAATATAATATAATAGTATAATGCATGGCTATTTTGAATCTCTTCCCCAAGCCCCCTTCTTTTTCTTTTCCAGAACTGAATTTCATTTACTTTTCCTTAGCAGCTCTTCTTACAGTTTTTGCATATCTTCGTCATGGCTACTTCTGCAATCCTGTACCATATTCCACTCCCAGGTTTTCAAACTGGACTACATAAAACCATCTTCTTCAAATTTTCCTTTAACAACAATGTATAAAGTAGATTGAGCAAATAGATCATGATTGTTCTCTGAAAAAACAATTGCATTTGTGCTCTTTCATCGGTTAAAATAAAAAATTAAAAGCCTGTAATGGAATCAGTCTAAAAAAAGTTTTTCAGATTTATTTATCAAGATTGTACAAAAAAGAGGATGTAGAAAAAATATACTGTCCCAATGTCCTATATGTCTTAAGATGTCCAGGCCAACTCTAGCACAACATTGGCTCTGCTCAGTATAAATCAGAATGAGAACTTCTAAGAAAGTTTATCCATAATCACAAAGATGGGTGCCAGTTCACATAAATGTATGCACCTTTAAACACAGTTGTATGCAGGAGTTCAACAATTTGAACCTGAATATTTTTCCCCCTCAAATTTCCACTAATGTCTCAATTAGAATAAGAATAAACAGTTACAACATTGCTTTGCAGTAGATTATTTTTCTTATTATTTCTGTAAACCATGAAATCTTGTTCAATGTCTCATCTTTTGATATACCTGACAATTGCAAATGTTGCTTCAGTAATTCAAATACATATAATTCTATTCTCCAAACGTGCTACTGTATACGAACTTATTCATTTTTCATTTTCTTCTGTTTTATTGTTATTCACCTTGAGTGTCATCTAGGTAGAAAAATACCATATTTTGAAATAATCATAATTATAAAGCTACAATCTTTTCTAGACAGCTAAAATTCCAACTACTTTGCCATCAGTTAGCTTTCTTTTTTTGCAAGAACTGTGGATCAGTCCTCTCTTCTTGGCCTCAGCATTATCATTTCTGTGTGACTGAGATTATACATTGTCTGAGCTGTAATGTTGACAAGTCTGTGTTCTGCCAAGTGTCAAAATTTTTCTGTTGAGGGAAATAAATGTCAACACATAACAGTAACTAGACTTCCAAGTATTAGTACTGGATGTGCGATAAACCTAAAGTAGCTTTAGGAAAAATATATGACGGAAGTATTTTATTCTACTACATATTTTACATTAAATGTAATTTGAGCTCACAATGATTTTCAGCTGAGCTAGTAGTTGTATTATGGTTAAATACCTGCTTGCATCATACACTTATATTATTCTTTTACTTTGGAATTCTGTTCTAGAATATGTTATAGAAAACAAACAACCTATATTTGAAATATCAATCTAAATTCTTTTTTTTTTTAAATGTATCCTGCCTTTATTACTTTTACAAATAAGACCACAAACATATCCATTACCCTTCCTTCTCCTAATTTACCCATTGAAATGCTGTTTCTTTCAGGTGCTGACAAAGCTGCTTATCTAATCGGAGTTAACTCTTCTGATATGCTTAAGGGTTTGGTGCATCCAAGAGTGAAAGTTGGAAATGAGTATGTCACTAAAGGCCAAAGTGTAGAACAGGTGAGAAATCCTTAAAACCACATAATCCATCAAGACACATCTGTCATATTCAGTTGATTCTTCTGTAAACAGAAGTATTATTACAAATATTTGGATTTTTATTCCTACTGCTACAATTGTCTAGTATTTCCCATTCCATAACTATGGCTTTTGAATGGTCCAGTCAGCATCTAGAATATCATAGTTGTTAATGATTACCAGAGCAAGCCAAATTGACAGGATTTATTATACAGTTTCAGGTTTCAATAAGGTTCATATGAAATTTGTCAAAATATCATAAGACTTTAAGCAAAACAATGTTTCTCTCCATAACTGCAGTCCCTTAGTGTAAATTAGCCACAATGATTTTTTTTAAAAAAATCTTTGGTGGATACTTTGATTCAGTGGTGAAATCTGAACCAGTTTGCTACTGGTTCACTGGCTGCGTATGTGCACTGCATGCCAAGGGCTTCCTAAATGCATGTGCAGTGTGCACCAAAAGGAGGCTTGGGAATGTAAGTATAACAGTTGGGGGGAATCAGCTGTGGTGCGCGAGCTTGGGAACCTTTTAAAAAACTTTTTTAAAGCATTTTTTACTTCTTCTTTTTTTTTTACTTTTTAAGCATTTTTTTACTACTGGTTCTCGTGCATTGCTCAGCTGATCTTCGGAACTTTTCCCCCCTCTTTTTTTACTACTGGTTTGGCAAACCAGTAGCATTTTTAACTACCAGTTGGTGAAACCGGCCTTAACCGGTAGCATTTCACCGCTGCTTTGGTTCCACCATCTACATATCTTTCTGTGCAAACTTACAAATCTGCTGCTTACAACTGCACACCAAACACTGTGTGGTAGAAATAAGACTGCAAATTTCTATCATTACGAACACAAATACTGTTCAACACTCAAGCCTGCCTAACTCTAAAGAACAATAAACTATGGAACACATTTTAATGCAAATTTCAATTCAACAAAGAAATATATAGTTTGGGCACAAGAAAGCAAAATTACCTGGTGGCATTTCACACAATATTTTTTCAAACTGAGTCTGAAAAATATATGTGGCTGTTTTAAGGCACTTACTCATTAAAGTGAATGTGATTCTTAAATGCATCCAAACAGAGATATTCTTTTTCAGGTATAAAATACAGGTTGCTCTAAGGAATAGCAAAGATATATAAAGCACTCTTGAATCATTTCAAAGCATTCACAGTCCTAGTAAACCAAGTCAATATTCCATATATATTGATGTCATGCCATACAGTTCAATTATTGACATTTTAATCATTTTACTGAGCAGTAGAAAAATGGGAGCTTAGCAAATATTGTATATTTCTCAGAATGGGTCTGTTATGGCTTTTCCTCCTAAGTTATCAGTGTGTTCACTCACTCAAAGCTATTCCACAGCAGAAATGGAAGCAATGAGTTTTAACTAATATTTCTTGCAGATGATAAACTTCATTACATTCTTTACTATATACCCAGCCATTGTTTCTCATGTTTCCTTAGGTTACTTATGCTGTTGGAGCTTTATCTAAGGCAGTATACGATCGAATGTTCAAGTGGCTTGTTACTCGCATAAATAAGACTTTGGACACTAAATTACCAAGACAATTTTTCATTGGAGTATTAGACATTGCTGGCTTTGAGATTTTTGACGTGAGTAATTGAAACCAAAAATGTCCACAAAACAACAAATTAATATAAGTTAGCAGACTTTATTCAAGTATTTTGTTTGAAAACTTTTATTAAAAGAATTATTAGTGTCATATAGTCTTCCCACTTATTAGGCAATAACTAGTCAGAAGATTTCTTTGTTAAAATAGTTTTCAGGAACCTTCATCAGCCTGTTTCACCACATGCCTTCCAGTTGTATTAGACTTAAACCCTCATAATAGCCAATGTGATGACTTAGTGTTATATTTAAAGCCCAACATTACTAGAAAGCATCAGATTGGTGAAGCTTGACTAGCACCTTGCAAATTAGAAATGAAACTGATATTAAAACCTTGATTGCTTCCTGGGTTAACTGATCTAATGTAAAATTAATATCAATGGGACAACGATGCCTTTGGTTCATATCTTTGTGAAACATACCTGAATAATTAGCCCAGCAAACTTTGTTAATTAAATCAACAATTCTATCTGTTTTTTTTAAATGGCTACAATATTTATGCATATTAAAACAGGCCTTATATTTAAAGAAATTCAAGTTTTACCAACAAGCCATACAGAAATTTTGTCTTAGCTACACTGTTTGATTCTAAACAATTTGTTTTTTCTCTCTCTCTTTGTCCTCCTGAAGTATAATAGTTTTGAACAACTTTGCATTAATTTCACAAATGAAAAATTGCAACAGTTTTTCAATCATCATATGTTTGTCTTGGAGCAAGAAGAGTACAAAAAGGAAGGCATTGAGTGGGAGTTCATTGACTTTGGATTGGATCTCCAAGCTTGCATTGATCTAATTGAAAAGGTACTAATAAATTCTTCTTCTTCTGACTGTAAATTAATTTAAAAGGTTGAACTAGTGCTACACCTTTGTCATTTTCCCCCAATAGTTATAAGAAGCCTGCACAACCTTTGGGTTGGCAAGTTAAATGTACTTAAATGTGTTTACGTTGTGGCCATCATGTTCTGATTTTTCTATTTAGGATTAAAGGAATTAAAGAGAATGATAGGTTTCTTAGTAGAAATTTGTGGGTCACAAAGCATATAGATCTGAGTATAAAAGAGCTTTAGTTTCTATCTCTTCCATTGAGAAAATTATGTCAGCCCATCAAAGTATTTTGAAAGCAAAAACATCAATATTATGTCAGCAACTGGGATAAAATCTAACATCTTCACATGCTATGTCAACAAGTTTTATAGCAGACGGAAAGAATAATAGATTAATGGTTATGAAAAAAACAACCAACTCTGTTACCAGTAGCATTCATTGCTGGCAACATACTGTGTATAGTTGGAAGAACAGGCTCCTAAAGTAGTTCCCATTGATTGTGTTGGCTTAGTATTTTAGAACTGTGGTACAACTGGAAGGGAGCAACCTCTGAAAGGCTATCATTGTTTATTTTTCTATTTTTTTGTTTACAGCCCATGGGCATCCTTTCTATTCTTGAAGAGGAATGCATGTTTCCAAAGGCTACAGATATGACCTTTAAAGCCAAACTCTATGACAACCACCTTGGCAAATCGCCCAATCTGCAGAAACCAAGGCCTGACAAAAAAAGGAAATACGAAGCACATTTTGAACTTCTGCACTATGCTGGAGTGGTAGGGCCTTCCTTCCTTCCTTCCTTCCTTCCTTCCTTCCTTCCTTCCTTCCTTCCTTCCTTCCTTCCTTCCTTCCTTCCTTCCTAACTCCCTCCCTCCCTCCCTCCCTCCCTTTGCAGTTGGAAACACCGTAGAAGGGTTCTCTTCTGTGGCATCACTTTTTGTAGACTTACCGTATTTTTCAGAGAATAAGACACACTGGAGTATAAGACACACCTTAGTTTTTGGGGATGAAAATGAGAAAAAAAACTGATTAGCAGGTGGATCGGCCTCTAGGAATACCCCAGTCAGCTGTTCCCAGAGGTGAATTTTAGCAACAGATTCCTTGGTTGTGAGCTCTGTGCCTTGCTTTTTTTTGCTTTTTTTCCCTGCCTCTGAAACTTCTGAAACCCTGTTTCAGAAAAAACTCTTTTTTGTGCCTCTGAAAGCATCTGAAACAGCTTCAGGAAAAAAAGCCTCTGAAGCTCTGTTTGGGGGCTTCTTTTCTGAAGCTTCTTTTCTGATGCTTTTTTCAGCCTCTGAAACCTCCGTTTGAGAAACTGGGCAGGGCTACATTCAGAGTATAAGACGTGCCCAGATTTTCACCCTCTTTTTTGGGGAAAAAAGGTGTGTCTTATACTCTGAAAAATACGATATATCCTATGGGGAATTAAACCACATAGAACAATGAAGGACAGTGGAATTGGAAGATGGGAAGAATGAAAAAATGTTTTCAGCAAAAAGAGAAACTGGCATTTTGAAAAGGCTGGCATTTGAAGTGGAAATGTTTTGAATCTCCGCTTGCACTAGAAATGTATATCTCAGAATTTAGCAGATAAGAATCAGGATACCACTTTTAGTACACTTTATGCCTACTTCTTTATATTTGATATTGATAAAATTCATGCAATGTAATGTACAATAAACGCTTGGATAGGCAAGCCAGAAATATACAACCTTTGGGCAACAAAGCACACTTAACATTTTTGAATAGGGCTGGAGTTTGGTGTAGATTGTCAAGTTTTGTTTTTTTTTATAGGAGATTGACAGTTACAATGTTAATGGGTTGCTGAAGTTTTTGTTTTGTTTTTTTACGTCAAAGTAACATCACTGAGCTTTTATTTTTCAGCAAACGTGTATGGAAAAGGCTCCAAGGACTGCAAAAAAGAGAGTTGTGCACACAAAAATACTAATTTATTAATATGTTAGACTACAACCAGGCCAGCCACTTTATGGTTTAGTATCTTCTATGCATCAGGCCATTTTTTAATTTCATCTTCAAAAATAGTAGGGAAAAAATCCTTTTAAAGAAGGTTAGTGGTCTAGTACAGAAGTATGCAGTATTTATTGAAAACAGCTTTCAATGTCATTCACTCCTTAGCTTTACCTGTTAGAAACAACTCCAATGAGATGCTTCTACCATGCAGAGTCAAAAAATGCTTGATTAAGTTAGAATGATGTTATGGATGAGGTGAAGCATGCAGCAGCACTGCATTACTTAGCTCTCTCCATTTTCATTTGGAAAGAAAGAGATTGCCGATGTGGATCAAGAACTCACACATTGGAAGGCAGTGTTTATGGAGATACTTCCTGAATATTAAGGGCTCATTCACCAAAAAGTTACTCTAGCTGAGGGGGGTGGGGGAGACAAACCAGGTTGAACGCTAATATTTGATTAACTAAATAAATTAAGTCAGATAAACATAGTTAATATGACAAATGTAAAGCTAAAAATCAATATTTTATGGCAATTTGGGAAGATCTGAAGTCCACAGACTACCATATGGAGATACAAATAGCACAGCCCTCATTATGCTAAATTAAGTGTAACTTAGTGTGTAACATCTTTGTTATTAATGAATGAGAGGAAATGAAAAGCTGGGAGGCCAGGCAGAAGAATGGGAAAACAAATATTCTGAAGGTATGATGTGTTACCAAGATCATTTATCCCAAAGGTGCTTTTTCAAGAGGCAACTGGACTTTCTGGTTTTTCTTTGAGGATGTTTCGCTTCTCATCCATGAACCTTCTTCAGCTCTGATGGGATGGTGAGGAATGGGAGGATTTATACTTGTTGTAGACAGCTGGTTATTTGCATTCTTTTAGTGAGTCATCAAGGTCACCTGGAAGTTTATCTGTGTCATCAGGGTCACCTGAGTGGTGCAAATGGGTGTGGAGCAGGGATGGAATCCACTTATCTTTGCTACTGGTTTGCACATGGGAGTGAGCGTGTGTGCTCTCTTCGCTTGTATGTAACACATCTGTGCATGTGTAGGATCTTCTACACATGCGCAGAGCATAAAAAATGGGACGTGATGACATCTGGGCAGGTGGGTGGCGCCTCCTGTTGCTGGCATTACTGGTTTGCCCGAGCCAGATAGAACCGGCTGCATTTCACCACTGATGTGGAGCCTTCTTGAAACTGTTGAAATGGCTGTGTTGTAGACTAGAGATAGATGATGTTGTATCCCTCCCCCTCTGTTGAGAGAGGCTGTTCAATTTTAACTCCTCTTTCAAGACTTAATGTGGCCTCAATGACTCTAAAAGAATGCAAATGACCAGCTGTCTGCAAGGAATATAAATCCTTCCCTTCTCCACCATCCAGTCAAAGCTGAAGAAGCTTCTTGGATGAGAAGTGAAATATCTTCAAAGTAAAACCAAAAAGTCCAGTTGCTTCTTGAAAAAGCATCTTTGGGACAACAATGACCTGGATGACTGAGAATGTCCATAGACAAGATCGATAGTCACCATTTAAAGACCAAAAAGTAAAATACCTTTTCCCATATACAGGTAGTCCTTGACTTATAACAGTTCATTTAGTGATTATTCGAAGTTACAACAGCACTGAAAAAAGTGACTTATGACTATTTTTCATACTTACAATTGTTACAGCATCTACATGGTCATGTGATTAAAATTCAGATGCTTGGCAACTGATATTTATGATGGTTATAGTGTTCCAGGGTCATGTGATCATCTTTTTTTTACTTTCTGACAAGCAAAGTCAGGGAAGTTAAATTCACTTAACAACTATATTACTAACCTAAGAACTGCAGTGATTCACTTAACAACTGTGGCAAGGACAACCGTACAATGAGGCACAATTCTTTTAACAACAGTCTCATTTAGCAACATAAAGTTTGGGCTCGATTGTGGTTGTAGGTCGAGGACTACCTGTACTTCATAGATCAAAACTAAATATAGAATTGATGTCAAATAAAAAGAGAACAATTGGTTGGGTAGTTTAGTTTCTAGCTTGTTGGCTTTAAAATTCTTTTTGGTGCTTCTTTTAGGTTCCCTATAACATTGTTGGTTGGCTTGAGAAAAACAAAGACCCCCTCAATGAAACTGTGGTGGGTATTTTTCAGAAATCTTCCAACAAACTTCTGGCCAGCCTATTTGAAAATTATGTCAGTGCTGACAGTGGTAAGTGAAATAACCTTATATTTTATTTCTTACATCACATACTAGAGGGGATGCAGTGGCTCAGTGGCTAAGACATTGCTTGTTGATCGAAAGGTCAGCAGTTCAGTGGTTTGAATCCCTAATGCCGCGCAATGGAGTGAGCTCCCATTACTTGTCCCAGCTTCTGCCAACCTAGCAATTCGAAAGCACATAAAAAATGCAAGTAGAAAAATAAGAGCCACCTTTGGTGGGAAGGTAATACCATTCCATGCATCTTTGGCATTTAGTCATGCTGGCCACATGACCATGGAGATGTCTTTAGACAGCGCTGGCTCTTTGGCTTTGAAACAGAGATGAGCACCACCCCCTAGAGTCAGGAACAACTAGCACATATGTGCAAGGGGAAACTTTACCTTTTACACATACTGGAAAATGTGACTAACAAATATATTAACTTATGACTTTGGAATATTTGGCAGTAGCAAATGTTAGACACATAAACATCTCTCTGGGGAGCAGAGTAAGAGTCAATAATTCAAATTGTTGATACCTCATTAAGTCTGTTTGCTGGCTCTGGTTGAATGATAATTATAAAGCATATATTAAAGGGTACATTTCACAACTAAATATTACCTATTAGGGCAGGAGGAGAAGTAGTGAGTTGGAATTATAAGGAAGGAATTTCAGAGATATTTCCTCAATGTATGCACTGTCAGTTAGTGGAGTATTTATCTATCTATCTATCTATCTATCTATCTATCTATCTATCTATCTATCATCTATCTATCTGTTTGAATACACAGCTACATCTGTTTAATTTTGCCTTAGAGTAATCTCGAAGTCAGCCCTTATGTTTGGTAAAACATGGTTTATGGCTGACCATAATAGATAAGTGGCTCCTTTAACCAATCATGGTTAAACTAACCATAACTTAGTGTCACAACTCAGACACAGTAGTTTATGGATGAGTTAACCAAGTGAAAACATATTGTGCCTTGTTATTTTAGAACTGCATACAATTATTGTACATGGGTCATTAGTTGATAATGTACATTATGAATTTT
The DNA here is from genome assembly GCF_028640845.1 of Ahaetulla prasina. Taxonomy (NCBI): domain Eukaryota; kingdom Metazoa; phylum Chordata; class Lepidosauria; order Squamata; family Colubridae; genus Ahaetulla; species Ahaetulla prasina. The sequence goes on along the minus strand of NC_080543.1, from coordinate 37,548,923 downwards.
AAAAGGGCATTATAGGCATCCATTCTCAGTGGACACCAGCTATATGGTTCCAATAAACCAAAGCTGAGACAGTTTATACACAGACACATGTAAATAAGTTAAATAAGGATATGCCTTTAGTTATAAAAAATCTTTTGTTCTAAAATATTGTACATTTGATAAGTAAAAAACAAAGTTGTCTACTTTATAAATCTCTTGTTATGGAGATTGATTTTTAATAGTTATTTGCAGAAACCAAATATCCACATATTACACATTTTTACACCATAATTTCTCAAAACTGAAATGACATCAATTATACCAGTTAGCCATATGATCAGCATATTTCCAATCAGGCATTGTCTATACAGTAACTCTTGGACCCAGAGCTTTCATGGAAGATCAGTTCTGATTGACAGTTGACATAAATAGTTGTTATCAATAGTTGTTATCAATAGAAAAAACTATAAATAAAATTTTAAAAAAAAGTTGATATCAATGGTTGCTCCTGGCCCAAGATTTGACTCTAGTTGAATAGAGGAAGTTCAAAAGAACAAGCAGCTCCAAAGAGTTGCCCAACATTTTAAAATGAAAAATACCACTGAACCAAAAGAAATCTGTTTGTTGTTTCTAAAATACTCCTAAACTTCTAAATCACATAAAACATCTGTGGTTATATGTTAGTGCTGTAATGAGAATTCATTTTTTTTCCTTTTATTTCAAGTTGATCAAAGTGGAGAGAAGAAACGCAAGAAAGGGGCTTCCTTCCAGACAGTGTCATCCATGCATAAAGTAATTTTCCAGACACTTTTTAAGTATAACACCTCATTTATATTTTCTTTCACTGCTGCAGAAATAGTATATTTGAATTATAACAGAACAATAATTAAAAATTCATTTTACAAGGTTTGCATGTTCACTTAAAAAAAGAACTACTTCTTAAAATAATGATATGAATACTTAAACTTCCATAGGATTCATTGTTACTTTTCATGGCAACCAGTGGTTAGATTTCTCAGAATTAGATAAGTGACCAAAGGCATTTCCCAGTCATCTGGATTCTTTTTCAAAGGTAGCTGGCATGTCTGCTTTGGTAAAAGTAATTGGACAGCATTTGCCCTTTAGGAGTTCAGCATATAATCTGAAATTTTCATAGCTCTGCTAATAAATAATGCTAAGCCATAATGTAGGGATTTTTGAAATGCAAATCTACTTGCCTGTCTAGCAAACTATGGACCAAAGGCCTGGTAGATAATACATATCTGAGAATCAGTGACAGCTTATACTTCAAAACCAAAGATCCAAATGTGCCAGCATAGGTGGCCATTTTCACAGAAGATATGAAAGATCACTGCATACCTTCTATATATTAGGTAATATTTTTGCCATTGATAAAATTTGTGGCTTAGCCCAAATCGTAGAAAATGCGCAATTCTGAATAAAAAGTGCAACTTCTGCTTGTCACACTCAAATATATAAATAGAATCACTGCTAAATATCTAAACATCACACTTTCAAGAGTGAATATTCTGTGTGTAATTTTGTTTGTATTTCTTTTCAAGATAGGTCTTCCTTCAATGTATTTAATTCATTAAAATTATCAGATACCTCTGTTCAGAGTCGGATTCTGTTACAGAAAAAAAAAATCTGCAAGATCCTTTTGGCCCAGCAGTTCCCAATATGTGGTGTAAAAGAGCAGGAACAAATCTTGCTAGAAAGACCAGATTGCCTGATTGAACAACAAAAATATGGAAGGGCGGTGGGTGCCTGACAAATAACTTGGTTTGCTTGTTTAGAATCATAGAATTATAGGGCTGGAAAGGAACTCGGAGGGCTTCTAGTCCAATTCTGCTCAAGGCAGGAGACTTCTACTATCACAATCAAATTGGTTGTTATTTAAATAAATAATAGTTTAGAATAGAATAGAGCTGGAAGGGACCTTGGAAGTCTTCTAGTCCAGCAGAAGATTAAGTGGCTGTCTAGTCTCTTCTTAAAAACCTCTAGTGATGGAGCATCCACGTTTTCTGAAGGCAAGCTATTTTAAAAGTTAATTGTTCTCACTGTTAGGAAGTTTCTCCTTAATTCCAGGTTGCTTCTCTCTTTGGTTAGTTTCCAACCATTATGTCTTGTTTAAAATTTAAAATTGGATGATGTGGTGCAGGCAAAAGGCTGCATCCAGTCTGTAAATAGTATGTGAAAGACCATAAGGCAAAAGGATTTTAAAAAATTATAAATAGGTAGAAGGGACTAGGACAAAAAGTCCTATTTTCATTTCATTAAAACATGAATACACAGTTAACAACTTCAATACCTCATATTTAATATGCTCTCCCTTCTGCTCAGGTAACAATTATAATTTGCATCTAATGGTGATTCTGGAATTCTGGGAACTACACATAGTATTTTTGGAAGAGACATTATAAGGCCTCGGGTTGTGTGGTGTAAACTAAACACAGTGTAATCCAAGACAAACATCACAACAATATACTTTAACTTTTAGAAAGGAGCCGTTTCTAATTTTCTACAGTGGAAGAAATGTTAGATTGGAATACGCAAGTCCAAAACTCACCCAAAGTCATTATCATATGATAAAACATTATTATTTAGCATTGTATCTAAATAATAACAAAATAAGAATACTTAACCCTAATTGAAAAACTTGAATAGACAGCAGAGAACTGATGTACGCTTCATTTTAGGACTACAGTTAGTGTCCTATAAAGTTAGTATGGTAATTTATGATGTAACTCTTCCAAAAATAATTGCTTTCTTCAGTGAATTTGCCCACATGACATGGCCAAAGTAAGTGAGACACAGTTTTGTGAATTAAATGTTTAAATGATTTAAACGTTTCATAATATAAATGGCAATTTATACTCTCTATTTCCACTTATTTATTTATTCTCTCTGTATTTAGGAAAATTTAAACAAATTGATGACTAATTTACGATCTACAGCTCCTCACTTTGTGCGATGCATTATTCCCAATGAAACAAAAACTCCAGGTAAAATTCTTTGAATATATTTTGTTTTAAGTGCTTAATCTAACTGGGGGAAATCCTGTTTTTAAGCATGCGTATATAGGAATGCATTTATTATCCTATCATTTCAGGGGCAATGGATGCTTTCCTTGTCCTCCATCAACTTCGCTGTAATGGTGTCTTGGAAGGAATCCGCATTTGCCGCAAAGGCTTTCCTAATAGAGTCATTTATGCTGACTTTAAACAAAGGTAATGTGAAAATCAATGGCACAGTCAAACTGTTACTTTTGCAGAAATGATCTTTGTTCTTTAGCAGCAGCTCAGTAGATCCAGTTCTTCATTTATTCTGGCCAATAGCAGGCCAGAATAAACTGTCTTTGAATAAAAAAAATGACAACATGAAAGATATATTTTAGAATATGGAACAGTTCGCATTCAAAGAGGACAAAAGGATGTTACTGATTCCACAGAGTGCACTGCATATGTAGCACCCATCTCAACTTCTGAAAATGAACAAATTTCCCCAGAATTGCATAAGTTAGCACAAGCTGTTTCCTCAGTTAGACTTTTTAGGCAGCATGGATAGTAGGCCAGAGTGGGCTAAAAGTTCTGGCTGGTACAGTTACAGCATCTCTGAAGAGCACCAGATTGAAAAAGACTGATGTAGACATATTTGATTAGATGGACAAAGTTTCTGGGTTCACTTAACATATTTAATCTGGTTACATTTTTGTGTTCACATCATAATGAAATCGTAATCATATCTTATGAATTGTCACAATCTGCCAAATCACAAAAAACTAATCCAGATTAAACCAATCAAGTTATAGAATTTTTAGAATTTTTTTTTTTTATTGGCCAAGTGTGATTGAACACACAAGGAATTTGTCTTGGTGCATATGCTCTCAGTGTACATAAAAGAAAAGATACGTTTATCAAGGTACAACATTTACAACACAATTGATGATCAATATATCAATGTAAATCATAAGGATTGCCAGCAACAAGTTATAGTCATACAGTCATAAGTGGAAAGAGATTGGTGATGGGAACTATGAAATGATTAATAGTAGTGCAGATTCAGTAAATAGTCTGACAGTGTTGAGGGAATTATTTGTTTAGCAGAGTGATGGCCTTCGGGAAAAAACTGTTCTTGTGTCTAGTTGTTCTGGTGTGCAGTGCTCTATAGCGTCGTTTTGAGGGTAGGAGTTGAAACAGTTTATGTCCAGGATGCGAGGGATCTGCAAATATTTTCACGGCCCTCTTCTTGATTCGTGCAGTATACAGGTCCTCAATGGAAGGCAAGGCAAAACATTATATAAATGTTTTAAGCAAATAAACAAATAAGTTTAGTATGCTATGTAAATAAAGTACAGTATCTACATTTTTAAAAACTGAAATATTAAGCTTGTGGTGGAAAGGCAGACAGTATGATGTATTAGTAGACTTCCTAATTCCTAAATCAAGGAAGGACTTACACCATGGTTTGGAGTTTAATTTTTTTTTTACTGTTATTTATTTGCTCTTACCAGATATCGCATCCTGAATCCTTCTGCAATTCCAGAGGACAAGTTTGTGGACAGCAGAAAAGCTGCTGAAAAATTACTGGGCTCTTTGGATATTGATCATAACCAGTACCGCTTTGGGCACACCAAGGTAAAGCAATTCAGTTTATCCAGCAGTGGAGAAAATGAAAAGACATGTTCCTAGTTGGTATCCGGAGCAAAACTCTTAGAATGAAATAACTATTATAAGGGTTATAAGGGAGAGTTGGAATAACCCTTAATTTATGTTCTTTAATCATGTATCTCCTCATATGCAGCCCCCGTTGATAAGGTCTGTCTGGATTATGTTTGGGTAGAATAGTTTTATCTCAAGAAAGAAAGAAGAGATTTAAAATGGATCTACTACCAGATCCATAGCCTTGCTATCTACAAGTAGAGATTGAGATTTCAATCAATTGTATAAATCTTTTAATGCAAAAAAGGTTTGATCCTGTGGATTTATAGTCATCCTTGAAATCCTTCTACAGTGTTTTGTCCCCCAACTCTGAAGAAACAGGCAACATTTCTCCAATTTTCTCTAGATTCTCTATTGGCTTCTTTGCACAGGCAGAGTAGTTCCATTATAAATAGCTTACCAGAATGCTATTATAGTTCAAATACACAAAGGCAGAAGCATATCTAAAGTGCCTTGGGTAGAGATCAGCCACTGTGTAATTTGGGTCCAAATGTTTTACTGTATCCAGGCTGACAATAAATATATAAAGGGAGAAGCATTACTAAAGTGCCTTGGGTAGAGATCAGCTACATTTGGGTCCAAATGGTTTTATTGTATCTGGGCTGACAAATCAATCAGCATTCATATATTTGAAAAAGATCATTTTTGGTATCAACTGAGACCATTTCTCCACTAATGGAGAATCTTCTAGCATTACCTGGCCATAATAATGATATAAAACCTGCCTTTTTTTATTATATGGCACAATGGTAGTTGAATTACTGTAGAAGCCTTTATAAATCACTAACAGAGATCCTGCCTTAAGTTTGATTTAAAACTCCTGCTGCTTGACAACCTGATGTTTATACAGATAGGCAAAATGTATTTAGTCCCATTTAAATTTCCTAAATGTCTATTAAAACTTGAGCAGGATGCTTTTAAAACTTTCAAAGGCTTTCCTTTTTCTATGACAGAGGCTATTTATTTATTATATATATGGAATTTGACAGGAAATCCAAAGTAGCAAAATAACCTTTGGGTTTATATTTTAGCTGATTAGTTTCCTCGCCTCAAATAAAATACAGAGAGATAATTTCAGTTATCTCTCATACTGTCTTTGATACTTCCGATATATTTGATCCTGTCAAATACTAGATGGGCCACAGTCAGTCTGGGGCTCACAACTTTCCAATGATTGTCTTTTCCTTGCACCAAAGCCAAAAGATTAACAACCCATCCACTTGTCAAAGGACTGCAGGTGAAGAAATATAGTGGCTATTATTGTAAGATTACTTGCCTTTGTTCCCATATAGCACTTGTGAAATCTAGCACTTTCTCTCCCTTCATGAATCTATCTCCTCTCCTGCTTACACCCACTTTTCTACTTAACACATAGATTTAAACACACTGCTAGCTAGAAGACGAGTTAATTATTAACTTGCTGCTCCTCCTGTCAACTGTAGTTTAGTTGGCATATTTTAATTGAGTTCCAGAAGAGATGAGCTTTTGCACTAGAATAAAAAAAAAACTTCTTTCCTTCTTCTAATATATTCATTTTTAGAAATTTTATTTTTATATTTTTTATTTTTTATTTTATTTATTTTGTCACACAATATATATAAGCATAAGCATGAAATAACTATACAATATATAAGCATATATATAAGTATGAGTATGTAATAACTATATTAATTGGATATAATGAAAGGAAACAATAGGACAGGAACGGTAGGCACGCTTGTGTTCTTATGCACGACCCTTATAGACCTCCTAGGAATGGGGTGAGGTCAATAGTAGACAGTTTTTGGTTGAAGCTTTGGGGATTTTGGAAAGAGACAACAGAGTCAGGTAGTGTATTCCAAGCATTAACAACTCTGTTACTGAAGTTATATTTTTTGCAATCAAGATTGGAGCGGTTCACATTAAGCTTAAATCTATTGTTTGTTCATGTATTGTTGCAATTGAAGCTGAAGTAGACTTTAACAGGAAGGACATTGTAATAGATGATTCTATGAGTTAAACTCAGGTCATATCGAAGGCGGCGTAGTTCTAAATTTTCTAAACCCAGGATTTCAAGTCTGGTGGCATAAGATATTTTGTTGTATTCGGAGGAGTGGAGAACTCTTCTTGTAAAATATTTCTGGACACGTTCAATTGTATTGTGGTATGGGTTCCAAACCTGTATTCAAGAATTGGTCTAGCAAATGTTTTATATGCTCTGGTTAGTAGTGTAGCGTTTTTGGAGACGAAGCTATGCAAGATTAGGTTTACAACTCTTAAGGCCTTTTTTGCGATGTAGTTACTGTGGGCTTTGGCACTTAGATCATTTGATATGAAAACTCCAAGGTCTTTAACAGGGTGGGGGTCATCTGTAAGGTAATGTCCATCAAGCTTGTACTTAGTGTTTAGGTTCTTTTTTCCAATATGTAAGACTGAGCATTTGTTGGTAGAGATTTGGAGTTGCCAAGTTTTAGACCATTCAGATACAAAGTCAAGGTCTTTTTGAAGGGTAATTGTATTGTTGGTGGTGTTAAATAGTTTGACATCGTCAGCAAAGAGAACACAATTACTTGTAATATGGTCACAGAGATCATTAATGTATAATATGAAGAGTGTTGGTCCAAGAACTCTCCCTTGGGGAACGCCACTTTTGACAGGAACAGGATTTGATAGAGCATTGCCAATTTTGACCACTTGTTGTCTGTTTGATAGGAAAGCTGTTATCCAATTGTGGAGGGGTCCGTAGGATTTTAGTTTTAGGAGAAGTTTATCATGTACTATTGAGTCAAAAGCTTTACAGAAGTCTATGTAGATTGCATCTATTGCTTTGCCCTGATCAAGATTTGAAGTCCATATGTTTTTGCAGTGAAGAAGTTATAAATTACATGATAATTTTTTTCTGAAACCAAATTGTTTATTAGAGAGTAGGTTGTTTGTTTCTAGATGGAAGGTAATGGATTAGTTGATGATAGATTCCATTACTTTGCAGGTGACACAGCAAAGAGAGATAGGTCTGTAATTTTCAACTAGGCTGGGGTTTTATAAATTATATTACATCCCTCATAGAATCCTAGAGTTGGAAGGAAAAAGCTGCTGTGTTGCATGTGTACTACCCAGAAGAAAATATATTTTCATTGCTAGATTGTTCAGCCTTCTACATTGTGGAATATGGCTCAGTAACTAGAGCAATTTCATTTTGCAATGAGCTATTATGTTTACACTTATTTGTATATACATATTGTTATTATGTTTACACTTATTTGTATATACACATAAATATATCTATAGCTTTGCTTCTATATGCAGCACAATATACTGTAATCTGTCTCTATGCGTCTTAGTTTCAGTCCCAATTATAAACCAATTTTAACACTTTTATTACATTTGTACAACTGTTGCAGTATTCTCAATCTTCTGTTCTCAAGGGAAAATACCCTTAGCTCTGTCAACATCTTTTCATGGGAATTTCTAGCTCCCAATCATTTTACTACCTTTCTCTGAACTTATTCCAAATGAGCTTATTCCAAGTCAAAATGAGGTCTGACCAAAGCAAAATAATATGGAACTATTACATCATGTGTTTTGGAGATCTTACTTCTTTTGATACAGACTAAATTTGCATCTTCCTTCCTTCCTTCCTTCCTTCCTTCCTTCCTTCCTTCCTTCCTTCCTTCCTTCCTTCCTCCCTCCCTCCCTCCCTCCCTCCCTCCTCCCTTTTTTTTTTTACTTAATATCTTTATGAGGAAGTTTATGGACAAGTCCCTTCAGTTTTCTTAGTAAGTTTTTCAGAAGTAGCTTGTCACTGCCTCCTTCCTAGGCCTGAGAGAAAGTGACTAGCCAAGATCATTCACAGTTTCTGGCCTGATGCTTAACCACTACATCAAACAAATTCTATTCTAAAATATTTTTCAGGAGAAATATTATAAGCCAGATGTCTCTCCTCCTAAAGCCGTACATTTATTTTTTGTTTCCAAAGTGAGTTTTTCATTTGTGTCTCAAATTTATTGTTTTACTTTCAGCCTACTTCTCTATGAATATCATTTTTAGTTTATTTCCATCTAAAATAATGGCATATTATCTATCCCATTCGATTTTCTGTCATCTACAAATTTGATAAACATTTCTCTATTTCTATATCTAAATCATTTGTAAAAATATTGAAGAATTGAGGACCCAGTCCTGAGTTAACTTATTCAAGGCCTCAAGGCCTAGTCCATCTTTAAGACAACTTTGTAGTCCCAGAATCCAAATCTCGCCTATAGACACAATTTCCACATCATAGTTCATTTATAGTATTTTCCTTTTCCTTTCCCTGTCTTTTTCATAGCCTGGAAAGGTAGAATGGAACACTCTTTGAACCCTCAGTGTCTTCACCTTTTTCAAATATCTGTTGAAAATTAAGTAGTGATTTAAAAAAAAATGGACCTAGCAATAGGACTTAATGGCAATTTTTATTAAGGAAAAAGCCTGCCGGAAAAAGGTATATTCTAAGCTCTGTAGTATAGACTTATATTATCATTCTCATTTGCTTTTACAATTTTTAATTTAAAGAAAAATGAGATACATTTTTATATTTCAAGAGTCAATAGTAATTTCAACTATTTAATTAACCACCTTGCACCATGCACTGGATAATGCAATATCACTTCTTCTAAACCGGCATTAAGATTTCATACTCTACTATTTTTATCTTGTTATCTGTTTTATCTTATTAGTGTGCTGATACAACTATTATTATGCCTTATACTGTTGTGCTTTGTTACATGTCTGAAACTGAACTATGTGTCACCAATAACAATTGATTAAATTTATTTGACAAACTGATGGCATGCATTTCAGGTTTTTTTTAAAGCTGGTCTCCTAGGCCATCTGGAAGAAATGAGAGATGAGAGATTAGCCAAAATCTTAACACTAATTCAAGCAAGAGCCCGAGGTAAACTGATGCATACTGAGTTCCAGAAGATGCTAGAACGAAGGTATTATACTCTTCACCACACTGTATACTGGGGACAAATTGTTACTTGTTTTTTTCCAAGTGATTATATTATACAGCAATTTTCCTCAGCCTGGCATCATCCAGATAATGCAGCTTTCAAATTTCAAGCCAGCATCACTTTCACCATGCGGACTAGGAATTTGTAGTCTAAAATCACATATGTTGAGGAAGTAACTTGAGGAGGCAGTAGAAATTTGATTTATGGAAAGGAACTTTGAAGTAGTTTATGTAGTATCTGATATTTCACAATTGTGAATAATGCCATAAAATGCCAGAAAAAATGTATTGTTTTTTTTCTTCTTTCTCCATATTATTATCTTATGCAAACAAGTTTTTTTTTAATGCTGACTCAGAGCTGAATAAGATTTTCCCCCCACTTCTATTTCTGCACTGTTATGTTCTGGCTAATTTTTTTCTTCCTGTGCTCCACTGAAGTGCATGAGTGAGACAGCCTTAAGTCATCCTTAGTTACAGCATTGTTAAAGTAACCTCTCCTCCATTATTCTAACATTATCCAAGGACAACCTTAAGGTATATAAAACTTGTCAGGCTTTTCCATGACTGACTTTGGAGTGAAGTAAGATAACTGGGGTAACTTGAAACATTGGCAATAAGGGCAAGATAATGACTGGCAATAGGCATACGAAATATCATCCTAGGATAACTGCCAGGAGCCATTTGATGTGGAATGGCATACTAAACAAAAAATTGCATGGATTCAAGGATAGATTTACAGCACTATAATTCAGCAATGGAGAAAGACCTAAATTTAGATTGGAAAAATGGCTGCAGTTTTTCAAGAGCACTTGAGCCTTTTGTTACATGTAAGTAAAGGCTCATATATTCTTATTTTTTTATTTCAATGGGTACTTATACAATATAAATAAAAACAACATGTATACATGCTAATGGTAACTGTCACAGCTGTTTCTGCTGCAAAAACATAGATAACTGTGCTTATTGCTTTGAAAATGAAAAAGAAATGTAGAAATGGTGTAGACAAAATGAAGCATACAAGCTAGAAATAGGAATTATTAAAATATGTAGCATCACTATAGTATTTAGCACATAAAAGAAAACAAATTATTATAAAGGCCTAAGATCATGAGAGAAGATCCAAGAACTAGTACTAAAGTTGACTCCATTTCAGATAACTCAAGACTTCCTTCCTTCCTTCCTTCCTCCCTCCCTGCAGAGATGCCCTGCTTGTGATCCAGTGGAACATTCGAGCTTTCATGGTTGTGAAAAATTGGCCTTGGATGAAGCTATTTTTTAAGATCAAACCCCTCCTAAAATCAGCAGAGACTGAAAAAGAAATGGCTAATATGAAAGAAGAGTTCCTGAAATTGAAGGAGGCCTTAGAAAAATCAGAAGCCAGAAGGAAGGAGCTTGAAGAAAAGCAAGTTTCTCTTGTACAGGATAAGAATGACCTGCTCCTCCAGCTGCAAGCAGTAAGTAGATTAAAATATCAGTGTTAATTAATCCAACCTAAGCTTTGGTCCAGCAAAGGAAGCTTGTTGTAAAAATGGTCCTGCTAAGTACAAACAGTGAAATCCAGGGGCACGTAAAACAGCATCCATTTACTTGTAGCACAAACTTTTAATACTTTCAACCTTAATTTACTCAAAAGTCCCCTTCCTTTCTTTGAGTACTTCTTACATAACATTTAATTACATTTTATGTACTGTGAATCATAAAGAAAGAATAGATAAATAGAATTGAAGGCTTGCCAAAAATGATTGATACATTCTCTATCTTATAAAAAATAAAATTGATAGGTACTAAAGTTGTTCACAAAATGTTTGATTGTCAGACAGTTTGCAGCAAGAGAAAATTGGAATGGACAACATTGTGTTTTTTTCAAGAAATGCCTGAGACCAAATAACATCTTTTATTATTATTATTTCTTTCACTTGCTGCTCCCCAAAGTTTATAGCTCAAATATGGCTCCCCAAAGTTTATAGCTCAAGGAGAAGAATTTTCTTTCCATTGATAAAATGCTGCTATAAAGAAAGTTGGTTAAAAAAAATCCTTCTATTATTAGAGAATAGTCAATTTCCTACAAGTAAACAAGTAACAAATGCATTTTTTCTTTTAAAGCAAAAACAGATTGCAGAAGTAACATAAATCTATACAAAAAGGATATGCAAATTACAAAGGAAAAACATATTCAAAAACATCGTAAAAATTAATAAGGGGAATATTATAAATCTTTTACTCTATAAAATAGGGAAAAGGTTGTTTTTTTAGTTTATCATATTTTTCAAGTATTTTTCATAATAAACTTAGCTTGCTTTATTTTTTAAAAATCAATATCCTAAAAAAGCAGGAAAAAAAGAAACAGCCAGTTTCAATAATTTGTTCAACTAAGGATGACAACCTTCGTTTTGCTCTGCATTAGTTAACATTACTTTACATGTAAATATATGAAGTGTAAAACTTTAAAAGCTTGGATATAAATACTAATGTTTTTATACATATTTTAGTCTCAGAATCAGTTTCCATGGCAAATCAGCAAAGAAATGGAATGTTAAATTTGGGATATGTAGCATTTTATATACAATTTGTTGGTGTACTTTTGCACTGGCAAAGAAAAAATGCATATTTTAAGTGTTTGTTATCTTGAACTTATATTTCAACTGACTGTTCTATTTATACATACAAAGCAATTTATATTACATACTTTTTTCACTTCATAAATCCTTTGTGATGAGATGAATAATGTTGGTTGAAGCTGCAGCAATGTTCATAGAAGTTGCAATATTGTACTTGTTGTTTGCTTATTAACCACTGAAAAAAGGGTTGTAAAATCCAGTTGGACCTGTGGCTTTATGAAAATGGTGACTTACATTTGTGATGGACAGGCTCCACTGTGGTCATAAGTGAGGACTCTCTGTATTCACCTAAGAATAAATAGTGTTGAAAGTGGACTTGCTTTTTATGGTATATGTATAGGATTCAGAAATTAAAATGGTAGTTCTGGGTTTAATAATCACCAGATGTGGTAAATTTAGATTATTCCAAAAGGAGGCTTTAGAAAATCCACAATAAATAGAGCCATCATTTGCTATTAGAGTTGAAAGTTTATTTAGTTATTATTTATTTATAAAATTACTTCTATGGTACCAATCTCACACATGTATCTCTGGGTGCTGACATTTAGAAACAGTACAAAACCCACCAATATCAACAAAAGTGCTGTAGGTCTGATTATTTTGTGCCAGTTTACTGTTAAATATAGTGACTACATAAAAAGATTATCTGCACGATGATCTGATCCCAGGCTGATTCTGTGGGTCTTTTAATTGTGCACACATTGCTACTGTAACCGAATTGTGTAAACTTGCTGCTGTTTGTTCATTGTTTTGGTTGTTTTCACATTTTCCAGATTTCTCTGTAGAGTTAGGTCTTCATATATTGTCCAAAGTATGATATTTTGTGCCTGGTTATTTCTCCCTCGAGTGAGAACTTCAAGTTGATGTATTTGATGATTCATTTGTTTTCTTGGCTATCCACAATATCCCCAGGAGTCTGTTACAACTACTTCAATTCAAAACCATCAATACTTTTTCTATCCTACTTTTTCAAAGCCCAACTTTCACTTCCATAAAGTATCACATGGAAACTATTCCTTATCTGTTTCTGATTTTGTAGGCACAGAAACATGACAGCATTTGAAAATCTTTTTCAAAGTCTTCATTGTGAACCTACCAGGTACAAGTCTGTAGCATATTTTCTGACTCCTGGTTTCTTTATTGCAGAGTAACCCTAAAAAGCAGAAACTAGCCACTATTTCAATATTTTCATTGTATAAGTAGCTGAACTTGTCAGTAATTTTGCATTCTTTATACTTACTCTTAGTCCAATTTTTCAGTGAAGTCTTTGATTTTTATTACTAGAACTTCTATATAATACCTCTAAAATCGAAGAATGTTTCCCTTAATGCAATTTTCAAGGTAAAAGCAGTGGAAGAAATCCATTGTCCATCTATAATGCCTAAAACTTCAACAATGTACCAGTGACATAGATTGCTAAGACTAAATAAAGCACAACAACTGAAAGTTTGAACAAGTAGGCCCATTTTTATGCCCCATGGGCCTCTAGGAGGTCTGTTTTCCACCTCTCCGGACTCCACCCACCCCCTGCATTTACCTGGGATCCAAAACAGGCTGCTTGGGGACTCCTGGGAGGGGAAGGGTGAGCTGGTTGTTGGAACTACCAGTTCACTGAATCGGACGTAAAACTATGATTTAGTTCGCTCGAACTGGTCCAAACCAACTGAATCCCACCTCTGAGTCTAGTCCTTTCACTGTGTTAATAAGGAACCAGTTTAAAAGCCAAGTGTGAACACTTTTCATTTATCCAGACCTTGGTATTTACTGCTTAATTTTTTTCCAAGAACTCAAAAATATCTCATTTTTTCAAGTATGGGTTTAGAGTAGCATCTAGTTTAGATTCCAATTTTGTGGCTTAATACTAAAATGTATAGTTGATGATTGATTACCTAAATAGGTTTTCTTGATCCATTAATACAAGTCTCTGCAAATTCTGACAGGAACAAGATACCCTTGCAGATGCAGAAGAACGATGTGATTTACTGATTAAATCTAAGATCCAGTTGGAAGCCAAAGTTAAAGAACTGACTGAACGGGTAGAAGATGAAGAAGAGATGAACTCTGAGTTGACATCCAAGAAGAGAAAGCTGGAGGATGAATGTTCTGAGTTGAAGAAAGATATTGATGACCTTGAAATTACTTTGGCAAAGGTTGAGAAAGAAAAACATGCTACGGAAAATAAGGTACTTTTAATATTTAAAAACAAAAAACAAAAATCAATCTGTTTTAACTGTATAATGATTTTAAAAATGGATTAAAAGTTACATATTGGAATGAAATCATTCCTAACTTCACTGATATGCTGAACAATCAGGAAAGGAATATTTGGATCATAATGGATAGCTTAATGAAAATGTCAAGCTAATGATTGTCCCTTTGAAAAAAAAGTAAATTTCAGAGTAAAATGAATCAAAAATAAAATGCCCACAGTTTGAACTATGCCTCAGAAAGCTGCAGTTTCTCAGTGGGAAAGGTTACAACAGTTGAAGATTTAAGACTAGAAAAAGAAATACATGGTGGGGACAACAAATGCAATAGCATAACTTCATAAAATTGTACATGGTGTAAAAGTAGACAGAAAAACATTAAATCTTCACTAAGTCCAGTGAAATTGAATACTGTAGATGTTTTTGATGACTTATGGAGTTCAGTTACGGATTTTGTTAACTCAAGGTCTAATAATTTTTCAGGAAAAAGATATGGATGAGAAAATCTATATAAATTACATTATTTCCTCCTCTTATTTTGTCATCCTGATATCTATGCCCCTAGAAACTATAATTCTGTTATTTCCTGATAGCATTCAGATGAAGAAATGCAGTGCCTGAGTATTTGTTACACACGCAAACACACAAATGAAAGCACACACACACACACACACACACACACACAAATGTACATGCACACACAAAAGCATTTATTTAATTATGGAACCTAAAATAATGTAGATACGATTGCACAGACTCTCCTCTCCAGGTATTGGCCACATCACAGTTGCCTGGAGGATACATTATATGCTATGACATCTTGAGTGTTGAAAATTGTTATGCAGGTTATTTTGAACAACGTATTTTATTACCTGAATATGGAACTGTCTGTGCTCCAATACTCTAAGCCCAGGTTTTTCAAACTATGTTCTTCACAAAAATTGATAGAGTTCCAAGAGAAATTAAAGCTCAATTGAACACAACCCTGTTTTGCCCTTGATAAGGAGTTCTAGAATTCTTTTTTCAACAAATAGGTTTCACAACTGAAAACTCTTCATCTAAGGTATTTTCCTTCCTTTCTTATATGATGGCATGTCTCTGATTCTATTTACATGAGGGCATACTCAAAAAAGGAGCAGTTTTCTTTGTTTTGTATGAATCAGAAGTACATTGTTTTTCACAAACAAGGATCAAAATGCATTTGAACTGCATTGACTCTGCAAGAAGTTCTTGACTTTTATACTTACTTCCATTTCATTTTTCAGGTGAAAAACCTAACAGAAGAAATGGCAGCACTGGATGAAATTATCAGCAAACTTACAAAAGAAAAGAAATCTTTACAGGAAGCTCATCAACAGGCCTTAGATGACCTGCAAGTAGAAGAGGATAAAGTCAATACTCTGAGCAAGGCTAAAGTAAAACTGGAGCAACAAGTTGATGATGTATGTTTGGTTTGTTGTTGTTTATTTACCTAGATAAACCTTACCCAACTGGTACCTTTAGATACAATGGTGTACAACTCTCATCATTACTGATTAATATTGCCATTTTGATCTGGAATGGTGAGATCTTTCATCCAATAGTTCTTGGAGTCATTTAATTGAATAAAATTGGGCTTTTTAATTGATTGCCTCAGTGTTTGATGAATAATAGCTTTGATTTGTCTTACCATAGATGTCAGACCCACTCTTTGCCATGAGAAAAATGAATTAAAGCAAACCAATTGCTAAGCTTCTAATTCAACAACAATGGCCTAAGGTGAAGCATGAACACATGTGTTGATCCAATGATCACATCAGGCTTAGCCAGAAGTGATGGCTTACAAACTATAATGGCTAGACTCATACAGTATGCTAAACAAAACCAAATAATCAACATTATGTCTAAGCATGATGTATAGACTTTCTATACGTTATTATAACTTACGCAACTAATTGTAAGATACTGTCAGAATTCATAGCCCTTGAAGCCTTGATCTTTCAAGCGTTCACTTCCAAGTTTTTATGTCTGTAGCTTGAAGGATCTCTGGAACAAGAAAAGAAAGTGAGGATGGATCTGGAAAGAGCCAAACGAAAACTGGAAGGAGACTTGAAATTGACTCAAGAAAGTGTCATGGATTTAGAGAATGATAAACTGCAACTGGAAGAAAAGTTAAAGAAGTAAGGTTATTTACAGCTTTTAATAATTTAGTTTGATATGGTAGCATAGAGAAAAGCAAGCTAATGCCTTTAATCACAATTTCCCCAATTCTTTGTTCCTCACAATTTGCCATGCTGGGTGGGACAGATGGAAGTTAAAGTCCGAAACATCTAGAAGGGACGTGCCTTTTTGATATAAGCAATTTTGGGTTCCCTTCATATTCACTTATAAACATGGAAACTAACTACCAATTATGTGAAAATAATTCCACATACCTAAACTTACAATATAAACTGCTGGGTACTTGGAGGTTCCCTGCACTTTTTGTTCCAAGGAAAGCAGCCAAAACCTGAAAGCTTGTCGGTCCCCTGAGGTTTTGTCATATGTGCCCGGTGGGTATGTTTGACTAGTAAGTCAAACTTCCACATAACAGAAGTGGATAGCTTGAGAAAGAAGTGTAGAGAATTGATAGCTAATAAGATTTTTAAAAAGAAAGGTCAGGGGAATAACCCTACCTACAAAGTTACCCTGGCGCTTTTAAATTTTACACCTCAGTAATAGAGGCAGCAAGACAAAACAAAGATTCTGTGGTGTAGGATTCTGTTTTTATTTTCCTCCCCTGATCTGCTATAGTTTCTTTTATTACAGTAAATTGGTTTTGGCAGCAGATCAAAATGTAGCACAAAGTACACTCACCAACTTCACCCAATATCAGAGATATTATCCATGGATTGCTTAGTTTCCAAATCTAGAAATAAGATAAGATTTTTTTAAAACTTTGCATTCACAAGTAGGTTTAAAAAAATATATATCTTGATAAATAGCAGTAATGGTGGCCATTACTCCTGAAACTGCATTTCTGCTTAGAAAGCAATAAGGCTATTCTGATGACTCATTGTCTTATATTCCTCTACATCTAAACATCTATTGCTTTAATAGAAAAGAATTTGAAATCAGTCAAATGAACTCTAAGATTGAAGATGAACAGGCCATAGTGATGCAGCTCCAAAAAAAGATAAAAGAGCTTCAGGTAAATAATGAGTGATTCTACTTTTCCTCCATTGAGCTGGTAATTGTTTACAATTTATAAATCAGCAGTGAATCTGAGCATCTTATTTAAAAACACAGTGCATTACAGGAAAAAAAAAATAACCTGCACCAAAGGAACAAATATGCAATAATAATAAACATTATTGTTGTTGTGTTATTTCTTAAATTGTACACTGCCATACCCCCAGAATCTCTTATCTATATAGAACAACCCAGGTAGATACCACAGTAGTTGGGTGAGAGGACAGGGAACATGACAGAAAAGTCTCAGAGTGGATTCTAGCCACTTCAGGTGCCTAGAATATTTTTCACTTTAAACAGGACTGGTGACTGTCTGTAGACATGATAAGAATTTACTGTAATTCCTAATGTAGGCTGTTATGCACATTTGATTGGATTCACTCTTCATCTTCCCAGAGGTACTCCAGGGCATCTTTTCTGTTGTGTTATCTTCAGGATCTCCTTGGAAAATAATGGGCCACAGCTTGGGATCAAAATGGTGTATCTTGATACAGTTTTTGAACAGCTTTAGTACCATTCAGTCTGAATTTCTGGCAATTAGAGGCATCCATGTGTGAAATGTTTTGCTGGATACCACTGGATTCCACAGAAAACATCCAGATCACATTTCTCCACTTCAGTGCTGCTTCATAAATTGGGATTCCAATTTATATAATTTGCAAAATTTATACTGTTTAAAAATCCATGTCCTGTTGTGGGTCTAGAAAATGCTTCTCCATGTGTTGTCTTCTCACAGCTAGAGGTTCCAACTACTAGTTCATGAGTACATCTATTTTTCTTTTAAATCCATCAAATGTTGAAAGGGGTTTTGGATTTCATATGATTTGGATTCCTTCTTTTACTCACTTTCTCGTCCTCTTTCTTTAGGGAGGATTTAATGATTAAATTATAATGATATACATGAAAATATCTAGGTAATTAAATAAGAAGGTTGCACCTTCAGAATGCCGGCTGACCTTATACAGTAATTTCTACAGCCTGATTATAAATGCAAATCAGAATCCGTTATCATTTCCTATGCCCAACATACATTCCTTCATCCACAGTTTAAACAAAAATGATAGATGTGGTATAAATGATATCCATGACCGGTGAGTCCACATCTAATTCTTCATTTCAAACCTTTAGAACAGGAGATGCAAACTGGAATCACAGCCCTCCTGATTTTTGTTTTTCAGAAGTCTCTTCTGATTGCATGGTTTTCTGCCACTTTGAAGCAGGAAATACTTTAATAGTCTAGTCTAGGTTAAATATCCAAATAGGTTTAGTGTAGCCATTTTGGAAAGAAAGTCCTCCAAATACCTCCCCTAATCTCAGGAAATCAGAAATTATAGCTTGTATATAATTTTCAACTTTTGGGTTCCTCACAGATCTAAATAGCTATCCATCACGCCTGCTTTACAAGAAGTGCTCTTCGCTTCCTGTGAGGAGAATGAGAACAATACTCATTCCATCTCCACATCCTCTCCAACACACAAAAAACTTCACTGAGTTTTATTTTGCACTTTTCAGAAAAAAACTATCGATCACTTGAGAAAAACAGGTTTGAAATCTTCTTCTAGAACTGCAGGGGTCCAACTAATAGGCAGGACTTAGTTGCTGGATTGGCAGTCATAAAAGAGTAGGTGAGACACTTGGAAAGAAAGATATATGAGAGAAAGTGAATTGGAGAGGGAGAAAAGATATACTCAGTAAAAACAAAAACATCTCTCTGAATACCCTTGATTATAAGCATATAGCAGCTGGTGAGTTACAGAATAAGATTCTATCCTGGAAAAATGAACTATGTTGATATGTGACATCAACACTGAATTTGTACAGGAGCAAAGCCCTTCCAGAAATAAAAATACTCCCCTTAGCTATTGATCTATGAAAGCTCCATGATCATCTTGGTTTAACAGCTGACAAAGTTAGTTTTCATTTCTCTTTGGAGGGGAGGTTATGGGAAGTGCCATTAATAATGCTGCAACTTGCTCATTGCCCAGAAGTAGAATATACAACTAAGCTGTTTTGACAGTTCTAGTTCAGAGTCAAAACATGGATGAGAACTACAAAAAGAGCTTCTCTTTACCTTATAATTCATGCTTCTTTGAATTTTAAAGGGGCATAAGATGCTTTAAAAATATATATTTACCACTTCCATCAAAGTTTGCTTTCATGGATTTTTGCATCTCAAGTGCCCTTAGAGTAATTCTATGCATAGTTAGACTAAACCCTGCAAAGTTCAATAGTGTATTCCATATAATTTCAAATACAACTGCAGCCTGATGTCATGGGGAAATGATACAAAACTACCTTTCCAGACAGGTGGAATCATAGTAAATTCACCATGTATTCAGAATACATATCAGGCATTTACCTTCATTTTAATGTCTCTATGGTTTTTCCTATCCAATTACATGTTGAACTGCAACTCTTGTCATCCCAGTGATAACGCTGCCTGGGGATGATAGAACTTAGATACCTAGGCTTCATTATGCTATGGGGTTTTTTGCTCTACAGTTAATATTCTAACTAATGCAGAATATTATCCTGCTATTTTTTTCTTCTGGTTCTCTTTCACTCTGATCATTGATTTTGTGTTTTACAAATTAGGATTAAGGAGAAGATAAATTCAGAGGGAATTTCATAGATGGTACTTGAACTTATTGAACAGAGAGGTCTATGTATACAAAAAGCTCTATGTATTCTGCCATTTTACTGCGCAGTCAAGGATCAGCAGCTTCCCAAGCAGTACACATATCAATAAATCCCAAGAAAGTCCATTATGAAGGAGTCACCCCCTGGGGCGTTTTGATTAGTAGTGTACTGTCATGGCTAAGAGGGAGTCTTGTCCTTAATAGATTGTTGAAGGATTTCTCTTTCCTTTCAAGAAATTGTTCTTGAACAATTTTTCTGCCCACTAAGTTGGTACAGAATTTTGAAGCTCAGATTCATGTTCAACTAGGTGAAGAGAGAACTTAATGAGGTTCAAAATTAAGTATATATTCAGGTTATATATACAGTTTGTAGCACATATAAGTGGAATACATAAGTGTTTTTAATTTGTCTTATAGGCCCGTATAGAGGAATTGGAGGAAGAACTGGAAGCAGAAAGGGCTGCCCGAGCAAAAGTGGAGAAGCAGCGATCAGATCTGGCCCGAGAACTAGAAGAACTGAGTGAGCGACTTGAGGAAGCTGGAGGTGCTACTTCAGCACAGCTGGAAATGAACAAGAAACGTGAGGCAGAGTTTCTCAAACTACGACGGGACCTTGAAGAAGCCACTTTGCATTATGAAGCTACTGCAGCTACACTAAGGAAGAAACATGCAGACAGCTTGGCAGAGCTTGGGGAGCAAGTTGACAATTTACAGAGGGTCAAACAAAAACTGGAGAAAGAGAAAAGTGAGCTGAAGTTAGAGGTCGATGATCTATCATCTAACATGGAGCAGCTGGTCAAGGGAAAGGTAAAAGCAATTTAATATGAAAGTTTGAACAGGGATCTATAGAGAGATAGATGTAGTAGATATATAGATATAGATAGATAGTTGGTCTATCTTAAGTTGTAAGAACAGTTTACTCTTCGCTATCTTGAAGAGCTGGGTAACTAGCTGTTTCTCATTTAGTGTGGCTATGGTTTTCTGTCCATCCATAGTTTCTTCATAGTTTTATACAGTGGTGGGATTCAAATAATTTAACAACAGGTTCTCTGCCCTAATGAACAGCTGGGTAGGCGTGGCTCAGTGGTCATGTGACCGTGTGGGTGTGGCAAACTCAACATCACTCACATCAATGGGCGCTTCGCCTTAGCTGTTACAATATAATAAGGGTTAACCAGAGAAGCAGTTTCTGTAAGCAATAAAGCAATAAAGATTAGCCTAGAAACAACTCCAGAATGCTTCCTTCCTGCCTTCCTAACAGGATTAGCCCTGTAAAGTGGGAAAAAACAAAAGGAGGTTTCTTCCAACAACTGGTTCTCCAAACTGCTTAGAAAATTAACAACCGGTTCTCCCGAATAGGTGCGAACTGCTGAATCCTACCACTGGTTTTATATATCCATTTTCATTAGATCTGCTATTGTCGTAGCATTTCATCAATTCCAGGATCTTTTGTCCTATCCATGTATGACTGGTTCCAGGAGCTCATTTATTGTCAGGTTGCCCTGGCTCCCCAACATCTGATATGGATCTTGTTAGTCTGAGTGTCATCTGAGCTAGCATGACTCTCTTAGATTCCCGTATTTGAGATAGGCAGGGGAAGCGTTAGGGGCCTTTGCCCAAGGGCTCCTACTGGTAAGGTAAGTACCAACCAGGATTTCAACCTTGTCTCCCTGTCAATGGTGGCACCCTAAGCACCATACTATCCAGCCTATGTATGTATGTATGTATGTGTATGTGTGAGTGTGTATATGCACAAACACACACAATGTGAGAGAATGTATTACCTTTTTTATTATCCAAAACTCTAATTTCAGATCTTAGTTCAGTTTTCTTTATAGACCTTCACTGTAACTTGTCACTAAATTAGTTACTAAACTGTTAGTTACTAAATGAAGCAGTCACTTAATAAGTATTAAAAATAGTGACCACAGACTGTTTTGACATTTTCTGAATTCATTTGCAGAAATTTTAAGCTAGTATCTTTTATGGACTTTGGCAGAAGTGGGTGACAGTTTATTGTAAGATCGCATCACGCTCTTCAGAAAAACTTCCATTTTACTTTTCTTTAATAATAAATGATGTGTGGAAGAATTGTAAAATATTCCTTAGGGGTATTTTTTCTCTCCCAAATACTGACAAGAGTTTCTAAAAGAATGTCTAAAGTTTACAGAAGCATACTATTGTCTAAGTAACATATTTCATCTCATGAATTCAGTCAAATAGTTCCAAATTATTATTAATTAAATGATTTATTTCATTTCATATGTCATCATATATTGCTATATATTTGTTTTTGGGTGATATAATTCCAGTAAAATATTACTTATGAGAAGTAATAATTTGGTTGATATATAGATGAAACAATTTCTTATTATATTTTGAGAAAAAACAAAAGGTTATCTTTGTAGATGGATGTGTAAAAGATTTTGGCATTTTAAATATGTAAGTTTTGATTAAGAATCAGATGATTCGTATTATATAATAACATTTTTTTAAAAAAAAATCCAGTCAGATTTTTCCCCTCTAGTTAATTATTTATAAGTATACCATTTTAATTTCTTCCAGCCAAATTTAACAGTATCCAAGGTCTTTAGGTTCAAGGGTGACTGAGTTATAGTTTCTATTTGGATTTCATTTATTTATTATTAAACTTGTATGCCTTCCATCTCGCCAGAAGCAACTCTAGGCGGATGACAGACATTCCATTAAAATGCACTAGAAAACATTAAAACAGCAGATAAATTCCTTTCCTGCTTACAGTAAGTTTGTTCCATCGCTTTAGGCAAATGCAGAGAAACTCTGCCGTACTTTTGAAGATCATCTCAGTGAGGCCAAGACTAAAGTAGATGAAATGACCCGGGTGATAAATGATCTCAGTGCACAGAAAGGGAAGCTGCAAACTGAGAACGGTAAATTATTGGATAGTTCTGTACAATTCTTATTATTGTGTTTTATCTTACTTTTTCTCAACACAAATCTGCCTCAACTTGCACACCTCAACCTCTCAGAGGGGCTTTTCCTAGAGTTTGTTTTAAACCACTAGACACAATGATAAGTTATGGGAGGTTTCATGGAGTTTGATTTGAAAAAAGACTCTGTGGAGCACCAGCTGTTGGAGACATTGGACACATCCCTCTTGACTGCAGACTATACTCTGCAGAAAGAGCAGCTTATTTAGATTCTTATTTAAAAACTTAAAAAATACTAGGATACCTGGGAGAAAATGTCTTACTTTTTGCAGGGAACATACCTGCATATTATTAATAAAATAGCACTCTTTATATCAAAGGTCATTTCAAAAAGACAGAATATTTAGATCAGACTGAAATTAATTATAGGGATGATGACTTAGTATGAACATATTTTATTGTTTTCCTTGTATTTAGTTGTATATTTGTATTATTTTTATATTTTTGATATGTTCAAATGACTAAATCAATAAAGATTCTATTCTATTCTATTCTATTCTATTCTATTCTATTCTATTCTATTCTATTCTATTCTATTCTATTCTATTCTTTATTGCCTGGGTATCTTTTGTTTTATTTATTTATTAAATTTATATGCATGTAATTTGCCAATAAGATGACTCTTACCTACCTTGTCCTAATCTCTATGACAATGTTTCTTAATTTAGCAACTTTAAGCAGTGTTGACTTCATCTCTCCTCACCCACCCACCGACCCACAAACACACACCCGGCCAAGCAATTCAGAGATTTTAAGGTTGAGAAACCCTACTCTATGCATTTACCAATGGACTGGTAATAGTTTTTATTACTGTGTTTAATCATTTAAAAAAAAGAAAAATACTATTCAAAATAAGAATGCACTGAACACTTGTATTTCTTTAATGCCCACCAAATAGTTATAGTATTCAAAAGCATTTTGCTCAGAAAAAGGTTTGAATCTTGAATACTAGTTTGTGAATTTATATTCAGGTTTTTAAATAACAATACCAAACAGACATACTAAATCAGGCTTCCAGTCCTTCATTTCTGTTTCTGCATGCAAGAGTTATTTTGTTTTCAATATCTTTCTGCAATATTTTTAATGTTCTTTAAGTATTCATATATGGTAGAAGTCAATGGAGATGCATTTGTAATAAAACTGAATATCCTGGCTAGCACAGCTACTATATGTACGTTATGCATTAACCTGAAACTTCACGTTTATGCATCTTTTCAGTCCAACATCACATTGTTTTTTCCCCCTTTGCTTTCTCTGTTACCAGAAGACGTCTTGGATTCCTAACATAACTCCAATTTTGGCAAAGTGTGAGCCAGCCTGCAAATGTTTTATACTATGAAACACCCAATTTACTATCTCAGACCATCCCATTGTCTCTGAAGGGCAATCTCACTTTAGAATAATCTGAACTGATAGAATATTTGCCTCAAGTAACAAAATATATTTCATTTTGCTTTCCTGTCATAAAAAGCATATGCTCATTATTGCTTTTGATACCTCTCTGGCAGGTGAATTTACAAGGCTGTTGGAAGAAAAAGAATCACTTATCAACCAGCTTTCTCGAGGGAAATTGTCTTTCACTCAACAAATAGATGAACTTAGAAGGCAGCTAGAGGAAGAGACCAAGGTAATGCATTCATTAGGAATCCTGGCATGATTCTGAGACAGCCAGCGGAAAATTCTCATTTTAAGATAGTTTGTGAATAGGTACAGAATCACATGTCTCATGTCAGTGCAGTGGAACTGCACTGAACTGCATGCAGAGCAAATCGGTTCATTGTTGTTTTACATTTCTTTAAATCAAATATTTATTTCTCAAAGATTTGTGTAAATAGCAATAGCAATAGCATTTAGACTTATATATGACTTCACAGTACTTTACAGCCCTCTCTAAGCAGTTTACAAAGTCAGTGTATGGCCCCGAACAATCTGGATCCTTATTTTACCCACCTGAGAAGGGTGGAGGCTGAGTCAACCTTGAGCTGGTGAGGATCAAGCTACTAGCATAGAATTTGATAGAATTTGCCTGCAATTACTGCATTCTAACCACTGCACCACCATGGCAAAATGGGATTATAAATTCGGAATAAAGGTTGTGATAGTTATTATGGATCAAGTGATAGAATGTAATTCATGGGAATTTCATATCTAAAGGGTAAAACTCAAACTTGAGAATTAATCATAGGAACTTGCTAGTTACAATTCCACTTGTAGCTCCTTTTTCTGCAACAAAATGTGCTAATTCCAGTTTCCTTATCCTGCAGTCCAAGAATGCTTTGGCCCATGCTCTTCAGGCTTCTCGCCATGACTGTGACCTCTTGCGTGAGCAGTTTGAGGAAGAACAAGAAGCTAAGGCTGAGTTGCAGAGGGCACTTTCTAAAGGGAATGCAGAAGTAGCACAATGGAGAACTAAGTATGAAACAGATGCTATCCAAAGAACAGAAGAACTTGAAGAAGCTAAGTAAGAGACATCATAGTTACTGTTTAACTTTTCACTACAGGAAGTCCTCGGCTTACAACCAGACTTAAGCCCAGAATTTATGTTGCTAAGTCAGACATTTGTTAAGTGAGTTTGCCTCATTTTGCGACTTTTCTTGCCACATTGATTAAGTGAATCACTGCTGTTCTTAAATTACTTACACGGTTCTTAGATGAATCTGACTGCTCCATTGACTTTGCTTGTTAGAAGGTCACAAAAGGGGATCACATGACCTTGGGACACTGCAGCCATAATAAATATGAACCAGTTGTCAAGCATCCGAATGTAAATCATGTGACCATGGGGATGCTATAACGGTCATAAATGTGAAAAATGGTCATAAGTCACTTTTTCCAGTGCCGTTGTAAGTTCGAATAATCATTAAAGGAACTGTTGTAAGTCAAGGACTACCTGTATATTCTTTTTATAAACTGGTATGAATACCATATTTCTCTGAAAATAAAATCCTGTCTTATATTTTTTTGAACCCTGAAATAAGCTCTTGGCCTTATTGCCATGCGCTCAAAAGCCCGATTGGGCTTATTATCAGGGCATGTCTTATTTTGGGGAAAACAGGGTATGTGGAAAAGAAAAGTAGAACTTAGTGGTGAAACTACAGCAGAAAACTCAAAGCAGTTTTATATAAATATTATATAGAATGAGTCACCAGAAAAAAACTTTGGAACAGATCAGAACTGATTCCTGAGATTCACTGGTTTCAGAAGTCCCCAAATTCTGTGCTGGCCAGGTGTTGCAAAAATGCTCTATACCTAATGTATTGGAAACAATTTTTTGCCAATATGTAATAAACAGAGTTCAATAGCATTAAAAGTATGAAAAGTAGATTGTTTGATTTTTGTAAAAGCCAGGCGTTTTTTGGATGGGTTAATTTATTATGAATATCTGCTATCAGGAAAAAATTGGCAGCTCGTCTCCAAGAGGCAGAGGAAGCCATTGAAGCTGCCAATGCCAAATGCTCATCTCTGGAAAAGACAAAACACCGACTGCAGAATGAATTGGAGGACATAATGATTGACTTGGAAAAAGCCAACTCAGCTGCAGGAGTTCTGGACAAGAAGCAGCGCAATTTTGACAGGATTATTGCAGAATGGAAACAGAAATATGAAGAGTCCCAAGCAGAGCTTGAGAGTGCCCAGAAGGAATCTAGGAGCCTCAGTACAGAATTATTTAAACTGAAGAATGCATATGAAGAAAGCCTAGACAATACAGAGACCTTAAAAAGAGAAAACAAGAATCTCCAAGGTAGGTCATTCGTTACCAAGGATACTGCAGGGAAGTAATGAATAATTTGTATAAGGAGGTTGGAAGTCTTAATCCACAAAGATACAGAGCAATTTGCCTACCTAAAAGGAAGGTGAATAAGTCTGGTGTCATAAAGATTCCAGGTGTGATCAGGACTTATTTGTCTAGAACTTCATCTCTGAAGTACCAAAAAAGAACTTTCATATCAGAGGCATTAACTTTCTTAACATCAGTAGAATAACCCTAAAAAGTCTTAATTGCCATGGAATTTGCAAAACACATTAAGTTCCTGGAATGGTAGAATGGTAGATATCTAACATAAAACTATGAGTAGATAATTTTGATTTATCAGAAGAAAGGAACACAGTGTCCATCCATAGTGGACCTGAATAGCGAAGCATAGAAAAACATGGCACAGTTTATTTTCACTGAAATTATTTCAGTTATTTTCACTGAAATAACCCAGTGTTAAACAATACCATGTCTCTCTTTATATGTGAACCACACAATCTATGTACCATCATTTCAGAGATATTTCCTACCTAAAGAGAAATAGAATGAACAAGGGCAAAAAAGCAGCAAGTGCAGGAGTGACATCCAACTTCCTGCCAGCTTGACCATGGCTGACCAGCATCTGGCAAACGTGATGGAGCAGGTCTTCCTGGCTTCTGGAAAGTTAGGGTGGGACCATTCTACTGAACCTCTCAGTGGCAGCAATATTTAAAAAACCACAAATTTGCTCATGGGTCCTGGATTTTGGACTCATTCTGTAATTTAGCCCATTTGAGGTAATTGGTTCCAAAATTGGTGCCCTATGACCCACTGTTTCACCAAATTAAAGTTTACAGACATAAAAGTTTCAATTGTTTGTAGATAGATGGAACAAGCATATGAAGACATAGCATTTTTGTCATGCTTCTGACCTGAGTCAGTTCATAATGAATATTCTTCAAAATAGTAGTATACTATTACTGTGTGATCAGTATTTCCTTGTAACTTATGTATTCTAATGATAATATAGCACCCTCTTTTCATCAAAAATAACATAATAATAATAATAAATCTTGCGTGATAGTTTGAAAACATACATTGGCAAAATTTCACCTGTCAGTTTCAAAAAGCCACATTGTGTGGATCTGCGCATATACTATGCCGATACATTACAACATCTTAGGTTCTTAGGAAGCATTCAATGTGTATGAAGTCCAACACCCGCTAAAGAATCAGAAGCTCTGATTTCACATTTTTGTGTATATAATAATAGTAATAATTTGATCAATGATCAGCCAAAATGTTAAAAAATACAACACCAAAGTGAAATTGATGAGATAAACTGTCAACATAATATATATAAAATGATTAATAAAAATATAACATAGAATGCATTAATTATTTGTACAAATGTAAATCTAAAACATTATAGACTGCGAAGTAAAAAAAACATATAATCTAAAAACAAAATAGCTGGTATGTGTTAAATTTAAAATGATAAAACTAAAGTGATTTTTTTCTGTAAACAGAAAACAATACAGAATTTGGCTACTGCACACAGTTTCAAATCTTCTAGAAGATAGTTTTGCCTGGTCTTCCAGTAAATTTATATATTATGGGCAGAATATAAGTATACTTGATATCTGTAGAATTTACAATGTAGTTGTCAAGGTTCCAGAAAAGCCTCTTCTGCATAAAAAAAACACTCTTATTTATTTATTTATTTATTTATTTCGATTTTTATACCGCCCTTCTCCCGGAGGACTCAGGGCGGTGTACAGCCAAGTAAAAATTCAATATATAAACATTAAAAAGAGGTTAAAAAGAAAACAAGAATCTCCAAGGTAGGTCATTCGTTACCAAGGATACTGCAGGGAAGTCATGAATAATTTGTATAAGGAGGTTGGAAGTCTTAATCCACAAAGATACAGAGCAATTTGCCTACCTAAAAGGAAGGTGAATAAGTCTGGTGTCATAAAGATTCCAGGTGTGATCAGGACTTATTTGCCTAGAACTTCATCTCTGAAGTACCAAAAAAGAACTTTCATATCAGAGGCATTAACTTTCTTAACATCAGTAGAATAACCCTAAAAAGTCTTAATTGCCATGGAATTTGCAAAACACATTAAGTTCCTGGAATGGTAGAATGGTAGATATCTAATATAAAACTATGAGTAGATAATTTTGATTTATCAGAAGAAAGGAACACAGTGTCCATCCATGGTGGACCTGAATAGCGAAGCATAGAAAAACATGGCACAGAAGATAGAGTTATTTTCACTGAAATAACCCAGTGTTAAACAATACCATGTCTCTCTTTATATGTGAACCACACAATCTATGTACCATCATTTCAGAGATATTTCCTACCTAAAGAGAAATAGAATGAACAAGGGCAAAAAAGCAGCAAGTGCAGGAGTGACATCCAACTTCCTGCCAGCTTGACCATGGCTGACCAGCATCTGGCAAACGTGATGGAGCAGGCCTTCCTGGCTTCTGGAAAGTTAGGGTGGGACCATTCTACTGAACCTCTCAGTGGCAGCAATATTTAAAAAACCACAAATTTGCTCATGGGTCCTGGATTTTGGACTCATTCTGTAATTTAGCCCATTTGAGGTAATTGGTTCCAAAATTGGTGCCCTATGACCCACTGTTTCACCAAATTAAAGTTTACAGACATAAAAGTTTCAATTGTTTGTAGATAGATGGAACAAGCATATGAAGACATAGCATTTTTGTCATGCTTCTGACCTGAGTCAGTTCATAATGAATATTCTTCAAAATAGTAGTATACTATTACTGTGTGATCAGTATTTCCTTGTAACTTATGTATTCTAATGATAATATAGCACCCTCTTTTCATCAAAAATAACATAATAATAATAATAAATCTTGCGTGATAGTTTGAAAACATACATTGGCAAAATTTCACCTGTCAGTTTCAAAAAGCCACATTGTGTGGATCTGCGCATATACTATGCCGATACATTACAACATCTTAGGTTCTTAGGAAGCATTCAATGTGTATGAAGTCCAACACCCACTAAAGAACCAGAAGCTCTGATTTCACATTTTTGTGTATATAATAATAGTAATAATTTGATCAATGATCAGCCAAAATGTTAAAAAATACAACACCAAAGTGAAATTGATGAGATAAACTGTCAACATAATATATATAAAATGATTAATAAAAATATAACATAGAATGCATTAATTATTTGTACAAATGTAAATCTAAAACATTATAGACTGCGAAGTAAAAAAAACATATAATCTAAAAACAAAATAGCTGGTATGTGTTAAATTTAAAATGATAAAACTAAAGTGATTTTTTTCTGTAAACAGAAAACAATACAGAATTTGGCTACTGCACACAGTTTCAAATCTTCTAGAAGATAGTTTTGCCTGGTCTTCCAGTAAATTTATATATTATGGGCAGAATATAAGTATACTTGATATCTGTAGAATTTACAATGTAGTTGTCAAGGTTCCAGAAAAACCTCTTCTGCATAAAAAAAACACTCTTATTTATTTATTTATTTATTTCGATTTTTATACCGCCCTTCTCCCGGAGGACTCAGGGCGGTGTACAGCCAAGTAAAAATTCAATATATAAACATTAAAAAGAGGTTAAAAAGAAATATTATAATGTGGCCGAAATTTTAAAACCATTTAAAATCTTAAAACATAAATACCCCAATAAAATTTCAATTCAGTCCCGCTTGAATAAATAGGTGCGTTTTCAGCTCACGCCGAAAGGTCCGAAGATCAGGCAATTGACGTAAACCGGGGGGAAGTTCATTCCAGAGCGTAGGAGCTCCAACAGAGAAGGCCCTTCCCCTGGGGCCGCCAGCCGACATTGCTTGGCGGACGGCACTCTGAGAAGGTCCTCTCTGTGTGAGCGTACGGGTCGGTGGGAGGCACAAGGTAACAGCAGGCGGTCCCGTAAGTACCCGGGTCCTAAGCCATGGAGCGCTTTAAAGGTGGTAACCAAAATCTTGAAGCGCACCTGAAAGACCACAGGAAGCCAGTGCAAGCTGCGCAGGATTGGTGTTACATGGGAGCAACGAGTTGCCCCCACTATTACCCGCGCAGCTGCATTCTGGACTAGTTGCAGCCTCTGGGTGCACTTCAAGGGCAGCCCCATGTAGAGAGCATTGCAATAGTCCAAGCGGGAAGTGACAAGGGCATGAGTGACCGTGCATAAGGCATCCCGGTCAAGAAAGGGGCGCAACTGGCGCACCAAGCGCACTTGGTGGAAGGCCCTTTTGGAGACGGCCGCCAAATGATCGTCAAACGACAGTCGCCCATCCAAGAGGACACCCAAGTTGTGCACCCTATCCTTTGGGAACAATAACTCGCCCCCCACAGCCAGCTGTGGCTGCAGCTGACTGTACCGGGGTGCCGGCATCCACAGCCACTCCGTCTTGGAGGGATTGAGCTTGAGTCTGTTTCTCCCCATCCAGACCCGTACAGCTTCCAGACACTGGGACAGCACTTCGACAGCTTCGTTGGGGTGGTTCGGGGTGGAAAAGTACAGCTGAGTATCATCAGCGTACAGATGATAACTCACCCCGAAACCACTGATGACCTCACCCAGCGGCTTCATGTAGATGTTGAACAGGAGGGGCGAGAGAATCGACCCCTGAGGCACCCCACAAGTAAGGTGCCTCGCGGTCGACCTCTGCCCCCTGTCAACACCGTCTGCATCGGTCGGAGAGATAGGAGGAGAACCACCGATAAACGGTGCCTCCCACTCCCAACCCTCCAACCGGTGCAGCAAGATACCATGGTCGATGGTATCAAACGCCGCTGAGAGATCTAATAGGACCAGGGCAGAGGAACAACCCCTATCCCTGGCCCTCCAGAGGTCATCCACCAACGCGACCAAAGCTGTCTCCGTACTGTGACCGGCCCGGAAGCCGGACTGGAACGGGTCTAGATAGACAGCTTCATCCAGGTACCGGGGAAGCTGCCATGCAACCACACTCTCTACAACCTTCGCCACAAAGCGAAGGTTGGAGACAGGACGATAATTTCCCAAGATAGCTGGGTCCAGGGAAGGCTTCTTGAGGAGGGGTCTCACCACTGCCTCTTTCAAAGCAGCGGGGAAAACCCCTTCCATCAATGAAGCATTTATAATTCCCCGGAGCCAGCCTCGTGTCACTTCCTGAGTAGCCAGCACTAGCCAGGAAGGACACGGGTCCAGTAAACATGTGGTCGCATGTAGCCTCCCCAGTAACCTGTCCACGTCCTTGAGAGCCACAGTCTCAAACTCGTCCCAAATAACCTCAACAAGACGTGCCTCTGCCATCCCACTTGGATTATCGCAATTTTGGTCTAGACTATCCCGAAGCTGAACAATTTTATCGTATGGATAACCGTTGAAGCCATTGTCTTTCAAAATTCTTTACTAGCATAAGAAAACTGGCACATGAGTGAAATTCCAAAACTGAAACTTCTGGATTCCTTTCTCAGTTATACAAACCCCAAGAGTCCCATCCCCCTAACCCCTTTTGCCGGTCACATGGTCCAACGTTCTCCACTTTATTCGAAACCTTGACCACTTGAGGAATGTAACCATACCCATCACCCCCCCTTCTTCCCCTCAGGGGAGAAATGTGGCAGCGTCTGGAAACCTACGGCCTAGTATGGTTTCCAGGCCTGACAGGCGTCCCCCCTTACAAAATAAGCTATATCCTAGGAAAGAAAACAAAGAATTAATAAAGAAGAGTGTTGGTGTTCCATAGGTTCCCTTCTACCCCCCTCGCCCCCCTCTGAGAGGTTATTTAGGTTTGTCAGGGAAAGTGTCGTGAAATTGTTTAATCAAATTGTCAGCATTTACTTTCCAACTTTTGACCCAAGTAGATTCTGATAATGGGTATCCTTTCCAGTGGACTAAATATTGTAATTGACCTCTGTATAGTCTAGAGTCAAGGATTTTCTTGATCTCATAGTGGGTTTCACCTTGGATTATCAAGGGGGCGGGGCGGGAGGTAGAGGTCTCAGTCCAGATTGTCTAGCAGGTTTTAATAAGCTGCTATGGAATACCGGGTGTATTTTTCCCAATATTCGAGGGAGTTTAAGTTGGACGGTTACGGGATTAATAATCTTTACAATGGGGAAAGGGCCCAAAAATTTTGGACCAAATTTTTTGCTTGGTATTCTCAACCTCAGATACTTAGTAGATAAAAAGACTTTATCCCCAATGCGAAAAGGGGGTTGAAGGGAACGGTGTTTGTCAGCTTGGGTTTTATATTTTTGAGCTGCTACAGCTAAGGCCTTTTTTGTATTGTATTGACAGTAGTAATACATGTAATACATGTATTACAACATAATAACGGAGTTGGAAGAGACCTTGGAGGTCTATTTAGTCCAACCCCCTACTCAGGCCATAAACCCTATACCACTTCAGACAAATGGTTGTCCAATGTCTTCTTAATTACTTTCAACTTCACAACTTCTGGAGGCAAGTTGCTCCACTGATTAATTGTTCTGTCAGAAAATTTCTCCTTAGTTCTAGGTTGCTTCTCTCCTTGATTAGTTTTCATCTATTGCTTCTTGTCGTGCCTTCAGGTGCTTTGGATAATAGATTGACTCCCTTTTCTTTATGACAACCTCTGAGATATTGAAAGACTGCTTCACGTCACCCTAGTCCTTCTTTTCATTAAACTAGATATACCCAATTCCAGCAACCGTTCTTCATATGTTTTAGTAGTCTCCAGTCCCCTAATCATCTTTGTTGCTCTTCTCTGAACTCCTTCTAGAGTCTCAATAGTGTCAGTCATTATGTCATTCTCTTTGATGCTGCATGGGTTGGTATGCTCAGTTAATAGGGTTTAGAGCATCAGTTTTGCAGCAGTGCAGATGGCAAGATCTTATGTCTGACTTTGGAAAAAAAATACTATTTTCAGCTTGGGGAGAGTTAGATTTTGTAGATACCTTGTTGGTTCCCAAGTGCTCCTATTGGTCCGGTTCCTATCATACCCATTTTTGGAATATGACCAGTCTGATCCATGTATGCAAATCATCATCAAAACTAACAGTGTGGTTATTCAAATATCTCATGTTTATCTGGAAGTTGTTTTAATTTACAGAACTTGGAGATAATTTTTATTCTGCCTTGTAGGAACCAATGATGCATTATAATATGTGCTCTACATGGGGCTACCATTGGAGAGTATCTGAAACCTTTAATTGGCTCAAAATTCAATTGCCATGTGTAGTGTTGTGCAAGCCCAAATTTGTGCATGTTTCTGCTTTTTTGCAGAGCTCAGCTTCATTGGCTGCTGATTTGCTTCTGGGGGCAATTCAAGGTGCTGGTTATCACCTTTAAAGCCCTACATGGCTTGGGACCAAGTTATTTGAAGGAGTGTCTTTCTCCAGTTACATCTAGGCAGGAAGGCAGGGCATGTTGTGTGACCCACTTGTTAAGGAAATACATTGGGTGGGACCAAAAATAGGGCCTTCTCCTCCTCCTTCCCTGTGGAACATGATTCCCCTGGAGATAAAATTGGCCCACACCTTGTTACTTCTTCAAAAGACCCGGATAACATAGTTCTGTCAATGAACTTGGGGATCCTAAGTTGATACAAAGCCAATCAAGTAGTTTATTTGATTTGTTTGCAGCCACAGGGGCAGGTGGGAGGGAATGGGTTTTGGGGCAGGGGGTGTTCAATTCAGTTTAATGCATTACTGTATGCCACCCAGAGTCACTGTGTGTAAATTGGACAGAGGTGTAAATTAGCTAAATAAAATAAGCATTCAACATCTTTCAGCTTTGATGGCATACAAACACAAAAGTGTACACACGCTTGTGCACAGACATTCGTTTAGAAGAAAGGGAGGGCCTTCAGATACTTATTCCTTTATCGTTGTTTTTAAAAATTCTTACAGAGGAAATTTCAGATCTAACTGATCAGGTCAGTGAAGGAAACAAGAACCTTCATGAACTAGAGAAAATGAAGAAGCAGACTGAACAAGAAAAAGCAGAAGTCCAGCTAGCCCTGGAAGAAGCTGAGGTAAAATAAAGATTTAGAAAAAGAATGTGAAAGACACCTAACCTAACACCTAAAAGAATATTCAGAATTCTTTGCTACCAGTAGTAGTTGCCTGATATTTGCCTCCCAAATCTGGGAATCTTAATGTTGTGGAAAGAAAGTCTTAAAATCAATGCTGAAAGAGTTAAGAGAACACTGGGAATTTGAAAACAATTGTTCTGTATGAGAGATAATTTGTTGGGAAAGGTAAATTAGTAAAACAATTAAAGAGCAAATTTGCATAATTTTAAACTGACTTTGCATTTAACATGCAAATAGAATCAGCTAGGGGAGATGATAATTATCCAAATCAAAGAAGGCAGACAGAGGGACGCTCTGACTCTTTTACTCCTCTGTTGTAATCTTGAGGGAAATCCTGGCCTTTGAATTCAGGAAATTCCTGCCGTGTCCCCAGTGAAGTGTAGCTAATACCAGCTTCCGAGGAAGTGCTTTTCTTAAGACCTCATAAAGAGAAGAAAAGGCTAAATCTTCTCTTCCAACTGTTACAATCAGATAATTGTCAGCTGCATATCTACAGAGAGCTACAATTTAAAAAAGATATACGGTAAATGCAAATATATATTTCACATAAGATTTCTAATATTGTTGTAAATGTACAAGTATGGAAAAATTGTTACATTTAAAAATCATATTCACTTGCCTTGGCTACAAATATCCAGGTGGTTTCTGCCCTCTCATTGTTGGAAATTTCCAGCCAAGACATGTTTTTCTGTGTTTTCTGTGAAATGGTAATCATCAGGTTGATTTCATCTTTTGATATCTATGTTCTTCTGTGCTCTCTTAGGTATAATTTAATGTATCTGATTATCATCTGTTTACATTACAAGTTAAATGAATACATCCAATAGCACTGTCATAAATTAAAATTTTAAAAATCATTCATTTATTTTAAAAGGGACATAAACCATCTATTTAGCTAGCAGTATTGGGAATGCACTGATGCAGAAAATAAACTCTGAATCAGCCACATGTATCATTTTATTAATCTGTCTTTCTTTTTAAAAAATTTTTTGCAGGCTATCTTATGTTTTGCAGGGATTTCCCCATCAAATAAAAAGGTTTTTGGTATTACAGCAGAGGAACGGCATGCTTGGTTCCACAGTTTTGAAGCAAGCATATATGTATATGCATGTATACATATGCTTATGTATATGTATGTATATGTATGTATATGTATGCGTACTGTATGTACCATATACACACACACACACACACACACACACACACACACACACACGGAGAGAGAGAGAAAGAGAGAGAGGGAAGGAGGGAGGGAGGGAGAGAGAGAGAGAGAGAGAGAGAGAGAGAGAGAGAGGGAGAGAGACTTTGATATATAACATATGCAGCATAAATAGAATTGGATCTTCCTGAGCACCATATATCCATTGGGTGATTTGAAACCTTTACCTTGATAAAACAGTTTAGAATGCAGCCTGGCATGCTCATTAAAACACCTGTTCTATAAAACTACAAGGACGATTTTTATTTTTGTTCCTGTTTTCTAAGCAATGCATTTTGCAGTCATTCAGTGGGAAGAACCCAGGGCCATGTATGCCCTCAGAGTGTCTTTTCAGTGGGCTCTGATAACAGTTATGAAAATTTGCAGGAGTCATCCAGAAACTGTAATGTAAGCACTGACATAGGCTTAAAATAGCGGGGTGGTTTTTTAAAATAAAAATCCACTGCCCTGTCCAGTATAGACTGCTTTCCCCAAACTGTTGATTGTGGTCCCTCACCATCAGAAGGTGAAGAAAAACACTCTCAAAATTTTGTTCCCCTTTGACTTTTGTACTGCATGGTAAATTAGGTCCATCTCAACCACTTGATGCATATTCATACATACATCTTGCTATTCCTTTCCAGAGTAAATAGCATTAC
This sequence comes from Ahaetulla prasina, assembly GCF_028640845.1. Classification (NCBI taxonomy): domain Eukaryota; kingdom Metazoa; phylum Chordata; class Lepidosauria; order Squamata; family Colubridae; genus Ahaetulla; species Ahaetulla prasina. The sequence goes on along the minus strand of NC_080543.1, from coordinate 37,511,934 downwards.
GCATTTCACAATACAGGGGGGAAAAATTGGGAAGACAGAAAAAAAAGTAAAGACAGCTGAGATGAAGAGAAAATATAGCTAGAGCTAGATTCTTACTTCCATCATGTTCATATATTAAATTCCTACATTGTTTTTGTTCCTCAAAATTGTAGTCAATAACTTCTAAATTTAACAAATGAGGCCACGCAATAAAGTGTTGCTCTAAGTTACGCATGTTTTTATGAATATAAATGTGTGTGAGAGAATGAAGACTGGAGATTATGGGTATCAACACGTAATAAATCATAAACAAGTTTCTCTGCAATCCCTTACATGAACAAAAAATGTTTCTTAAAATGGTTCCATTTGACAGATGACTAAAATCAGATATGCACATGTGCCTTCATTAGCAATACTGTTGCTTATAGAGTTGTACTAGAATAACAACATCTGATAAGCATATATACCCACAGATTGAATTTGCTTCATTTTATAGAATCTCATTGTATAATATCTAGTCAGATGGCATAACACTCTATAGAAAAACAAATATTCAATCCACATGAAAGTTAAGAGGGAATGAAATGAATTATACTGATCCTTCTGCTACACAATGATCTATTTTAAAAGCCAGTTTAAAAATGCAATACACAACTGAATCAGAAAGACAAATGCAATGAAAATTAAGGAATTATTATTGCAGGATTTTATATTATAGTTTTCTGTTGAACAATTAAGTTTAGCCTTTATTTGGAATCTTGGCCATGAAATTTAAAAGATTCTTAATAAGTCTTAATTGTCTTTTGTTAAAGGAAAAATATATTGATTAGGTGGCTGGTTTTTGAGCATGAAAGCTCATTTTGTTCCATATCCCTTTTTCCTGTCATTCCTCAGCACATATTTTTCCATAGTACATTACCATGCAGATTATTCATGCTAGATCCAGTCATAAATGCCTCTTTTTTAATATCTGCAACAAACATAAATGAGCAAATGGATGAAAAGATAAATTATCTGCCTATGCAAATTAAAAAGAAATGGAAACAATGCTATCAAGTTCACATAAAAATGCCCAGGTAAATATTTTAGTGCTATTATAAAAAGCTTTGAGAGCCCGGAAGGAATTAACCTTCAACCCTACGACACACCTGTGTGTGCCTGCCATAGCTATTACATTACGAGTGGAGGCTTAATCTAGATAGAACAAATTGTGTTTTACACAAAATGTACTGCTAAGCCAAAATACATTTTGCTACCAGAAAGGGATATCAGATATATTTGTTTTCCTCCTGATATCAAGTCAGATTGTAGGGTCATTCAAAAGCAATTAAATTAAAATAAATTGCATGTACCTCTTGTCATCCTGGCAGTAAGAATAAAACAGTAGTAAACCAAATTATTAACAGATTGCCCCCTTTTTATGATACTCAAGGTGAATTGCCCTGATAGACATTTCTTTCTCTTTGATGATAGTTTGATCTAATGATTAAGATATGGAGTCAGAAAAGAAAAATGTGAGTTCCAGTCCTGCCTTAGGCAAGTAATCAGCTGGTTGACATTGGACCAGTCGTTTTCTCTCAGCTCTTGAAAGAAGGCGGTGGCAAATCACTTTTGAAAACATAGAAAACTGCAAAGACTGGCCTGTATAGTCACCTGGACTCAACACAAACTTTAAGGCAGGGGTGTCCAAACTTGGCAAGACTTGTGGACTTCAGCTCCCAGAATTCCTCAGCCAGCTTTGCTAACACCCCTGCTCTAAGGCATCTGTAAACAAACAAACCAGGTAGGATCAGTGATGACAAGATTATCTGGCATCACTGATCCTACCTGGCATAATATTTTTAATATTTTTTAATATTTTAAATTTTAACTGGGGTTTTATTATTTTGTGGTTTATAATTTTAAATTTTAAACTTTTAAATGTTGGCCATTTTTTCTAATATGCTCGGTTTTAAATTGTTGTTTTAATTGTACATTTTTGTGTTTTTTATCTTTTGGTTGTACACCGCCCTGAGTCCTTTGGGAGAAGGGCGGTATAAAAATTTAATAAATAAATAAATAAATAAATAAATCTGCTCCAAGTAACCCTTGCATGTAAAAATGTTGCAAACTGTGCTAATGCTGATAAAGAATACCAATAGTTAGAAATCTTGTGTCTGTGCTTTTGGATATTATCATAATGATTGCTTTGCAACTGAAGAGAATATTGGATTGTGCCTTTCAGCTACCAAAGCATATGGTGTGGTGATTTTTTTACTTTTTTTAAAGATAGTTAACCTTAATTTATATTGTGCATTCTTATTAGGGAGCTCTGGAACATGAAGAAAGCAAAACATTACGCTTTCAATTGGAACTTTCCCAAATTAAAGCAGACTTTGAACGAAAATTGGCAGAAAAAGAGGAAGAAATTGAAAACTTCAGGTACAGTATGATAAACTTTAATGCAACCTGTCATACCAAAACTAAAACTGGATTGATATTAATTGTAAACTATATATACAATTTTGGCTTAGAACTTGTCTCTTAAGTACTGTTCATTATTGAAAGTGCTCAACATATGGGCATTTTGGACAAACCTACCACCATCTTTCAAAGTTGATGCTTGCTGTGGCAGGGGCAAACATCTGTATCAGGACAGCCTTCACATTATGACTCTACATGTATTGGCTTTTACATAGGATTTCTCAGTGTTCTAGCTTTCCTAGAATCCAATATCATTTCATCACTGATGATATTTTTTGCGTATATGTGTTATTAGCAGGTGATGTCATTTGACATACCCCAATACGGTAGGTTATTTGGAGTATTTTCCTCTTGAAAAAGAGATTACTATGACTTAAGATGACTGATTGCCTCTATTAATTTTAACTATGGCTGGGTCCAGCCTGCGAAATTGTACACAACAAGCAGTGGTTGGTTTCAAAAAATTTTACTACCGGTTCTGTGGGTGTGGCTTGGTGGGCATGGCATGGGAAGGATACTGTAAAATCTCCATTCCCTCCCAAATCCAGGGGAAGATTATTGCCAAATCCCATTTCCTCTCAATCAGCTGGGACTTTGGAGGCAGAGAATAGATGGGGGTGGCGCGTCATAATTTTTACTACCAGTTCTCTGAACTACTCAAAATTCCTGCTACTGGTTTTCCAGAACTGGTCAGAACCTGCTGAAACCCACCTCTGACAATGTGTAAATAGCAAATATAAAGGCAATCCTAATACTTTGTTTCCATGTAGTGGTTATCTGGATTTTTGCCATCCAGATCTAGTAGTGATAGTGCAATAAAATCTAAAAATTAGTTTGCAGGATGGGTGAATCTATCAGATCTGTGTATTCATTCAAATAATTTTAAATTTCTTGTGTGTGTATGTCCCATTTTGTAAATTCTGGTTAGTATTTTTAAAGAGAGAAAAAGAACACTGAACAGATTTCTACTGGAATACAATATCTTATTTACATTTTCCTAGTCTTGAAAGAACTGGGTTTTCTCTTCTTGACATTTATTGTTAAAGTTGGCTAGACTGTCTGTAAAAGACTAACAGCTGTAATTTTGCAATACAAATATAAATGAACTCATAGAGATTCAAGCCCAAATATTTAAGAGCTACGTAGTCCAAACCCTCTGAACATATTTGTTTCTTCACATTTCTTTTTTTAATCTGTAATTATTACACACACACTTTTACGTTTAGGAATAATAATAAAATAATTAGAGAAAACAAAAAAAGAATAGAAACAGCTAAAAGTGCAATAAAAAATAGAAAAAGGTAGAAAAACAGAAAGATATAAAGAAAGATATAGAGGAAAGATATGTATATGTATAAAGAAGTAGCTTCTGGTATTTTTCACAGCAATTATAATTACATTTACATCTACTATTATTGCCATACTTAGAATGGTATTAGGGTTTCCATTCCATTCTAAGTAGCTCACAATTCTAAACAAGGTTACTAAGAGGTAGACTCTACAGCAGGGGTGTCCAAACTTGGCCCTTTGGAGAGTGGTGGACTTCAACTCCCAGAATTCCCCAGCCAGCATGAGCTATAAATTTAAGCAAGTTGCTAGTTGGAGAATTCTGGGAGTTGAAGTCCACCACTCTCCAAAGGGCCAAGTTTGGACACCCCTGCTCTACAGCAATTAGTGGGTCTTGGTTTTGGGGAAAAAGAACCATGAAAGAGATAATGCTGCCAGTACACTCCTTCTATCTGGGATGGTTGTCCTCTTTCAGCAAGTGTGTAGTTTCAGGAGGGACGCACATGGAGCGATCAGGGAGGAAGGAGACACCCACCTAGCCAGCCAGATCAGCCGAATCAACCCTGGTGATCAATGGGTTGACAGATGTCACAGTCAGATCACCCTCACATCCAATGCTGCCAGTCTAGATCCAATGACATTTATCAATAAGAACTACTATAGATACAAGTGATCTATATTTCTTAATCATTGCAAGATTCTTTTCATAGTTGTTCTGCCAGTAACACATTATGCAGGAGAGGGCAATTTACTTCTGCTTATGAATCTGCTGAACCATCTGCACATGCTGTCTTTATTTGCAAGAATGTTGTTAAGACTGATTGATAATTACTGTCTGCACAATATGTTGACAAAAGATATATTAATAAACAAAAGAAAATAAACAAGAAAAAACTGGAATCACTTTTTAAGAATTAAGAATTGAGCCAGACTGTCTTTTGTCTGAGAGAGAGACAAAAATATAACAGCCTTCCTGATAGTAAAAAAAAAAAATGCTTGAAGATGACTTGGACTTTTATCCAAGGTGTGTATATATATAAAAAAAATCATTTCAAAAATAGGAGAAACCAGCAGCGTACAATAGACACACTTCAGTCTACCTTGGATTCTGAAGCTAAAAGCAGAAACGAGGCTGTCAGGCTGAAGAAAAAGATGGAAGGTGACCTCAATGAAATGGAAATCCAGCTGAGCCATGCTAACCGGCATGCTTCTGAAGCAACTAAGGCCACACGCATCCTTCAAGCTCAAATAAAGGTATTCCATGAATATTGTTAATGAAATCTGTATATCATAGCAACCACAGCAGCAAAACTCCAACGGATGCAGATAGCATACAGTACTAAGTTTCAAATTTAGTGTTGTAAGGAAATTTTCGAATTGCCAAACCATGGCCAGATACAAGTTTTTTTCCCCTGTCATTCTAAAATAAGACAATAAGTCTACCTGGATAAAATAACATGTATGAGAAAATTGTTGGGTGTGGAGGAATAAAAAATGTCACCGGCCAGACTACTTGGCCTTTTCCACATATTTCATAAATTGCATTTTATAGTAAAATGGCAAATATAGTTTAGAGACTGTACATTTGCCATGGTATCTATCAAGATTTTTCCCTGGTGAATGTGCAGCGTGAATAGCTTTAAGAAGCTCTATCTTTCTCACACATTTAAAGCAATTTCAAGTCATTGTATCATATTCACATTAGTATGCAATTTATAACAGGAGGTAGTAGTTCATATCCTTTCCCTCCATTTTAATTTTTCCTCTCTCTCCTCCCTTAGATATAATGGTCATAATAGGCACAAGGGCAGGAATTACATAAGCATGCAGCTATCTTTGTATGTATGTGTCAGAACTTCAAAGTTCTTTAGCTAAATAAGAAAATTCAGATCTCTTTAGCTTGTTTGGAAGTAACTCAGAACTTTTCATGCGTTTGTTAAAAAAATATTTATTTTACTCTGAAAAGAAAAAGATAGAAAACTAGATGGAAATGGGGCATCAACATATTTAAAAGTGGTAGAGCACTTTGAATTTCATCTCTCTGTGTTTCTTTTTATATTTTTAATGACAGATGTGCCTACCAAGATATAAAACACATACACTTGCGTTATTTATTAAGTAAGTGGAGAAAAGAGACAGAAGGGAGTTATAATTATCACTGTAGATGGCATATTCTGCTCACCTGTGAGAAGAAAACCCTAAGAAAAATCAAAATGTTTGGACAATTGTACTTCTCAAAAAGCAGACATGGAAGCAACCAATAATTTAAAAAACCACAACTTGAAATTGGTCTTAGTTCTCTTAATGGCAATTATATAGCTCAAGTTGCCTGGCTACTGAACTTATAGTTACGCCAAGATAATAAGAGGTAACTCTAAAAGTATTTACATAATATTGGCTGATTTCAGTAAAAACAAAACACAGTTAAGCCTAGGTGTGAATAAAGACATCAGGAATTCCACGGCTGTAGTTAGAGACAGATAGATATATGTGAGATTTCATCTTCTTTCAGGAACTGCAAGTGCAGCTTGACGATTCAACACATCTTAATGAGGATTTCAAAGAGCAATTGGCAGTCACTGATCGACGTAACACTCTTCTCCAATCTGAGCTGGATGAGCTGAGGGCTGTGCTGGATCAGACAGAACGTAGTCGTAAATTGGCAGAACAAGAATTATTAGAAGCCACTGAACGTGTCAACCTTCTGCATACCCAGGTTGGCTTGCTTGCCTGTTCCAGTATTCTTTTCTCTGTCTCCTGATGGATAATAAATCCAACATTTCCCATAAAGGAATGATTTCTTTGTGGTTCCTTGTTGTGGAACAACATATAGGAAATAATGGATTTATCCACCAGGGTTTCTTTCTGTGTGAATAGGGGGGGAAAAGAATAAAGTATATATTACAAACTGACCAATATTTTAAATTTTATCTTTTGGCCTCTAGGTCAAAGAAAATTGTCTTTGTACACTTATGTGACTGATCATGTCTTTAAAAACCCTTGTGCTTAAGGGAATATTTATCCATCCATTACTTGCTTGTTTTCTGTTGGGCATTTTTCCATCCAAATTGCCATCCAAATTTTAAGGCTCTTCTGTGCTGCAAGAGCTTTGGAGAATATCCAGATAATTTCAGTACAAGAATTATGTACCTTATTTAAGTTCTTTTAAATCCCACTATTTCCATGAAATCATAGCTCTTTCTTGTGGAAATAATGGAATTTCCAAGAATATCATCTTGGGTAAATTACTCTTTTTTTGCTTCCTGCTGTTTTCTTAGTTATAGATCAGCATGTCACCCAATATTGGTGATCTTTTTACAAACTAGATACAAGAAAGAAGCTTTATAATATCATACTTTCTAGAGGTTTTATTTTTCCTTGCTTGTATAAAACATAGAACCCATTCTATGAGAGATGAAGAGATTTTTTTAACCAGGTTCCAGAAGTATAGAAAAACTTGAGGCCTCAATAAATGTAGCAAATATATTGTCTTACTATTTAATGGGTTAGGGACTATTTCATAGATGCATCTCATGAACAACTCCAAGATTCTTTGTTGTTTTTGTCTGGCAAATACTCAGAATTCCTCATCCAATTTACATTAACACACACATCATTCTTAACTCATGATTGACTATTTCTCTCTCAGATTCTAGTTGTTCAAGATTTATTTATTTATTTATTTGTCACAACAGTATATATAAGCATAAGCATGAAATAACTATACGATATATAATCCTATATATAATCATAAGTATGTAATAACTATATGAAATTGGATACAATTAAAGGTAACATTAGGACAGGAACAGTAGGCACGTTGGTGCTCTTATGCATGCCCCTTACAGACCTCTTAGGAATGGGGTGAGGTCAATAGATAGTTTTTGGTTAAAGCTTTGGGGATTTTGGGAAGAGACCACAGAGTCTGGTAGTGCATTCCAGGCATTAACAACTCTGTTACTGAAGTCATATTTTCTGCAATCAAGATTGGAGTGGTTCACATTAAGCTTAAACCTATTGTGTGCTCGTGTATTGTTGTGATTGAAGCTGAAATAGTCTTCAACAGGAAGGACATTGTAACAGATAATTCTATGTGTTAAACTCAGGTCATGTTGAAGGTGGCGGAGTTCTAAATTTTCTAAACCCAGGATTTCAAGTCTGGTGGCATAAGGTATTTTGTTGTAATCAGAGGAGTGGAGAACTCTTCTTGTAAAATATTTCTGGACACGCTCAATTGTATTAATGTCCAAAATGAGGTATGGGTTCCAGACAGGCGAGCTATATTCAAGAATTGGTCTAGTGAATGTTTAATAGTGTAGTGTTTCTGGAGAAGAAGCTATGCAAGATTAAGTTTACAACTCTTAAAGCCTTTTTTGAGATGTAGTTGCAGTGGGCTTTGGCACTTAGATCATTTGATATGAAAACTCCAAGATCTTTAACGGGATGGGGGTCATCTACAAGGTAATGTCCATCAAGCTTGTATTTAATGTTCAGATTCTTTTTTCCAATGTGCAAGACAGAGCATTTGCTGGTTGAGATTTGGAGTTGCCAAGTTTTTGACCAAGTTTTTGGATCTGATATGGAAGATTCTACTTTGAACCAGAAATTGACCTGATTTATTTTTCACTAGTGTATCTCTTGGAAATAATATGAGTTATTCTAACGAATATGAATGAATAAGACTATTGTTATACCGGTACTTTATCTTATTCGCATTGACTCTAGTGCTACAAAAGATCCTGTCCTAATTAACATTCCTTTTCCTTTTGAAATAAAAGAATACAAGCCTAATCAACCAGAAGAAGAAGCTGGAGACTGATGTTACTCTAATACAAACTGAGGTGGAAGAAGCTATACAGGAATGCAGGAATGCTGAAGAAAAGGCCAAAAAAGCAATCACTGATGTAAGTAAACATCCTATTTTTTCATTTCAGCCTGAATAATTGCGTTGTTATAGTACTCATTTAGAACAATATTATCTATTATTGGTTATGAAAATTTATCTAGCGCTTTAAATTCCTATGTCCGTTAAATCATAAAAATGAAAAGACTCATCTTGGTGTTGTAGAAAATGCTGTTTCACATCTTTATGTTATTTCAGGCAGCAATGATGGCTGAAGAACTAAAGAAAGAGCAGGACACCAGTGCTCACTTGGAGCGCATGAAAAAGAATATGGAACAAACTATCAAAGATTTACAGAAGAGACTTGATGAAGCAGAACAAATTGCTCTCAAAGGGGGCAAGAAGCAGATTCAGAAGCTGGAATCAAGGGTATTTTTCTTTGAATTCAAATCAAGTGGTAGTTGCCGACTTCAAAAATGTGTACTTAGTTCTGGCTGAGTTAATATTGTTATTTAGTATGCTTTGATTTAAGAGTGCCTAGTGCAGAGGTCTTCAAACTTGGCAATTTTAAGACTTGTGGACTTCAACTCCCAGAATTCAACAGCCAGCTATTGAGTCTTAAAGCTGCCAAGTTTGAAGATCTAAGGCCTAATGTGTCTTTAAAAGTATAGATTAGCACAAGCAGTTGATTGTCAGTTGGATTGGCCTCCTGACCCTCAGCTGTTTCAGGCTGCAGGATTGCCATTGTGGGCAATCCCACTCGGGCCTCCACTGTTTGCTGCAAGGAGGCAAATTGCTGGGAGGCAGAGGCAAATGTTTTTTCTTGTTTTCCTCCTCGAAAAAGATAAGTATGTTTTATAGTCTTATAGTCCAAAAAAAGTGGTATATATTCACTCTAAATTATCTCTGCCAATGTCCCATGCTTTAACGGGTCAGATATTTATCTCGTTTTCTTTTTGCCTATCTTGATCTCAAGTCTGCTGTGCAGTCTCCTTACTTTCACCTTCCACATTGGCTGGGCTGTGCATGGATTCTCTCGTATTTTAATTCAAGAAAAAACTAGTGCATCTCTTCCTCAGCTTAGTCCTCTATCTCGATATCATTTTCAAGGATCCTGTTTCTTGCCTCCCTTGTGCCAACAGTTTTGCAAATCATTGGGTTGCACAGGTCCATAATCTCATGGACTAATATATATATATATATATATATATATATATATATATATGTTTTCTGAGGTTTTCGCGGGTGTTTGTAGGTAGGTCTTTGGTTATTCGGGTTTTCTCCCGTGTAAAATTGGAAGTGTCTTGGCGATGTTTCGCCGAAGTCTCATTCGTCATCTTCAGGCTAGGTGTTTACAGCTTCGTGCTTCTGGGAGCAATGTGTGATTGCAGCTGTTTCTTCCTTTTTAACTGCTAGTGGGGGTTTGAACTGATTGGGTGGGAGCTTGGCTGTGCTCTGATTGGATGGGGTTTTTTTTGTGCTCTGATTGGCTGGAGGTGTGTCCTGTTTGGGTGGGGGCTTGTTTGTGCTCAGATTAGTCTGAGTTGCAGGGGGATTTGAGCTGGTGAGCTGCACTGCTGCTGTTTGGCTTTGTATTCGTGGTCGTGCTACATCTTCGTAGTGGGTGTCAGTCTGCTGCATGTATTTATTATTATTTATTTATTTATTTATTTATTTATTAAACTTTTATACCGCCCTTCTCCCGAAGGACTCAGGGCGGTGTACAGCCAAGATAAAAAGCAATAAGTATACAAAGTTAAAAAATCAATTTAAAATACCTATTCAATAATGGCCGAATTAAAACCGTCAAATTGACCAACCTAAAATACCCCATATAAAATTACAGAAAATTTAAAAATTTAAAATTTAGAAATTTAAAAAATCTAAAAAATCAGTCCAGTCCCGCTTGGATGAATAAATAAGTTTTTAATTCCCGACGAAAGGTCCGAAGGTCAGATATTTGGCGCAAACCGGGGGGAAGGTCGTTCCAGAGAGTAGGAGCTCCAACAGAGAAGGCCCTTCCCCTGGGGGCCGCCAGCCGGCATTGCTTGGCGGACGGCACCCTGAGAAGACCCTCTCTGTGAGAGCGTACGGGTCGATGGGAGGCATAAGGTAACAGCAGGCGGTCCCGTAAGTACCCGGGCCCTAAGCCATGGAGCGCTTTAAAGGTGGTAACCAGAACCTTGAAGCGCACCCGAAAGACCACAGTGCAGACTGCGCAGGAGTGGTGTTACCCGGGAGCAACGTGGTGCTCCCTCAATCACCCGCGCAGCTGCATTCTGGACTAGCTGAAGTCTCCGGGTGCACCTCAGGGGTAGCCCCATGTAGAGATCATTGCAATAATCCAGGCAAGAAGTGACGAGAGCATGAGTGACCGTGCATAAGGCATCCCGGTCCAGAAAGGAGCGCAACTGGTGAACCAGGCGAACCTGGTAAAAAGCTCTCCTGGAGACGGCCGCCACATGGTCTTCAAACGACAGCCGTCCATCCAGGAGAATGCCCAAGTTGCGCACCCCTTCCGTCGGGGCCAATGACTCACCCCCAACAGTCAGCTGCGGTTGCAGCTGACTGTACCGAGATGCCGGCATCCACAGCCACTCCGTCTTGGATGGATTGAGTCTGAGTCTGTTTCTCCCCATCCAGACCCGTACGGCCTCCAAACAACGGGACAGCACTTCGACAGCTTCGCTGGGGTGGCCTGGGGTGGACAAGTACAGCTGAGTATCATCAGCGTACAGATGATAGCTCACCCCAAAGCCACTGATGACCTCGCCCAACGGCTTCATATAGATGTTGAACAGGAGAGGCGAGAGAATCGACCCCTGCGGCACCCCACAAGTGAGGTGCCTCGCGGTCGATCTCTGCCCTCCTGTCAACACCGTCTGCGACCGGTCAGAGAGGTAGGAGGAGAACCACCGATAAACGGTGCCTCCCACTCCCAACCCCTCCAACCGGCGCAGCAAGATACCATGGTCGATGGTATCAAAAGCCGATGAGAGATCTAACAGGACCAAGGCAGAGGAGCAACCCCTGTCCCTGGCCCTCCAGAGGTCATCCACCAACGCGACCAAAGCTGTCTCCGTGCTGTGCCCGGGCCGGAAGCCGGACTGGAACGGGTCTAGATAGACAGCTTCCTCCAGGTACTGAGGAAACTGCCACGCCACCACACTCTCTACAACCTTCGCAATAAAGCGAAGGTTGGAGACTGGACGGTAATTACCCAAAATAGCTGGGTCCAGGGAAGGCTTCTTGAGGAGGGGTCTCACCACCGCCTCTTTCAAGGCGGCGGGGAAGATCCCCTCCATCAAAGAAGCATTTATAATCCCCTGGAGCCAGCCTCGTGTCACCTCCTGAGTGGCCAGCACCAGCCAGGAGGGGCACGGGTCCAGTAAACATGTAGTGGCATGCAGCCTCCCCAGCAGCCTGTCCACGTCCTCGGGAGTCACAGAATCGAACTCATCCCAAACGGTATCAACAAGATGCGCCTCAGTCATCTCATCCGGATCATCGCAATCTTGGTCCAAGCTATCCCGGAGCTGAGCGATTTTATCGTATAGATAACCGTTAAACTCCTCGGCACGTCCCTGTAAGGGGTCATCCCGCTCCCCCTGATGAAGGAGGGAACGGGTTACCCGAAACAGGGCGGCCGGGCGGTTATCTGCCGACGCAATGAGGGAGGAAGCGTAGGAGCGCCTCGCCCCCCTCAGTGCCACTAGGTAGGTCCTTGAAAAAGACCTAACTAGTGTCCGATCAGCTTCGGAACGGCTGGACCTCCAAACGCTCTCTAGGCGTCTTCTCCGGCGTTTCATCTCTCTCAGCTCCTCAGAGAACCAAGGAGCTAATTGAGATCTGCGCCGGGTCAGAGGCCGCAAAGGCACGACACGGTCCAAAGCCCCAGCCGCGGCCTGTTCCCAGGCCGCAACTAGTTCTTCGGTCGTGCCGTGGGCAAGATCCTCAGGAAACGGCCCAAGCTCCGTCTGGAACCTCTCAGGGTCCATCAGGCGCCTGGGACGGAACCAACGTATTGGTTCCGTCTCCCTGCGGTGGTGAGTAGCGGTCTGAAAGTCTAGGCGGAGGAGAAAATGATCTGACCATGACACCGGTAACGTCACTAAATCTCTTACTACCAGATCATTAAACCACTGTCCAGAGATATAAATCAGGTCCAGCGCGGATCCCCCCGTGTGGGTAGGGCCATCAGTTATTTGAACCAGGTCCAAGGCCGTCATGGAAGCCTGGAACTCCTGAACCACTGACGACGACAAGCCGGCCGATGGCAAGTTGAAGTCACCCATGACCAAGAGTCTGGGGATCTCCACCACCACCCCGGCTAGCACCTCCAGCAGCTCAGGCAGGGCTGTAGTCACGTAGCAAGGAGCCAGGTACGCGATCAGCAGACCCATCTGATTATTATGGCCCCACTTCACAAGAAGGGATTCACAGCCGGCTATCTGAGGAACAGTGGTCTCTCTCGGCTCCAGACCCTCTTTCATAACAACCGCCACCCCTCCACCCCTACCCTGGGCCCTCGGTTGATGGAATGCTCGGAAACCTGGAGGGCACAGTTCAACTAGGGGCACACCCCCTTCTGCGCCCAACCAGGTCTCCGTAATGCCCATAAAGTCCATGGATTCCCCCTGAATAAGGTCACAAATCAGGGGGGCTTTATTAACCACGGACCGGGCATTACATAACATCAGCCGGAGGCCCGGGCTCTGAGGATCCTGGCCTACCGGGGAACGGGAAAAGACTGGGGGGCCGGAGCACATGATCGCTTTTAAACAGCGAGCACGAGCTCCCAGAAAGCGATATGGCCCCTTGCTTCCGCCATATCTGCCCCTCCCACTTACCGTACAGATGGAACCAACTTCCACCTCTGGAACATACCCCTCACCCCCCTCCCTCGGACCTAATGGATAAACGCCGGGAACAGTTTCCGGGACTAGACCTGCCCTCCCCGACGGGTTCTTCCCCACCCGACACTACCTCCCCTTTAAAAAACCCTTATTAAAAAACCTATATACAAAGCCCCACAAATTCTTCTTCCTTGCATGCCACCTCTCCGGGTCCCAAGACCCCTCGTTAAGGCCGGCCCTTGATAACCCAGAGGGCCATTCCTGCGAGGCGGGGGAACCTCGCAGTCGAAGAAGTTCGGCAGACGTATATTTCATGCGATTAAGATGTAAATGATGTAAATGACAGCGGGGAAAAAAAGGGAAATCCCAGGTCGATAGATGGTATCGCGGACAACAGGCAGAACCCGAATAGTTACAGACCATGGCAAAAGGCCGGTACGGCAACAGTCTGATGGAATAAAGGATGGAAGTTGGGCTGGTGGATTCTGCCCATGGTATCGCCCGTTAACTAAAGTCAAAGTTCCGCCTGCCCGAGCAGTCCATATCCAAACCGGCGGTAGCCGTGCCACTAAAGAAAATGCGGCAAACCGTCCGGCCGCACGCGGTAATGACAAACAGTCCAGCAGTAAAACCGCAGTCCGGTCCAACTCTTTCCAGAGGGCGCCATCCCCCCCCCGGCATAGAATGGACCCCGCCATCTGCCATCGAAAGGGTCGTTGGTATCAATGCTGTTAACAGAGCCGCTAAAAAGATCAGCGGCCCGCTCCCCGCCGCCGATGTCATGATGGCCGGCTGCAGCAAGCCAGCCATTTCTAGTGCGCGCCACTCCGCGCCCTTCCAAAATGGCCGCCGCCGTTCGTCGCAGATGATCATGGCCGCCGATGGTAATGGCCGCCAACGATGTCATTGGTGTTAATGTCAAAACTGCAGATGGTATCCTTGCCGCTAGACGCTTCCGCCGATGCAAGGCACGCTGCCAAACGCGCCGGGTAATTGGCCGCTGGTGACTCATGCGGCCGCCTGGTAGCGAACCGCGAACCGGCCTAACTCCTCTCAGCGGGCGCCACTCCGCGCCACGCCCAGCCAAAATGGCCGCCGCCATCCGTCCGCCGCTCGCCCGCTCGCCCGACATTCCAACCCCATTCCCGGCAGCCGGGGGTCTAACGAGACCCAAAGGTGTCCCTCCAGCTGTCGGGAGGATGATCTACGGGGCGGTAGGTCTGGGCGAGCCGCGGTCCGACTCAGCTCTTCTCGGCGGGCTCTTCTCAGCGGGCGCCGTTCCGCGCCCCGCCCAGCCAAAATGGCCGCCGCCATCCGCCGTCCGCCCTTCACCCGACACTCCTGCCCCGTTCCCGACAGCTGGGGGTCTAGCAAGCCCCAAAGGTCTCCCTCCAGCTGTCGGGACAATAATCCACGGGGCGGTAGGTCTGGGGAGCTTGGGAGCAACTTCTGCGGCTTCCCGGCAGGGAAAAGACCCGACCCGCTGTCAGCATGGTTTTCAAAACGCCGCCATCCTGCGCATGCGTAGAAGAAGAACGTTTTTCTATCTCGATGGGCGTTTTTCTATCTCGATGGCTGCTCTGATTATTTAATAAAAAAACGCCCACACAGCATGAACAAACGAGATGATACCTCCCGCCTACCAGCCATTTGGAAACCCGCCCTTATTGACAAACGAGTCCTTAACACGAGGAATGACACCAGACCCACACTCATGAAGTCCACATAGGATGTCACCACCACACATCCACCCAGAAAGCAGACCCAAACCCACACTGATCAGGAAGCACGACCAAGGACCAGAAGCCAGACCGCAGCTGCAACATTAGCCATTTCAAACCCCTCCAATCCATACATGCAGCAGACTGACACCCACTATGAAGATGGAGCACGACCACGAACACGAAGCCAAGCAGTGCAGCTCACCAGCTCAAATCCCCCTGCAACTCAGACTAATCTGAGCACAAACAAGCCCCCACCCAAACAGGACACATCTCCAGCCAATCAGAGCACAGCCAAGCTCCCACCCAATCAGTTCAAACCCCCACTAGCAGTTAAAAAGGAAGAAACAGCTGCAATCACACATTGCTCCCAGAAAGCGATATGGCCCCTTGCTTCCGCCATATCTGCCCCTCCCACTTACCGTACAGATGGAACCAACTTCCACCTCTGGAACATTTAAAACTCTTTCCAGAGGCGCCATCCCCCGGCATAGAAGAAGAACGTTTTCTATCTCGATGGCTGCTCTGATTATTTAATAAACGCCCACACAGCATGAACAAACGAGATGATACCTCCGCCTACCAGCCATTTCTAGTGCGCGCCACTCCGCGCCACGCCCAGCCAAAATGGCGCCGCCATCCTGCGCATAGAAGAAGAACGTTTTCTATCTCGATGGCTTCTCTGATTATTCTGTTAAAAACGCCCACACAGCATGAACAAACGAGATGATACCTCCCGCCTACCAGCCATTTCTAGTGCGCGCCACTCCGCGCCACGCCCAGCCAAAATGGCCGCCAACGATGTCATTGGTGTTAATGTCAAAACCGCAGATGGTATCCTTGCCGCTAGACGCTTCCGCCGATGCAAGGCACGCTGCCAAAGCGCCGGGTAATTGGCGCTGGTGACTCATGCGGCCGCCTGGTAGCGAACCGCGAACCGCCTAACTCCTCTCAGCGGGCGCCACTCCGCGCCACGCCCAGCCAAAATGGCCGCCGCCATCCTGCGCATAGAAGAAGAACGTTTTCTATCTCGATGGCTTCTCTGATTATTCTGTTAAAAACGCCCACACAGCATGAACAAACGAGATGATACCTCCCGCCTACCAGCCATTTCTAGTGCGCGCCACTCCGCGCCCTTCCAAAATGGCCGCCGCCGTTCGTCGCAGATGATCATGGCCACCGATGGTAATGGCCGCCAACGATATCATTGGCGTTAATGTCAAAACCGCAGATGGTATCCTTGCCGCTAGACGCTTCCGCCGATGCAAGGCACGCTGCCAAAAGCGCCGGGTAATTGGCCACTGGTGACTCATGCGGCCACCTGGTAGCGAACCGCGAACCAGCCTAACTCCTCTCAGCGGGCGCCACTCCGCACCACGCCCAGCCAAAATGGCCGCCGCCATCCGTCTGCCGCTCGCCCACTCGCCCGACATTCCAACCCCATTCCCGGCAGCCAGGGGTCTAACGAGACCCAAAGGTCTCCCTCCAGCTGTCGGGAGGATGATCTACGGGGCGGTAGGTCTGGGCGAGCCGCGGTCCGACTCAGCTCTTCTCGGCGGGCTCTTCTCAGCGGGCACCGTTCCGCGTCCCGCCCAGCCAAAATGGCCGCCGCCATCCGCCGTCCGCCCTTCGCCCGACGCTCCTGCCCCGTTCCCGACAGCTGGGGGTCTAGCAAGCCCCAAAGGTCTCCCTCCAGCTGTCGGGACAATAATCCACGGGCGGTAGGTCTGGGGAGCTCGGGAGCAACTTCCGCGGCTTCCCGGCCAGGAAAAGACCCGACCCGCTGTCAGCATGGTTTTCAAAACGCCGCCATCCTGCGCATGCATAGAAGAAGAACGTTTTTCTATCTCGATGGGCGTTTTTCTATCTCGATGGCTTCTCTGATTATTTAATAGAAAAACGCCCACACAGCATGAACAAACGAGATGATACCTCCCGCCTACCAGCCATTTGGAAACCCGCCCTTATTGACAAACGAGTCCTTAACACGAGGAATGACACCAGACCCACACTCATGAAGTCCACACAGGATGTCACCACCACACATCCACCCAGAAAGCAGACCCAAACCCACACTGATCAGGAAGCACGACCAAGGACCAGAAGCCAGACCGCAGCTGCAACATTAGCCATTTCAAACCCCTCCAATCCATACATACAGCAGACTGACACCCACTATGAAGATGGAGCACGACCACGAACACGAAGCCAAGCAGTGCAGCTCACCAGCTCAAATCCCCCTGCAACTCAGACTAATCTGAGCACAAACAAGCCCCCACCCAAACAGGACACACCTCCAGCCAATCAGAGCACAAAAAAACCCCATCCAATCAGAGCACAGCCAAGCTCCCACCCAATCAGTTCAAACCCCCACTAGCAGTTAAAAAGGAAGAAACAGCTGCAATCACACATTGCTCCCAGAAGCACGAAGCTGTAAACACCTAGCCTGAAGATGACGAATGAGACTTCGTCGAAACATCGCCAAGACACTTCCAATTTTACGCGGGAGAAAACCTGAATAACCAAAGACCTATATATATATATATATATATATATATATATATATATATATATATATATATATATATATATATATATATATATATATATCCCTGAATTACAAACTCCAATGACATGTAACCCATTGACTTCACATATTTTACTATAAAATGTGGTTTACAAATCACAACATATAGCTTACATCCTGTGCTTCTCATCCCATTTGTGGCAGACAAAATTCAGAAGAAAGTAATTGAATTGCATTATAATCTTTTGATAAAAAAGGGTGGATATCTGAGGGACATTTGTCTCCAATATTTTTCCCCTAACTGATATGTCCCAACAGAATGAATACACTCCAGGCCCCTTCTAATACTGTCATCTTTGTGGGAGTAAGGAAAAAATGCCTTCTCTAACTAAGCCCCACCTTCTGGAACAGCGTCCTGTCAGGGACAAGGACTGTGTTCTTTCTGTTAAGATTATGAAAATCTCTGAAAAGCCCAATAGGATCTTAGGCTTAGACATATTATTGTTCGGCTAGGGCCCCTATTTTGTTTGATTTGCGTTGTTTATAACATTGCTGTAGCCTGGGCTGTTGGTTTGGTTTGATATTATACCTGTTTTATGGATTTTCCTGTTTTGTACACAGCTCAGTTTCCACTGGGCAGCTAATAAATAAAATATGACAATGGGTGTACAAGGCCTCTGGAACATTTAAAACTCTTTCCATCTATCAGAAAATAAGCTGAAACCATACCACTAAAACATGAATCAATATAGCTGAATTTTAACAATACAGTGTTTAGGCAAAAATGTTTAACTAAAAATGGGAAAGGAAACATCAGTTTTCTGAGAGATGAACTAATGTTCTTCCCATTCCAAAAACTTTCAATAAACCTTTTAAAATGGCAAAAATTTATGCCCTCTGATGACATTGGAAGGTTATCAGTAATCAGGAGAGTGATTGGAAGGTTATCAGTAATCAGGAGAGTGAGTTACATCTACAGTCTATGCAAATTTGTTCATCTTGAGCTCGGTGTTATGGTAAACGCAATCTAATAATATTACTGTATTGGTGCAGATTCGTGAGCTAGAAAATGAGCTAGAGGTAGAAGTTCGTCGAAATACTGAGTCTCAGAAAGGAGTCCGCAAATATGAGAGGCGCATCAAGGAGTTGACTTACCAGGTAATTCTAGTTTAGTGATCTTAAAATATTGCAGTAAAATAGTAAAATAACACTTTTTTCCAGATACTATACACTCATGTATATAAAGCAACATTTCTTAAGAAATTCACGAACCTCAGTAGAGGTTTATTTATTACTATTAAGTTAACTTATTACTATAGCATAAGTAAATTTATGTTATTAATCTTTGTTAAATAATTTAGTGTAACTTCTGTTAACTTTCAAGAATGGAAAACAGAAATGATTAATAGTATCAGTTAGTAGATAGAGTAAACATTAGGAGTCCATGATTGTTATGTTGGAAGATGACATACTTCTTATCATATTAAGTGTGAAGACTTTTCCTTAAAATGGTATTAAACTTAATAGTCCCTTAATATAGCCAACTCTAGGTTGGAAAATAGTCCTGGAAAAAGTTCAGTTAACGTTCTAACTGATATCTATGGCCTATAGTTATTGTCCCAACAGGGGTATCATCTTCAGTTATAGCAGATGATGAAAATTGTACTTGTGTCCTTCAAATTTTTTTTAAAAAAAACCATGTAATTAAAGTGTGCAAGAGTGTATGATTAGTCCACTAGTTTCTCTCATGTGAACTGTGGTGATATTTTGGTTAATTTAAATACATACTTCATGTTTGTATTTTATTGCTTTCTGGAAGGAAAGAGGACTACCATTTTTTTTATATTTCACTGTGGTAAAGATTGTGATTCTTTACCTATTCTTTCCTTTACTCTCATTTGTTGATATGATAAACACAGCAGTCCAATGAAGGTCATCCTGAGCTACCTGGAGGAATGACAAGATGAAATGTAATAAAAATAAAGAGTTATATCTTAAGAAACAACATTTTGGACTTCCAGCAAAGAAAACTGCTTTACCTGTTAGGCTAGCATTTGTGCATAACTCAAGGTTGCTGACGTTAATCCTTTATTTATTAAAAGGCAGAAGAAGACAAAAAGAATTTGACAAGAATGCAGGAGCTAATTGATAAATTGCAACTGAAAGTAAAAAGCTACAAGCACCAAGCAGAAGAAGCTGTAAGTGGTATAGTAATCATTATTGTACATTTAGTTTTTGTTTTTTTCCCCTAAATTTTATTACATACATTCTATCTTTTTATGGTATTTCCAAAAGTCCTGGAGTTTTCAAAACCGGAGCCATTTTGTTTAAAGAAGTGCCCGAACATTAGAAATACAGAAAATTACAATTGGAATGTGTACAATTGTAACAAATACAATTATGAGATGGAATAATTTATCTTAGCACGATAAGTGAAAGAGGTCACTCTATTTTCTGTTTCTGCCTCAGTAGAGACTGATAGATCTTGCTTATTACCCTGCAGAATAGAAACAAAGCAATATGTGTGTTTACTGAAAGCTGAAATCCCATGGTTGCATATACAACTTGCACACAAGATTTTCTCAAAGGTAGATCAATCTTCTTAAAAGCAATGCAGTCAGGTTAACCTTTGCTGGCTGAGGAACTCTTTGAGTTGAAGTCCACAAGTCTTAAAAGAGCCAAGTTTGCAGACCCCTGGGTTAAACCATGTTTCTTCCTTAAAATCTAGGTGTTAATTTTTGCTGAGTCGTAAATCCACTTATGTGTGTGCATTTACACAAACACACTATTATTTAGATCATTGCTTCCCTGTTCTGTGGATGCTGCTTAGTTCAAAGCAGAGGTGGGTTTCAGCAGGTTCTGACCAGTTCTGGAGAACCGGTAGCGGAAATTTAGTTTGGAGAACTAAATTTAGTTCAGAGAACCGGTAGTAAAAATTCTGACTGGCCTGCCCCCATCTTTTCTCTGCCTCCCAAGTCCCAGTAGATTGGGAAGAAATGGGGATTTTGCAGTATCCTTCCCCTGGAGTGGGGTGGGAATGGAGATTTTACAGTATCCTTCCCCTGCCATGCCCACCAAGTCACACCCACCAAGCCATGCCATGCCCACCAAGCCACATCCACAGAACCGGTAGTAAAAAATTTTGAAATCCACCACTGGTTCAAAGGGACAGCTGTGGAAAATAAGGATGAAAGGAATTCCTCCTTTGAAAACTAAAAAAGCAAAATAGTGTAAGCTGTAACTGAGAAAGTAAATGATGAATCCATTTTCATGCAAATGAATAGAAATATAATAGAAAATAACGTTTTGTAATAGACTTGAAAACGGTTATATTTAGTTTTTATTAGATTAGATTCTGATAAATATTTAAATGTAATTTAAATATAATAATGCAACACCTGAATAGGGTAAGTTCAAAATCTATATATAGTGACTACAAGAGTGAACGATTAAACTTTCAAAATAAATTTAGTCAGTTCATGACAATGCTTGATCAGCATTTCATTCCATACTTTAATGATGACAATTTTGACTTTATACTTGAAAAAGTAATAATTTCTTGTACATTTATAAAACCTTAATTCTGCTTACTAATCTGTGTTAATTCTACACTTTGATATCTTCTGTTTAATTATTCAGCTCAGAAATCTTGATTTAAGCATGGTTTATTAAATAGACCACGCATGCTTAGCCTTATGCACCATGCTAGGCTATAAAGGAGGAAATGTGCAACCAGAACCATATGCAGCCCCCAAATGATACCCAGATATATCAAAATAGAAATAGAAATAATCAAATTATATTTTTGTAAAGGAGGAAAACATTTATATATATCATTCAGTGATATCAACAAGATCAGGGGTCTCCAACCTTGGTCCCTTTACCTTGCACTTAGAAATACACAATCTTCTCTCAAATAAACAATTTGGCTTCAGGAAAAAATTATCATGCAATTTACCACTTTTCCACTGTAAAAACCTATGGACTACAAATCTTGATCTAGGTAAATCAATAGATGCAATATACATAGACTTCTGTAAAGCTTTTGACTCAGTAGTACATGATAAACTTCTCCTAAAATTAAAATCCTATGGCATTTCAGGACCCTTACACAACTGGATATCTGCTTTTCTGTCAAACAGACAACAAATAGTTAAAATTGGTAATGCTCTATCAAATCCTGTTCCTGTCAAGAGTGGTGTTCCTCAAGGTAGCGTTCTTGGACCAACTCTCTTTATAATATACATAAATGATCTTTGTGATCATATCTCAAGTAACTGTGTTCTCTTTGCTGATGATGTCAAACTTTTCAACACCACTGACAATACATCCACAATTCAAAAGGACCTTGATCATCTAACTGCTTGGTCTAAAATTTGGCAACTACAAATCTCAACCAGTAAATGCTCAGTCTTGCATATTGGAAGAAAGAACCCAATCACAAAGTACATGCTTGATGGACATTGCCTCGCAGATGACCCCCACCCTGTCAAAGACCTTGGAGTTTTTACATCTAACGATTTAAGTGCCAAAGCCCACTGCAACTATATAGCAAAAAAGGCTCTAAGAGTTGTTAACTTAATTCTACGTAGCTTCTTTTCAAAAAACACCACGCTACTGACCAGAGCATATAAAACATTTGCTAGGCCAATTCTTGATTACTGCTCTCCTGTCTGGAACCCATACCATATATCTGATATCAACACAGTTGAGCGTGTCCAAAGGTATTTTACGAGAAGAGTTCTCCACTCCTCCGAAACCAATAAAATACCTTATTCCACCAGACTTGATATCCTGGGTCTAGAAAACTTGGAACTTTGTCGCCTTCGGCAGGACCTGGGTTTAGCTCATAAAATCATCCGTTGTAATGTCCTTCCTGTCAATGACTTCTTTAGTTTCAATAACAATATCACAAGAGCTACCAACAGATTTAAACTCAATGTCAACCGCTCCAGTTTAGATTGCAGAAAACACGATTTCTGCAACAGAATTATCTATGCTTGGAATGCATTACCTGACTCTGTGGTTTCTTCTCATAACCCCAAAAGCTTTACTCAAAATCTATCCACGGTTGACCTTTTAAGACTTGTTTAAGGCTTTGCTGGCTGAGGGACTCTGGGAGTTGAAGTCCACAAGTCTTAAAGGGACCAAGGTTGGAGACCCCTGTACAAGAGGTTAAAAAACAAAAAAGTGAGTGACATTATTTCAGGTACAAAAAAGGCCAGAGCTTCAATCATGCAACTGTGATTGCCATCCTGACTTATTTTTGTTCCCCCTGTAGACACCATTGATACAACTGGAGGACAGAAGTCATTTTTTAAAAAAATTCTAATTAAATTTAAAAGCAAATGAAATGATGTCAAATGTGGGGATTATCCTATTAAGACCCATTATTTCTATCAAAAAAAAAATCCTTCCAACAAGCCTTTTTTTATAAACCACAATGGTTAGATTTATCCATTACGCCAAGCCAAAACCAAACAAGCCAATTATGAAATGCAACTCAGTGTCTCTCCTTAGTAGCTTCATAGATTGGTATAAATGAAAGTGCTTTCCAGCACAATATCATTAAATATTTAACCATGAAGTACAGCAGCCTTTTCCAGCTTAATGCTTTTTAAGGGTGTTGGATTACAATTCAGTTCAATATATCTGAAAGGCAGTTTGCTATGTATAAACCTGATTTGTCTTGCCTGTATGTTTCAGAGGACCTTTGCTTCTTGATTGTCAAAGTCAAATATTGTTATATCCTTTTTTCCCCAACAGGAAGCTCAAGCTAATCAATACCTTACAAAATATAGGAAACAGCAGCATGAGCTGGATGATGCCGAAGAACGAGCTGAGATTGCTGAATCTCAGGTTAATAAGCTCCGGACCAAGTCAAGAGACATTGGCCTGAAAAAGGTATGAAGTGGAAAAAAATGATTCTGCTAGAATCTCTAAAAGGACAGTAAGGGAGAGGAGCAAAGATAGGCAGAGTATCCAGAATCTGCCACTGAAATTAATTTTTTCCAAGGTGAAAGCCATTCCTGATTCTCCTCTGCCTGGTCCCTTTAGAGGAGAAGGCCATTCCTGTCAGATGGGATGAGAACTGAGATTCAAAAATGGAGCATTGGGCCACTAAATTAGACTTTTCCATCTAGGTAACTTGAGTAAAAAAACCCATCATTTGTTATTTCTCCATCAGTCTACAGTATTCCCCTAATGCATCTGGAAAAACGTTATGATTAGAAAGACTATGCTAGGCTGGAGTGAGTAACGACGCACTCTTTCTACTCTTGCTGAGCTAAAAGCATTATATATTACATGAGTATCATTTGAAATAAAGTGCTGTTCAGCACAGAAACCAAAAGGTATTATTTCAGTCTGGACTACTAGTATTTAAAAAGGTATCCACCATGTATTAAACAGCCATGATTTGCCCATGTAATTGTATTTTTAAAATGACTGTAATTAATATTACAATTAATAACTAAAGATGCAATCTAGGACTATTAAAACAATTTGGGAGCTGACAAAGGATTTTTTAAATTCGAATTTGTGCCACAAACCAGCTTTAAAAGTGGTTAATACTGTAGCTGATTTTAAGATAGGGGCAATTAAATTTCATGTTATCTTGTTTTATCATGTTATTTTCTCCGATGGTGGTGGATATTGACAAAAAGAATTTATTCACTCACTTTACCCAATGAAAGCTCGGAAAAGAACAGTGGAGACTAAAAAAGTGGCCTCTTGTGGCAAATTGCATAATCATTGGTTGTTGTCATGGTCACCATTTGGAGGGCTCCCCAGAGGGCCAGTTGAGAACATAAAAATGCCTTCAGTCTGTATAAATAACAAAAGCTCATAACCTCACACACTACCTATAATAGACATAGCAGGTCCACTGCAGATTCACCATTTCTGCAGGTTATACGAGTGCCTACATCTTCTGTTGCTTCCTTTTAAAGAGATTACAAATATTACAATAAAATCACAGCTTGGTGTCATAATATAGGGAGGATATGCAAAATCTAACAATTTTGAGAAACTTGGAGGCGGTTAACCTTTTTCCAATTCAAAATGTAAAAATTCATGCAGAATATTTAACCTGTCTGCCTGTCTTTCCCTCGCTATCTTGCCACTTTCCCCCCAAATATTACTCAGTCATGAGACCATAAAAAGAGCTTGGTTTTTATCTAGTCCAACATTCTGATTTCATGAAGGCCAAATCTGGACTACTAGTATTTAAAAAGGTACCCACCATGTATTAATCAGCCATGCTTTGCCCATGTAATTGTACTTTTAAAACGAATCGTGGGAGGGCAATTACGTTATTTACAAAATTCTGCTTCTGATTTTTAAGTATTGCAGAAAATATTACAACCTGAAATTCATATCTGTTAATGGAGGAAATATACACTAAATAGGTTTGTAAATCAGACCTGACATTAGTTAAAACGAAGATTTAATGTTTCTAGGTGCCCAATTCAATTTTGCATGTCAAGATGCCATCCTTATTTTAACAAGAACCACTTCTGGGAAGATATAAAAAGACATTGAATTACAAATCTCAATATGACACTAATTCATAAAGTTGTGCTTGTTAGCAATATTCTGTTTGAAAGATTAGAAGGGTTTCACTTCTCAAACGGTTTGCTTCTCATAATCTAATTGTAAGTAGGTGCCAGAATTAGTGGAAGGCAGGTCATTAATTTGAGTTCAGCAACTGTACCAGTGAAGACAATTATAGACAACACAAGCTGGCTACATTGTTGTGTTGCTTCAGAAACTCTCAGAATAAAGCAGCTAGGCTGCGAGGAAGAGGACAAGCATAGAAGTAAGACACACATATTCTACTGCACATTGTGGGCAATAGTGTAATATGGCTGGTGTAGAAAGAAGTGGATTTTAATGACAGCAGAGAAAGCAGGCAGCTGATATGAACAAAATGGCTTTGAAAGCTGAAAGTTTGTATGGTATATAGGAAAGCTTTTGATAACGAGGCTGTAATGGCAGATTGGATGGCACCATTGTATTGCTGCAAATCTTTGTAGAGTTCAGTTCACTAGCTGGAGAAGTTTTGGCAAATATGAGCAGTGGTAAATATTGGTAGGCAGTGAAGTTGATGAGGCTGACTGGCATACAGGTATCTTTCCGTACTGAATAGATGTATTAAGCAACAGCAGAGAAAGATTGACAGTAGTTCCCAATTCTTAAGAAGAATGCCTGTACAAAAAGGGCCATTCATAGCCTAAACCTCTTTCCCAGAAGGAGAAAGCATTTGAAGGAAAGGCTTATTCCTAATCTTGTCTCTGTTCTTTAAGCATTATGTATTGAGGCTTTGTTTTTCTTAAAAGCATTGGCGCTTTAAGCAAAGTTCAATTTTGACTCGTTTCCCTATTCTTAAAAGCAGTGAACCTTTGGCATAAGATCTATTGTTAGACTTGTACCTATTCACTCGGTGCTGAGTTTAATATTTAGAAATTGTAACATTGGCACTAGTCTCACATGAGTTAAGCCTTATGGCCAAATTTAAAAAGATGTTAGTGAAAGGTGGTATTTGGGACATATCCCAAACATTATGGGGCCTACACTGTCAGAACTGCAAAATGTGCATCCCAAAATTCCATTTAAATCATATATCAATTTGCAATGGTGGGAAGATATGCTATTACTCACATGATCTGATATCTAGCTGGGTTATCCCAACAGCTAACTTTAAGAAACACCAGGTATATTGTCATTTCATAAGAACATATGAATGATGGGCTGTTGAAATATTGAGTGCCGTCCTGATCACCCATTTACAGGTAATGCTGGTTAGAAAGTCTTCCAGGTGTTCCTGACTGATCCTGAGTTGCAGTAGGTAGAGAACACAAAATAGGGATCATTTCCTGTCTTCTCAAAGTGATCCCATGCAATTCCATTTCCACATTTCTTGAGTCAGTCTGAAGCCTACAACTTTGTTGCCACTTTGTTGCCACTGCAAGCCAAAGTTTCAAAGGAAGAAGTTGTGTACTATCCCTTAATTGAGGAGACCTTGGAGAGAAGTGTATATGTACATGTTTAGCATATCTGCATCCCTATAAGTTGGTATTTACTCTAGACATCTGCTGGTTCTGTGGGTGTGGCTTGGTGGCATGGCTTGGTGGGCATAGCAGGGGAAGGATACTGCAAAATCCCCATTTCCTCCTGATCAGCTGGGACTCAGGAGGCAGAGAATAGATGGGGCCGGGGCTAGTCAGAGGTGGTATTTACCGGTTCTCTGAATTGCTCAAAATTTCCACTACCAGTTCTCCAGAACTGGTCAGAACCTGCTGAATACCACCTCTGTATGCAAGTTATATTAATAAGCAAGTATGTGCTGCCTGAGAAACATTTTTTTTTAAAAAAAACAGGAGAGTGAAGGGGAATAAAAGATGCAATTGAGTGACTGAAAGAAGTGCAGAAAGACTGAACATGGAACTTAAAAGCAGGCATTAATATTCTATAGAGAAGACACATAATGTTTAGATAGGATAAAAGTACATGGGTATGAAGAAAGGGAAAGAAAATCACCCTTGTGGGCAGAAGAATCTAGGAGTGGAATGGTTTTGCTTGCACAAAGAACAGCAACATGTCCCTTCATGAATATTTTGATAGACAAGAGCTGTCGAACTCTCCTCCTATTGTTAGCAGTGCATTGTACCACTTAACCCCCTCTCAGTTGTCCTGAGGACAAATACAAAAAAAATCACTCAAAGCAGTGACACAATCATTGTAGGATATAGAAAGCACCATCAGTACAATTTAATTTGGATGCAAGCTTTAGATAGTCAAATGTAGAAAATCTTCAGGAAAACCATTTGGACCCTGGCCAATGAAACAGAAAGGATTCTGGGAAGATGAAACCAGTAAACTAATCTGAGTGCAAGTAACTTCCATCTTTACTCCATTTTCTCCTTTACCATAAATTTTGACCTGGCATCTCATGATATTGTATTAATGCAACTGAGTTAGGAAGGATCATAAAATGAAAGAAGTTAACTGTCATACATTCCTTGTTTTACTTTTAGGCAGGCAAACTTTAGGACAGTGACAGAAAATGGTTAAAGAAGGGAGTGCAGTTACTCCAGTATATTCCAGATACTATTTCATTTGTCTTGCATATAAATCCACGATAGCAACATAAACATTGCTAAAGATGTCTAACACATTTTTAATGATGATTTGGGAGCCAAAGTATTAGTTCAGGGTAACATGAGTTATGTAAATATCAGATTAGGAAGATATAAAAGATGAACTCATGCTGAAGCTACTACAAATATTGCAACTAGACAGCTTTTTGCAATGGAGGTGGTTTTATAGAACAATTACTTTACAAGCCTTGATATAAACATGTGTTAGTTACCCCACAGTGTGGCTGCTGTACCATAGTAGACTGATTTTCCTTTTGAGATATTTTTTATTAACTGTAATAAAATTTATGTTTTAGTAAAAAAAGTGCCTCAGACAATGATTTGAAGATAAAGTTATATGTGTCTAAGACCCCAGAGAAATGTATGCCATGATGTGCTTCAAGAACTCTAAATATGTTCTATAAAGTGTAAGATAATCAATGAACTGAAGCACGCATACCACAGGTTTCTCACTAAACAGCAGTCGCTCACAATCCAGTGATAAATCTTTCAGGCACAGAAGATGTCCTTAATGCTCTACCTATCTGTGAGCAGATCAAGAGTTGGATGCCACCGTTTACTAAACAATTATGCACGGAGCAAGTTACATTTCTTAAATATACATGATATACATGATTTCTTATGCCAAAGTGTTTTCCACAAAGGAAACCAAGACTACTAGCCTTTGCAGTTTGTAGTGAAAGTCAGCTCATATGTGCCCAAACAGAAGCCATATTTCTTCATGACTTCAAAATGCCACTAGTGAGGAACTAAAAACTTTGTTTTCATTTTTAATAGAAAATTCTGTACATATTTACTCATAAGGAAAATTATCTGAGTTTAACAGGGCTATTCTCATAGTGTTAGTGTTAAAAAAACTGTTTTAAGAATTTGTGTAGGATAGATACAGGATCATTGGGCCATCTGACTAATATGTTCAACACTGGCAGGCAGAAGCTATCAGGTTCTAAAACATTTTTTTACTTTAACTGCCTAAACAGAGATTAAGGGTTTTCTAAATGTAATCTACTTCATCGCATTCCTTTCCTATTGTTCTTTCCTTACAATGGTAATTTATATTGTATCTAAATTGTACTGTTGTGTTTTATGATATTTCAGGTTCACAATGAAGAATAAATATACTTTCCTTGAATAACTGATGGTTGGAATGGTGTTCACAAAGAGAGCACTCATCAATACTGAAGCAGAAGAAAACTGATTTTTAATGAATAAAAGCCAACATCTATATACTGCTGTTGTCCTTGTTCTATTATAAAAATACATTTTTCAAGGCTTGACGTAAAAATGTTTTGTTCTGTCCATTATTTTGCATGTTGAGATTCATTTAAAATATTGGAGAAAAGGTGCACACTTCAGTAGAGAATATATTTTGAGTAATCCCTGCTGAAATTAATGGAAATTGCTCAGCAGCTGTGCTTTCTTTCAAGCTCTTGCCTCTTTACTAGCCTTATGAATCACATCACCAATTATGAACAAACCAGAGGTGATCACACAGCTTAAGGTCATGGTGATTAAAAGCAAAAAAATGTTTCAGAAAGTAGTAAAGCAAACTAAATGATCCTGAATGAAGCCTAAGTGTTTTGGTAAGGTAAATACTTAAAGGATAATTATACATAAAGATAGATTCCACAAGAAGAATGATTAAAGAGCAACCTTAAGTGTTGTGTCCTCGCACCTACGACCGGTTGCAGCCAGGATGACTCACGACCAATCAGAGTGTTTGAAGCGCCGGCAACCGAAAGAGCGGGAAACCGAGGGAGTTCCTATTGGCTGGCGTTTTGACAGCTAGCTAGCCAGGGTGCTGAAGTCTGTCAGCGGTTATTCAGTTCAGTTCTGTGTATTATAGCTCCGTTAGAGCCGTGTATTTTTTCCTTCCTGTTGTTCGTGAATAAAGGAGAGGTCTGTTTGAACTGGCGGTCTGTAAGTCCTCTTAATATTTAATACTGGCGACGAAGGTTTGGGAACGCCAACCCGAGTTTTTTTGCCACTCGAAATTGGTTTATTGTGCCATTCACGTTAGGATCTGTCACCTCACAGCTTCCTCATGGCGAACAATTTGCGATTTTTTCGCCATTCGTCCCGTCAGCTGAATTGTGGGGCGTGTATGTTGAAACGTTTGGATGTTTTCTCCTTGCTAACAATTTATCTGACCTTCCCCCGGCCAGGAAGCTTGGATATTTTTTGAGTTCTTGCGGCAGCGACGTTTTCTCAACGGCACGTACCCTTGCTTTTCCACAACTGGTATCCGATCTCTCCTGGGACACTTTAATAGAGAAACTGCGGGCACATTCGCTAGCGCGTGCCAAATTGCCCAGCGACATGCCTTTCCTCGCGGCGTGCAAACGGAGGGACAGACTGTCACCAACTTTGTCGCTTTGCTGCGAGCTGCCGCTCTCCACTGCGGTTTTGAGGCCCTCGAGAACATGTTACTGGATCAATTTGTATACGGCCTCAAGGACTTAAAGCTCCAGCGCCGTTTACTGGCGAAGGGATTTAACCCTCAAGTCTGCTGTAGAAGAGGCAGAAGCAGCTGAGATGGCAGAGAGGTCTTCCGCTGAGCTCCAGCGTGCCCAAATGAGACCGGCAAGCAGTGGACAGCCACTGTTTGTGAATTATGGGGACTCCGTTCCAGACGGGTTCCCAGAGGATGACGAGGACGTCCGTCGCCTTAACATGGCACCTAGGCGGCAGAGCGGCCCCATGACTTATTACCCGACCTCCCAATGCCTAGGTTGCGGCGACCATGCCAGGGATGACTGTAGGTTCAGGACGGCCGTTTGCCGTCGCTGCGGGAGACGCGGTCACCTGGCCAGGGTCTGCAGGGCCACCATGCCAACCCAAGGACCTGCCCGCCAACCGGCCAAGCCGCGGGGAGGATTCCGGCCACAAACTCCACGCCGAGGAATTCTTCCGCTGTGGCCCATTGTGAGGAGGAAGTCTTCGTTAACTACGCTTTTCCCGTAGGTCCAGCTAATAAATTGTACATCTCCGTTCGTCTAGAGGGAGCACCGTGCACCATGGAAGTGGATACAGGGTCATCCCGTTCGCTTATCTCCTGGACCACGTTGAAACGCATTTTGCCAAATGTCTCCAAGACCGGGTTGCAACCCTGCTCTGTCATCTTACGTGACTATCAAGGGGGGGCAATTCCAACGATGGGAGTTGGTACCTTCAGGGTATCATATCGTAACTTTGATGGCCGACTGCCCCTTATTGTTGTTAAGAGTGACCTACCCTGCCTTTTGGGGTTAGATTGGTTTGCTGCCCTAGATCTGAATGTTACCGGGATCCACTACACCAGCCGGGAGGGGTCTTCCCAATTGGCTATAGAGTTCGCTGATGTTTTTGACGAACATCTGGGTAAATACAAAGGATCTCCTATTTCCCTAAGTTTAGACCCACAGGTTACACCCATTCGCCTCAAACCGAGGCGAGTTCCTTTGGCCTTGAGGCCCAAGGTGGATGAACAGCTGGATAAATTGATAGAGCAAGGGGTATTGGTTCCAATAGACCACTCAAAATGGGAAACACCTATCGTAATTCCCCTTAAGCCCGACGGATCCGTGAGGATCTGTGCGGACTATAAGGAACGATCAACAAAGCTCTTCAGCATAATCCTTATCCACTGCCGGTGGTCCAACACCTCTTACACTCCTGGGGCGGGGCCGTGTGTTTGCCAAATTAGATATGGCCCAAGCGTATCAACAGCTTCCGTGGATGATGAGACTGCATTAGCGCAGACTATCGCCACGCACCGGGTGCTTTCAAATGCACACGACTCCAATTGAGTTAGTGTCGCCCAGGAATCTTCCAGAGTCTCATGGAACGCTTGCTCCAGGGGATTCAGGGTCGTCCCTTACTTTGATGACGTATTGATTTCGGCTATTGACATGCCCGAATTGGTCACCAAAGTAAGGGAAGTATTAGTCCGTTTCCGAAGAGCCGGATTAAAACTAAAAAAGGGCAAGTGCAAAATAGGAGTACCCCAAGTAGAATTCCTGGGGTTTTTAGTGGATGCTCAGGGCATCCACCCCACGGCCACCAAAATAGCAGCAATCCAGAATGCCCCTACGCCATCTAATAAGGCAGAACTCCAATCATTCTTGGGGCTTCTAAATTTCTACGCGATATTTTTGCCCCATAAGGCCACCATCGCAGAGCCACTCCACCGCCTGTTAGACGCTGAGGCACCTTGGGTCTGGGACCGAAATGCAGCAGCATCTTTTGCCGCTGTCAAACAGCTCCTCACTTCATCCGCCGTGTTAGTACAGTACGATGAGCGCCTACCTTTGTCGTTAACCTGTGACGCCTCGCCCTGCGGCGTCGGGGCTGTCCTTAGTCATATTCTTCCAAACGGAAGAGAAGCTCCTTTGGCATTTTACTCACGCACCCTTTCCTCAGCTGAACGCAACTACAGTCAGCTGGATAGAGAGGCGCTTGCAATAGTAGCGGGTATCAAGCGTTTCCATGATTACCTGTATGGTCGTTTTTTTTTGCTGATCACAGACCATAAGCCCCTTTTGGGGTTGCTGGCCGGTGACAGGCCATCACCCCAAATTTTGTCCCCCCGAATGTCACGCTGGATTGAGTTCCTGGCAGCCTATTCGTATCGGCTATTACATAGACCAGGAAGGGATATTAGCCATGCTGACGCACTGAGTCGTTGTCCCTTGCCCATCTCAATTTCTGACCCGGCCCCGTCCTGGCCCGTTCTCCTGATAGAAGAGTCCGGCTGCCCGCTCTCTGCACGAGATATCTGCAGGGAGTCGAGGAAGGACTCCGTGGTGGCGCAAGTCTTGGATTGGGTTCGCAGGGGTTGGCCGGATCGAGAGGTGCAACCAGAATACCTACCATACAGTCGCAGGCGGAACGAGCTGTCTACCCAAGCCGGTTGTTTATTATGGGGTAGCCGGGTCGTAGTTCCAGTGTCCCTAAGGCCACAAATACTAACGTGCCTACATGCAGCTCACCCGGGATAGGGCGCATGAAGGCCCTGGGACGGCTTCGTGTGGTGGCCAAAATTAGACCAGGAAATAGAGACATGGGTAGGTCGATGTCACACTTGTCAGTTGTCCCGGCGGCGCCTGGGGCACGGTCCAAGACTGGGAGACACCCAGAGGGCCATGGGCAGGATCCACGTAGATCTCGCTGGCCCCTTCCAAGGACGGACGTTTATCATTATAGTGGATGCTTACTCTAAGTGGGTGGAGTTGTTCCTAATGACCACCACCACGGCTGAGTCCGTTATTAGAATATTAGACAAACTGTTCACTACCCATGGGCTGCCAGATGTTATGGTAACGGATAATGGGCCCCAATTTTCTCGGCAGCATTTCAAGTGTATTTAGCGAGTTTGGGCATCAGACATGCTCCCGTGGCGCCGTTCCACCCGGCGGAAACGGCCTTGCAGAACGAGCCGTCACGGTCAGCAAAGGAAGCGTTGGGACGATTGGGCACTTCTGATTGGCAGCAGAAAGTCAATCAGTATTTGCTGGCCCAACACACTACCCATGCCAACTGACAAACCAGACTCCCGCAGAATTGCTGATGGGCGCCGTCTTAGAACCATACTGGATAGGCTACACCCTCTTATCGCCTGAGCGGGTTCCAGGACTGGGGGCCAGACTAGGCAGTTTACCCTGGGGATCCAGTATATGCACAGTGTTTTGGGGAACGGAGAAGTGGCTACCTGGGAGCGTGGTTCACTTATCTGGGCCGTATTCTTATAGGGTCCAACTGGCAGGCGGCGCATCTGGAGCGCCACATTAATCAACTAAGGCGTCGCCTGGCCACCGATGGGAAAACCAATCAACAGTGAGGCCTCAACAAGGCGTTTTCCCGGCCGACAGAGTTTTGAGACAGACACCTGCAGACCTCGCAACTGACCCTTTTGTTCCCAGGGTATCCCAGCCAATAGTGATGACCCGGCCCAATTTGGCACCACAAGCAGAATATGCATCTCAAAGCACTTCACCGGAGCTCCCAGCAATCCAGAAAGACACAATATCGGAAGTCCTACCTGACGATACTTCCGGGCCGGCTGCAAATGGGCGCTGTCCATTGGCGGAGACGTCCGTTCAAGACAAGGACAGTCAAGTGCCTTCCTCTCCTCCGCCGCAGGTTGTACTCAGACGTTCCAATCGTAGCCGTCGTCAGCCAGCTTACTTAGCTGACTATGACTGCGCGATCCGAGGGGTGAGGGGTGTTGTGTCCTCGCACCTACGACCGGTTGCAGCCAGGATGACTCACGACCAATCAGAGTGTTTGAAGCGCCGGCAACCGAAAGAGCGGGAAACCGAGGGAGTTCCTATTGGCTGGCGTTTTGACAGCTAGCTAGCCAGGGTGCTGAAGTCTGTCAGCGGTTATTCAGTTCAGTTCTGTGTATTATAGCTCCGTTAGAGCCGTGTATTTTTTCCTTCCTGTTGTTCGTGAATAAAGGAGAGGTCTGTTTGAACTGGCGGTCTGTAAATGATCCTGAATGAAGCCTAAGTGTTTTGGTAAGGTAAATACTTAAAGGATAATTATACATAAAGATAGATTCCACAAGAAGAATGATTAAAGAGCAACCTTAAGTAATGTTCGATTGCATAAATGATCCCAAGTACTACAGTAGTTAAATTATGTTCCGATATTTCATTCCAGTGGGATATATCTCTAAGTTTCTCCTCAACGTTTTGTTCAGCAGAGCTTCAGATCTTCTCTGATTGGTAATAAATAAGCCAGTAACTAGAAGAGAAACATCAGGAAATAGCTCATCAGTGTTACTAATTTTATCATATGAGAAAGTGCTAGATATTTCGTCCTTTCATGTCACTTCAATTAAGACTTTTGAACAGAAAGGGACATAATTTGGGATTGTAGTCACATATGTAGGTCCTTCTTACAATACACATGGATATTACAAATAGGCTACCACTATAATTTCTTGTTCTGGAAGGTTGCAGAGCTCATTACTCTTATCTTTGCTTCATCATCATTTGTATCTTTTTTAAATTTAATAATAATCCAACTTTCTATTTCCTGGCCTTGTTCCCCCAACACTATTAAACCATGCTAACTGTATTACAAAATGCTAACTGTATTACAAAATCACTATTTGGGAAATATAATGTTTTTATTTGCTTTGTACAAAAAACATGATATTTCATGAACCCTTAGATATTACTGAAAAACTATCACATTATCAGCCCTTCCTCTTTGACCAGGCAAGTATATCCGGTAATTGATTGGAAACAAATGAAGCAGGAGAGCTCTGGAGAGTTTGATTCAGATTTTTAATTCTCACACATTTGCCCTGTACCACCACAGTCATTTATTTCTCAATTTTTTTGATTACCTCAAAAACACCCTATGGAAAAACAAAAGCATAAATATTCCTTGCAAGCCAAATGTAATTTTAGTAAGAGATAAAAGCAACAACAAGAAGACACCCCCAACCTGCACAAATTCCAACAGAGGTCAAAAGAAAATCCATAAAAGTAAACAATAATGGGGAAAAACATTCACAAGTGAATCAGAGCACATGCCCAGCATTTAGACCAGTGGTGAGATTCAGCCAGTTCACACCTATTTGGGAGAACCGGTTGTTAATTTTCTTTTTTTTTTTTTTTTTTTTATATAAAAAGTTTTTATTGGTCAAAAAAGATTTATGCAAATACATATCAGGTATGGTAAATTTTCATTTTTCTTATACATGATAAGAATTTTACTCAAGATTTTAAACACATACAACAGCCATATGGCAAGCAGGTGATCTGAGTAGCTAAGTTTCAATCTTACATACACAATAAGGAAGGGTCAAGAATAATCAGAATATCATACGAAAGAGAATAAGGAAAACCAACACAATACCAAATATCTTTGTCACTTCCTAGTTTTGGATCTCAGAACTCTGGGTTCAGCCTGACCCAACTCCAGGGCATAACAGCGGCAGCCGCCTCCGCCCCATGGTCTATAACCTCCCTTCTTCAATTCCTGGGTCATCTAAATCCAGGAGGGCTTTGTGTTCCTCCACGTAGGCCGCAGCCTCCATAATTGTACTAATTTTTTCGTAATGCCCTCCCGGAAAATCATCAATCCCTCTGGCATCAGCCATCTGAAGCCCACTCCTTCTGGTACAATTTGCTTGATAAAAGTAATATTTCTTTCTCATTTCACGTACCTGTCTGGGAATCTGCCTCAGAATGGCTATCTCCCTGCCCCTATAAGTCAGTGCCCCACTCCTATGTTTTCTAAAATTTCATCT
Organism: Ahaetulla prasina; assembly: GCF_028640845.1. NCBI lineage: Eukaryota > Metazoa > Chordata > Lepidosauria > Squamata > Colubridae > Ahaetulla > Ahaetulla prasina. Next base: position 37,475,853 of record NC_080543.1, on the reverse strand, counting down.
CTCGTCTCTCTTTTCACAAATTTGACATGAACCTCTCTAGGAACTGCATGCGTGCATATTGTGAATTAACTCTATAAACTCGATCCACATCCCAATTCATAAAATCAACACCTCTCCCAAGAAATTCTCCCAACAGTTTAGTCACAACATCTCTCAAGTCTTCTTGGTCCACTTCTTCCAAATTTTGAAACATCAGGAAATAGCTCATCAGTGTTATTAATTTTATCATATGAGAAAGTGCTAGATATTTCGTCCTTTCATGTCACTTCAATTAAGACTTTTGAACAGAAAGGGACATAATTTGGGATTGTAGTCACATATGTAGGTCCTTCTTACAATACACATGGATATTACAAATAGGCTACCACTATAATTTCTTGTTCTGGAAGGTTGCAGAGCTCATTACTCTTATCTTTGCTTCATCATCATTTGTATCTTTTTTAAATTTAATAATAATCCAACTTTCTATTTCCTGGCCTTGTTCCCCCAACACTATTAAACCATGCTAACAGTATTACAAAATCACTATTTGGGAAATATAATGTTTTATTTGCTTTGTACAAAAACATGATATTTCATGAACCCTAGATATTACTGAAAACTATCACATTATCAGCCCTTCCTCTTTGACCAGGCAAGTATATCCGGTAATTGATTGAAACAAATGAAGCAGGAGAGCTCTGGAGAGTTTGATTCAGATTTTAATTCTCACACATTTGCCCTGTACCACATTTGCCCTGTACCACATTTGCCCTGTACCACATTTGCCCTGTACCACATTTGCCCTGTACCACATTTGCCCTGTACCACATTTGCCCTGTACCACATTTGCCCTGTACCACATTTGCCCTGTACCACATTTGCCCTGTACCACATTTGCCCTGTACCACATTTGCCCTGTACCACATTTGCCCTGTACCACATTTGCCCTGTACCACATTTGCCCTGTACCACATTTGCCCTGTACCACATTTGCCCTGTACCACATTTGCCCTGTACCACATTTGCCCTGTACCACATTTGCCCTGTACCAATTTTTTTGATTACCTCAAAAACACCCTATGGAAAAACAAAAGCATAAATATTCCTTGCAAGCCAAATGTAATTTTAGTAAGAGATAAAAGCAACAACAAGAAGACACCCCCAACCTGCACAAATTCCAACAGGGGTCAAAAGAAAATCCATAAAAGTAAACAATAATGGGGAAAAACATTCACAAGTGAATCAGAGCACATGCCCAGCATTTAGACCAGTGGTGGGATTCAGCCAGTTCACACCTATTTGGGAGAACCGGTTGTTAATTTTCTAAGCAGTTCAGAAAACCGGTTGTTGGAAGAAATCTGTAGTCCAAGCACAGCATTGCTTGTCGTCTCCCCTCTTTTCTGCACTGCCCGCATCTCACCCTCCAGACCTTCCACTTTCTGCTTATTTTCTGCTGAGACTTGTTGAGTATCCTTTAAATCCTTTTGGATAGTCACAATTTCTGCTCTTATTTCATCCAGTTTCTTGTCCATATTAGATAACTTTTCCAGAATTCTCTCCATTTCTCCAGCAGTTGGTCTCTGGCCTTTTGCCATTTTAAAAAATTTTCAAAATCCTCAGGCAAGCACAGTATCCTTATAATTTCCTCCGGATCCACCAGGGGGCACTCACAGGAGCAACGAGTCCAGAGTACAGTTAATCAACCAGGAAGCCGAAGGGAAGTGATGTCATCAAGATTCTCATAGTGAAGGCGGAAGCTGGGCGCCACCATTGTTCCCCAGAGGGAGGGGGGGCCTCAAACCCTCCCTCCTAAATTTCTCCATCACCTCTTCTCTCCAGAGCTCCACAAAACCGGTAATCTTGTTATTTTAAGTTCTCCTCTCTCCAAAGTGATTCGTACTCCTTCCAGTCGCAGGGGAGAAAAAACCCCCCCGCACTCCGGAGTACTCCACTCACGTTTGCCGATATTCCCTTCCCTTCTTCATTCCTCAATTCTTCTCCGTTCCCTGTTCACCACCAGGCTGCTGCAATTATAAATCCAAAGCCCCGGTGTCACCGGGCACAGCGGCCCAGGCAACGACCAAAGTAATGGCCGCGGCCTGTAGCCTCCGAACCCCGCCGAGCCTAGGACGCGCCAGCATCGGTCCCCCCAGTCCTGTATATCGGCTGGGAGACCCCTGGCGAGCCGTCCGTGCGGCAGGTGTCCTTTTCGGAACACCTGGCCCCTAAGGGCCTCGGCGGCGGCCGGATTCGGACACTGGAGGCAGGAGAAGCCTTCCAGGCGTCCGTTGCCACCGGACACCGGAAGTCGTCTTCGGTTGTTAATTTTCTAAGCAGTTCAGAGAACCAGTTGTTGGAAGAAATATTATTTTGTTTTTTTCCACTTTACAGGGCTACCTGTAATCCTGTAAGGAAGGCAGGAAGGAAACATTCTGGTGTTGTTTCTAGCTTAATCTTTATTGCCCTGCTAACGGAAACTTATTACATTGTAACAGCTAAGATGAAGCACCCATTGATGTGGGTGACATTGAGTTGGGCATGCCCACACGGTCACATGACCACCGAGCCACGCCTACCTAGCTGGTTATTAGGGCAGAGAACTGGTTGTTAAATTATTTGAATCCCGCCACTGATTTAGACTATTACATAGGCAATTCTGGAATACACAAGTAAATCAGCAAACTTTGAGTTCCTTCTTCATCTATGCCAGGCACAAAGGTGGTGTTTCTAAACAGACTCTGTCAGGTTGAAGGAAATTACAGTCACTTTCATAAACCCAGAATTTTTCAGAACAAAGAATTTGCTCTCTTCACCACAGTTGATCTAGATATCAGTGGGACTCTTATAAGGCACACTAGGGGCCTTCCACAACAAGACATCCCCATAGTTCTGATGGGAATTATGAATGCAATTAGCAGTTATGAATACAAGAGGCATCCAGAGCTAAAACCTGATTCCATCTTGAGGACTGAGTGTAAAAAAATGCCTCCTTAGTTTTAAATATCCAAATGCCTCTCATACAATAATAGATATATTAGCTGTTGGAATTCCCTTTAGTTCATATTAATCTCTATTGTTCTTATTGTACTATTGTTGTTACATTAGTAGTCATATTTCACCAATTTTTTTAAAAAAAGTGAAAAGGGGATGCTCTAAAACACACAAGACAATAATTAGAATCCCTTTGCCCATAGACCTGTGAAAGGACTCTTGATGACCATCATGACGAAGCATCATATGATCATAGTATTACTTCCTATTATAGAAATTGAATTCATTTTCCTCCAAGCCCAGAATGCGAACAAAAGTGAAATCCCATTTAACAGAGGTCCCAAATTTATTTACTTATTTATTTATTTATTATTCAAACTTTTATACCGCCCTATCTCCCGAAGGACTCAGGGCGGTTTACAGCCTTATAAAACATAAAATATAATATAAATACATGTTAAAACAACATTTAAAAAACTTATTCCATTAGGCCAAATTTAAAACTATAGTTACAATACAAAACCCCATTAAAATTAAATTTATAAAAAAAATCAGACCCTAGGCCAGCCCTGCACGGATAAATAGATGTGTCTTAAGCTCGCGGCGGAAGGTTTGGAGGTCGGGAAGTTGACGTAATCCTGGGGGGAGCTCGTTCCAGAGGGTGGGAGCCCCCACAGAGAAGGCCCTTCCCCTGGGTGTCGCTAGTCGGCACTGCCTGGTGGACGGCACCTTGAGGAGTCCCTCCCTGTGAGAGCATACGGGTCGGTGGGAGGTAGTCGGTGGCAGCAGGCGGTCCCGTAAGTAACCCGGCCCTATGCCATGGAGCGCTTTGAAGATGGTCACCAAAACCTTGAAGCGCACCCGAGAGGCCACAGGTAGCCAGTGCAGTCTGCACAGGAGAGGTGTCACGTGGGAGCCACGAGGAGCTCCCTCTATTACCCACGCAGCTGCGTTCTGAACCAACTGAAGCCTCTTCAAGGGGAGCCCCATGTAGAGAGCATTGCAGTAATCCAAGCGAGATGTGACGAGCGCGTGAGTGACCGTGCATAGGGCACCCCGGTCTAGAAAGGGGCGCAACTGGCAAACCAGGCGAACCTGGTAAAAAGCTCTCCTGGAGACGGGTGTCAAATGATCTTCGAAAGACAGCCGTCCATCCAGGAGGACGCCCAAGTTGCGGACCCTTTCCATCGGGGCCAATAACTCGCCCCCAAAAGTCAGCTGCGGCTGCAGCTGACTGTACCGAGGTGCCGGCATCCACAGCCACTCCGTCTTGGAGGGATTGAGTTTGAGCCTGTTTCTCCCCATCTAGACCCATACGGCTTCCAGGCACCGGGACAGCACGTCGATAGCTTCATTGGGGTGGCCCGGGGTGGAGAAGTACAACTGAGTATCATCAGCGTACAGATGATATCTCACCCCAAAGCCACTGATGATCTCACCCAGCGGCTTCATATAGATGTTGAACAGAAGGGGCGAGAGAATCGATGAAAAATGATATCTTATTTTTTCCCACCTTGATAACAGCAATCAGGTAAAGCTTATTTAGTAGGCACATATCTTGATTATCATTCAAGAATGAATGTCAGTCTATTGCCTTTTCACAGACATAGTCCTGTCATGCTACATAGGATACAAGGTATTCAGGGGGCTTTCTTCTGGCTAGTTGGGACTGGCCTAGCTTCTTCTGAGTCTTGTGGTAGTTGAAATCTTTTTATGGCTTTAGCTCTTTAGTTTTGATGTTTATTTACTTTTTGAATACATAAGATATTAATTATAGTATAAGAAGCACTAGGTGTTTTGTCCACTTTAGAGTCATCATCGGTTGCAACGCTTTCAGGAAACATGTCTTTGTTCCCACAACACAAGTGACTAGAAAAAGTTAATTGAACCTGTATATGATACCATGTTTGGGGGTATTTGTAATTCTACCAAGGTTATTTGAAAGTCCACTAATCTCTTGTTGGTGCTCTCAAATTCCAGTCCTTCCCTGGCCCAGCTAAATATGATGTAAGAACAGAAGCTGTCACTGAATTCTGAATACAATAAATGACAAAAGTATACCCTTGTCACAGAGTTTTATTTTTCGTGTAATTAACTGAATTGGCATGAATGTATAATCTATTTGCTACAAAGAATGGCATTTTTCATTATCCTGGCTTTGTAGCAAGACATGCACTATAATATTAGCTTCAGCATTTTAGCGGTACTTTTTCACTCAAAGTTATACCCTTCACATTGACATCATAGGCACACAATAGCAAAGATTTCAATGCTTTATTCTTAGTAATTGACAGAGTAATTAAAGTTTTAAGGAGTGAAAGTGTTCTCAATACTTCTAAAAAGACTGGGAAAAGATGAGCACCTCATCTCCAGTTTTTAGCTGAGCTTATACCAACCTGCTTCGTACAAAAGAGTTTTTGATAGAATTAATTCAAACTTTGAATTTGCAATAATTGTAAGTTTCTTCGTTACAATTTACCTAACTGGGGTTCAGAGAACAAAAGTTGCATGCATTGCTCAGCTACTAGCCAGAAATTCTACAAAAAGAAGACCTGTTGTTAGGATCAGCATAATAGGACCCTATGTTCAACTTAATAAATGTCTCAGAACTCCCACACTGGAAAAAAATATGTTGAATTATGTGGTTCTGTATGACTGATTGACATATTGCACTAAGCCATCAAATGTGCTTTACAAATCACAATGGCTGGGTGCATAGGGTACCCTGTGCCAAACCTCAATAAAACCTCATGATGCATGATGCCTAGTCAATGCTAAAAAAAATATCTATTTCTTTCTAGTGTTTGGAAAACATAAGAGCAAAATATTGGTCTGGTAGAAAAGAAATTTAAAACCAGTACTTGAACATATATTTTAAAGAACAATATTGCAACAATCATTTAAAATTTAAGAAATAACCGTTTCTCTAGGTGTTTTTACTACTTACTATGAACTATACCATTGCAGCTTTTTCATTTATTTTTAAAGATAGAACAAAAATTATGTTAGACCAAAAAGAACGGGATATATCTAGCCATAACAATCACTTGCATCCAATATCCTATTGCTATTGTTTTCATCCTAATCTCTATTAGAGAGGAATTGAGCATACTACCATGAGACTGTTGGACGGCAGATGAGATATAAACAAACAAGCAGATAATGTTTGAAAATGGACCATCTTGGGGAAAGTACTGCAAAATTTAAGTGTTTGATAATCACAATGTCATTGGTAATTTATTATTATTTTGTTTAGGTGCCTCACAAAGATATATTTCACAGGAATTGGCAGAGCTAATATAAAATACTAAACTTAAATATTATAAGAAGTACAGTGTAAATAAGCTTGGTGGAATGATGAAAGAAAGAGGCTATAAAGAAAAATGCATATAAAAGAGTAAATGCACAGTCACCCATGCCCTTGTTACATCTCGCCTGGACTACTGCAATGCTCTCTACATGGGGCTCCCCTTGAAGAGCACCCGGAAGCTCCAAATGGTCCAGAATGTGGCCGTGCGGGTGATAGAGGGAACACCTCGTGGCTCCCATATAACACCTCTCCTGCGTGGGCTGCACTGGCTTTCGGTGTTCTTTCGGGTGCAATTCAAGGTGTTGTTACCACCTTTAAAGCGCTCCATGGCTTAGGACCGGACTATTTACGGGACCGCCTACTGCCACAAACAGCCTTCCACCGACCTGTGTGCTCCCACAGGGAGGCCCTCCTTGGGGTGCCGTCGGTGAAACAGTGTCGACTGGCGACCCCCAGGGGTAGGGCCTTCTCTGTAGGGGCTCCTGCCCTCTGGAACGAACTGCCTCCGGGGCTTCGCCAACTCCCCCACCTTCGGACCTTCTGCCGTGAGCTGAAGACTCTTTTATTCCATCGAGCTGGGCTAGCCTGATTAAGTAATTTTAAATGGGGTTTTAGTTTTTTGTATTATTTAGTTTTTTAATATTTTTGGCCACTATTTATATAAATTTTTAGTCTGTTTTTAATGTGTATTTATTGTATCTTTTAAATTGGCTGTTAACCGCCCTGAGTCCTTCGGGAGAAGGGCGGTATACAAATGCAATAAATAAATAAATAAATAAATAAATAAATAAATAAATAAATAAATAAATAAATAAATAAATAAATAAATAAATAAATAAATAAATAAATAAATAAATAAAATGCAGTAAAGCTTGAGGAGTAAAGAGACATATTATATAATATGTATAGTGAGAAAAAAAAGATACTTGGAAAGAATGTGGCCACAACAACAATGTTTTGCTTTGCTTTATTTACATTTGAGAATGCTATATACGCTACAGCAAATTAGCATAGGTATTTTTCTTTTAGTTTTGTTTTATGCTGGCCATTGATTGTAATATATATTTATTCTGGATTGTTTGGATTGTTTTATTGCTTGATGTTTTTATGATATACCAGTCACTGGTTGAGATGGGCAGCTAGAGAAATTACGTAAATGAAACAAATAAAGTAAACTAAGTTTAAAAAAGAAAAGAAAATGCAAAGCTATTTTGATGGGTTTTTAAAAAATAGTTTTAAAAGATTTTAAAAGAACATTAATGGAAAACTGCAGAAGAAGAAACAGAACTAAGAAAGTAATGGAATGGTATGCTATTAAAATGGTCTGGGGGAAACTAAAAAAATATTTAGAGATTACTATAGGAATTACAGTCATATGTCAAGGTAGGAACTAAAGTTGTAATAATTGTTAGTCATTAAGAAAAATTGACAAAATAAAAGTGAAATGCTTTTGAAAAATTTGAAAATGAAAACAGTTAAGTTATGAGTGTAGTTTGACTACAAAGGGGCTGTTTGACTTCTTCATTGAGTGTGTGAAGACTGCATTTGTGATTGACAATTAAAGATGCTGCTATTGTTCTTTATACAAAGAAAAATGTAGTGCTGGAATGGAAAAACTACTGAGGTATGTGTCTGGAAAACTGTTGGGTATAATTCTTACTAAAATGGAGAAAATGAGCAAAATTTAGAAAATGAAATATTATTTTATGCAAGACAGAAGAGTATGTACCAGAGTGTTACTCTTTAGCACATCACCAAAAATGGCTGATTATGAGGGGGAAAAAACTGTGTGTGTGTTTGTTGATTTAGAGAATCTGTATGCTAAAGTAAATAGGTTTGAATTATAGTACATTTTGCATGAACATGGCATTGGAGTTGGTTCCGGATTGTAGTAAATGATGAAAAGTAAAACAAATCTGAGAATAAATCAAAGCTTAGCAAATGGTTCACCACCAAACAAGGAATAAGACAAAGATGCACAATGTCACTTGATCCCTTAATGTATTTATAGATCAACGTATAAATAAATGTTTCTGATGACATAAGGACAATGTGGGTTTGAAATGGGAAAGTGTGTGTATCTTTGTATAAAGGTGACGCTGGGCCGCTGCCTGAAAACTCCAGTAATTTCCAAAGAATGTTATGTAGTTTGTATGATAGTACAAAAACAATCTATCAGCAATCAAGGTAATTATGCTTGATATGTTTGAAAAGAATGACGGTAAATTATGTACAAATGGTAAAAAATTAAACCAAGCAGATGAACTTGTGTACCTTGAAAGAATTCATGATGAGGAAAAAAAGAAGGGAATATTTTTACAACTGAAATCACTGATAGAAACTTAGTGGAGAGACTGGAGTCTGGTGGGACGAATGACTATTTGTAAGAAGCAATAGTGGCTGGGTCTAAAAGCAATTTGTTATATGGAAATGAACATTATATATGTCAGGAGAAATGGTAAGATGAATGTAGTAGGTTAATTAGTTGATTCTGTTTCTGTCAATAATCAGCATAAAACAAGATGCAATACAATAAAAGAACCCATGCTATGATAACATTTCAAACAGAAATAAAATAAAATATCAGAGTATCAACATTAAATCAATAAAGCTGTTTCCAAAATATGTAATAAATATTGCTTGAACAGAAAGCAACAAAACAGTAATTTAAACGTGTAGTATAATATATAACAAATTTAAAATACTAGGGTTCAGTTTCTATAATCTGACAAGCAATTAAGTAGTTACTGCCTATTGGACCCCGCTGGCAATATAACAATATTTAGAGACATTCAGGGGAACTATATTTCTTCGATGAAACAACAAATCTTGAACATATAATGAGTCTGGTTGCCTTGGGTGATTTATTATTAGAGGCTTTATACAACATGCATGAATATCCTGTAAAAGCGTCAGGAAAGGGGGAAACACAGCAATGGACTGAATATTGGTCATGCACAATCATTATATACAGGTAATCGTCACTTAACATGTATTTGTTCCACCCATTTTGAAGATATATTGACACTGCAAAAAATGGACTTGCAACCAGTCCTTGAATTTATGACCATCATGTCCAATAATCCGGTGATAAACATTTGATCCAGCTCACATTTACAAATGCCCCTGTTCTGCGTCCACTGTTGCCCCAGATGACCTTCGTTGCTTTTCCTCTCTCCCCTTCACTGGACTCATCATCCTGGACATCCTAGGGAGGTACCATGGTTCTGAGTCTTTTGCCACATGGGTTTTGGGGCTGCTCGCACCTTCCATATCCCCCCTCAGTGCAGCAACCACTCCCAACTCTGCCATGCCTCACTGGCCATACACACAACCTCCCACAGCCTGTCTGTGCTTGTGCTGCACCTCACCAGTCACCCACATGCCCTGATGCACCCTTCCCCAACCCATGTGCACTTTCACTGTGCTTCACTGGTCACTCACTCATGCACCCTCCCACAGCCCATCTGTTGTGACTCGTCCTCCCTCCTCTCCTCAGCCGGGTCCCTCCGGTCTCCAACCGGGCCTGTTATCAGACTCCGAGTCTGATAATGAAGATGAATGGCCTGTCATGCCTCCAGCCCCCGGCCCTGGCCCCATGCCCGGAGAGGATTCCAGGAGTGGGAGGACAAGCCCCAAAAATCTCACTCATACAGCGTGTGTTCCTTTGGCTCAGCCATCAGAGCAGGAAGCCAGCCAGGTATTGGAATTGCTCGGGCCTACTCCTTCTGACCCCTCCCTTTCCCAGACAGCAGATCCAGCTGAAGACAATTTAAAGTGGGATGATCCTTGCTTCCAGAGATCTGAGAGGCGACGCCAGCAGAAGGAAGGGAGGGGCAGGCCTGGATAAATGCTGAATCATGGAGCCACACCCCACAGCCTATATAAAGGACCTGCTTTTGGCATTCCAACCTTGAGCCAAGCAAAGTCTTATCGAGTTTGTTGATACCGGACCCTATCGCTGAAGTCACAACTTGGACTCCTGCCTGCCCTGATAAACCTCGAAGGAACTTGGCAAGTTGCAGAGGCTTCGTTGCCAAGTTTGTCACAGACATCCTTGACTCATTCGTTGGAGTGGGGGGTGGGACACGACACCATCTGAACTTGGACGGCACCAGACACCCATGCACCCTTGCACAGTTGGCATCAGCCACTTACCTGTTTGCTGGCCTGTTTGCAAGCCACCTGGGAATTGGAAGTTCCTACTGGCTTCTCCACTGATTTTTGTTGTTGGAAGCCAGCCAGAAGGTGTGTGGAAGTCCCAACTTAATGACCTACAATGATTCATTTAACAGCAGCAACAAGGACTGCAGGAATTGCTGATGCTAAGTATATGGTCATATGTCATCATGCTTTGTGACTTAACTGCTTAATGATAGAAATTTCAGTCCCAACTACCAGTATTAATCTAGAACTACCAGCATACAGTATAAAGAAAAATCTTAGTTCCCTTCCAGAGTAGACCAGCTTTTCATAATTCCTATCTGAACAAGGAGAAGACTTGAGATAGCCCACAACAGTAGTGGGTTGCTACTGGTTCTCCCCAGTTCTCAAGAACCGGTAGTAAACATTTTGAGTAGTTCGAAGAACCGGTAGTAAAAATTCTGCCTGGCTCCGCCCCCAATCTATTGCTGCCTCCCGATTCCCAGCTGATTGGCTAGAAGGAAAAAATCAAGACTCACTTGTTGAAGAAGAGAAAAAAGCAAAAACAAGACACCGTCCCTTTAAATTGAGAAGCCAAGAAACCTCCCAACTGATCGGCTAGCTTCTCAGCCAGGAGATCGCTTGGCAAAGAAGAAGGTGGGGGGAAACACTCTCATTTTAAATTGACAGAGCAACTAGAAGCTTCTTTCTGGGTCAGCTGAACAACAAATTGGATAAGAGGAGGAATTCTTATATGGTTCAAAGTTTTTGAAGTTTTGGGGTTTGTGCAACATGGGCTTTGTGTTTCTAAAAAGGTTTGGGCAATTTGCATTGTGAAATATCCTGTCTTGAATGAGTTTTCTGCCTGCTTGTAAATGGAGCTGAACTTCCGGCTTCCACTTTCTATGATCTCTGCTTACGATGTTTCCTTTATGCAGCTGGCAGGAATGTGGAATTTCAGGCAGGTTCCTTGCTAGCAGCTTGATTATTCCTTAATTATCTGGGATATTTTATTTGGGAAATGAAGAGGGGGGAGTTTGATTCCTTCCCAGAACAGATTAGTGGGATGGGGAGGAAATGGGGATTTTGAAGTAACCTTTCCCTGGAGTGGGGAGGGAATGGGGGTTTTAGGCTTGCTGTCAAACATCAGCCATAATACTAATGATTGTTTTGTACAATATGGGTTGTATTACATGAATGGCTATTTTATATGTGAAATTATGACTGAAACCTATATAGGTTCACACTGTCAGGAAGTCTGTCATTAGTTTTAGGCTGCTTCTCTCTTTGTTGAGTTTCCATCCATTGCTTCTTGTTTTGCCTTCTGGTGCTTTGGAAAATACTTCTCCCCACTTCTTTCTAGCAGCCCCTTAAAAGCCTGTTGCCTATCACACTCTTGGGCAAAGCATGTGAGCCATTTCCTCCTTTCAGTGGTCCATGAAAGTGCATCTGTAGCAGAGGTCTCTAACCTTGGCCACTTTAAGACTTTAAGACAGCAAAGCTGGCTGAGGAATTCTGGGAGTTGAAGTCCATAAGTCTTAAAGTGGCCAAGTTTGGAGATCCCTGATCTATAGTATGTAGATAATAAAGTTGAAAAAAGGTGAACAACATTTTTTGCAGAACTATAGCTACGTTGAGGCTGGGTATGACAAGGAATGGCTGGGAGGGGAGGGCCAGGCGAGGTACCTCTTGACATGAAAGACATTGAGTTGGCCATGCCTATCCAGTCATATGACCATCGAGACACATCCACTGTCACATGACCATCAAGACACACCCACAAAATAAGCCACACCCACAGAACTGGTTGTAAAAAAATTTAGAACCCACCCCTGGCCCACAAGTGCTAAAGGCAGTTGCTCCTTGCAAGGAGACCACAAGACAGCAGTCTCCAGGAGGCGTGGGGGGCAGGCGTTAGAGCTCTGGAAGAGGGGAAGAAATCATAAATTTTCCTATTTTTTCAATTTGTGTTAGTTTTTATCTGTGTAATTATAATTTTTATTAAGACTACATAATAAAAAAGAAAACATAAGAGAGATCAGTCCCACAGAATAAATGTTTTATTGGTGTATATATTACACACCAATAATTGTTATTTATAGTAAAGTTTAAATTTTAATTAAAGAATAGCACACAAGACACATTAAGGTATCCAAAAATATTTCTCAGGGGTTTAAAGCATAAGAACTCTGTTTCTGCATGATTTTATATGTATGTCATACAAAAGTTGCCTTTGGACTTTTGCAATAAATATTTTAATTGTTGCTAAAATATACAAAACTCCCTGAAAGCTATAAAAGGCTTGAATAGTCAACTTGGATTTTTGTTCATTCTGTATAACTTTTAAGTAGCATTCCAGTTTTCTGCAGGATAGAAAAATATACCCTAATATTACCCTGGTGCAACTCATTGTGATGAAATGTTGGTTTGACTGAGTGAAGAAGGAGAATACGCAAAGAATATAAAAAAGATATTTTAGTTCTGGGAAAGTAAAAAATGATAGAAAATTAAAACAACTCCACCTGAATAATGTTGAACTAGATTAAGGGGCATGATTATATTTCAAGATTGATGCCAGCCCTTCAAATTTCACAAGGTCAAGAAGTAGGAATCCCTAGGATTCTTGGGACATACTTGGGACATACCAGTGGTGGGTTGTTACTGGTTCGCCCCAAATTGGGCAAACCAAAAGCGGTAGTGGGAAGCTCTGCCATCCGCCCGGACATCTCTGCACATGCGCAGAAACTTCTGTGCATGTGAAGAAGCGTTGCGTGCGTTCACGAGGGAACCAGTAGCGGCCCAAATTAAAACCCACTACTGGGACATACATACTTAGGATAGGATAACAGAAACTGGGAAGCCTGGTTTCCAGCATTCATTGGAGTTGAGGAAGGGGAAAAATGAGTTTAAAAGAAACTTTGCAAACAAGGAAAATCCTAGTATAATGTACTGTGATCCATTTAAAAAAATCCTTAAAAAGTAATTATTGCATTTTATCCATGCAATGATCACGTAAGAGATAAAAGACTAAAAGAAATAGCTCATTTCTTCATTAATGCATAATGACACTATTTTATGCTAACAATGATAGAGATTCAGTATGGAAACACATTAGTATGGATGTTTAAAGGAAAGTATTGTTGTAAAAGTCATATATGCTGTATTTCTTAGTCAGCCTTTCCCTCCATTTTCTCAGCCCCCAGCCCACTAACATGGATATATAAACCTGAGATAATTCTGCATTTTTACTGATGTTTGACCCACCAACAAATGATCCACAGTTATATTCTTCAATGATTAGAGAAATCCTCATAGATTAATTTTGGAAAATTCCTTCTC